>NW_025814896.1:100756169-101246169 GCF_022079265.1 Lynx rufus
AGAGTGGTTTGAACTTCATAAGTCAGAATTTCCCTTGAAGAGAATCTATAATCCGATTGCCACTAATATAGCAAAAAGCTTTGATTGCTCTAGAAGGCCATTTTGGCTCAAGATAACCTCAGAGACAGAATTAGAAACATTTAGGAGCAATATATTTTTTCATGGCCAGGAGAGAAATTTTCTGCCTGGAAAGAAACCAGAAGGGAAAGGTTAAGAAATGTGTATGTGTGTGTGAACCTGGGCCTGACCCCAAACCGATGAAATTGGAATCTCCGGGGGTGGGACATAAATTCCCAGGTGATTCCCATGTGCATCCAGGGTTTCAAATCACTGGTCTCAGGACAGACAATAGGTCACCCTCCTTTTTCCTCTTGACAGGCACTCAGATGTCTGAAGATTGCTAATGGAAGTCAACATGACAGATCTCGCTCCAATACCTGGGCCTTGGGCTCTGCAAACTGGCATCTAAGGGCCTCATGGTGCAGAGGGGTGCTTTTTACCACCCTCATTTCTGTCAGTGAAGCCACCCAGCCTCTTAGCAGGGCAGCTCTGAACCCGTCTCCGCTAGCTCCTCAGGCTGTTGGCAAATGTTCACCAAGTTGGGAGACCTTTGGAGCATCCTGAGCACCAGAAGCTTCTAGTAGTATTGAACGATGGAGGTGGTACTCACAGATGCACAATCCTTGTAAGGGGACCAACTGTCCTGGTTTTCTGGAACTTTCCCAGTTTTAGTACTGAAAGTCCTGCAACCCAGGAAACCTCTCAGTCCTGGCAAACTGGGACAGGAGGTCACACTGCACAGCAGCTTACTTGAGGTGGAACACGTGTGGGGAAAGGCACTAAGTTGAGGATCAGAAGAGCCTTGCTGACGGCTTCTAGTGCCTACCCAAGCCCTGCACCCACGGCCTTCCAGAAGCTTCTCTTACCAGGGTGTTCCAAGTTCTGCATGTCTCTCAGTGCTGGGCTCTGCCCTGTCTTGGAGAATGTTGACTTTTCTCACACCCACACTTGCATATACACCAGCAAAAAACAGAGAGAGAGAGAGAGAGAGAGAGAGAGGCATTGTTTAAACTTATAGCACGTTATATTCTAGGAAAAGGTGGTGTAAGTAAAAAAGATAAAAATTGGATCAATTTTCCCACAGAAACAATACCATGATGAGAAACCCCGAGCAAGGGAAACAATTCTATAAAAAGTCCTACCCTGGCCATGAAAAGTTTCTCCAAACTTCTCTAATTTTTTTTTTTTATTTTTATTTATTTTTGGGACAGAGAAAGACAGAGCATGAACGGGGGAGGGGCAGAGAGAGAGGGAGACACAGAATCGGAAACAGGCTCCAGGCTCTGACCCATCAGCCCAGAGCCTGATGCGGGGCTCGAACTCACGGACCGCGAGATCGTGACCTGGCTGAAGTCGGACGCTTAACCGACTGCGCCACCCAGGCGCCCCTAATTTTCTAAACTTCTATAATTAGTTCTCTGAATCAACACAGAGCGAAATGGTCTCTTAGAGAAATCAGACCATAGATACATAGAGAAATACCTGTATTCTAGGCCACGTAAGACCTCTCAAACTGCATGCACATCAAAGGAAATGGCAGATTATTAATTAGTCATGTGCAATGTTATTTTATTTGTTTTTTTAAATGTTTATTTATTTATTTTTCAGGAGAGAGAGAGAGCAAAGGCACAAGCAGGGGAAGGGCAGAGAAAGAGACACACAGAATCCAAAGCAGGCTCCAGGTTCTGAGCTATCTGTATAGAGCCCGACACGGGGCTTGAACTCATGAATTATGATATCATGACCTGAGCAAAAGTCAGATGCTTAAGCAACTGAGCCACCCAGGTGCCCTGTTATTTGTTGAAAAGAGTCTCTGTGTGGGGGTCCTCGAGTTAGAGCAGTGGTTTCATCCATGGCTGCACACTTTGAATCACTAAGGAGCTATAAAACCTATTGATGGCTTGGCTCCCACCTTAGAGATGCTGATGAACTCGGGTGTGGCTTGGGAGCTGATGGGTGGCAGCTGTATCTGGGACCAGGGCCTTGGAGGCTTGTTGGGAGGAAGAGGAGACTGCCTGAGGTCTGAGGTCGAGGACTAAGTCAAGCACTTCAGTGCTGGAACATTGAGGCACATACTAATTGAAAACGAAATCTTAGTCATCATTGAAGTCAGTCTTCTTGTTTTGCGGATGGGGAAAAGATCCAGGAAGGTGAAGGGATCTACCTAAGTCCTTCGGCATTTAGAAGTAAAATGAGAACATAAACGTTTTTTAAAGTTTATTTATTTTGAGAGAGAGAGAGCAGGCACGGGCACAAGGGGTGGAGGGGCAGAGAGAGAGGGAGAGGGAGAGAATCCCAGGCAAGATCCACACTGTCAGTGCAGAGCCCCATGTGGGGCTTGAACTCATGAACCATGAGATCAAGACCTGAGTTGAAACCAGGAGTTGGATGCTTAACGAACTGAGCCATCCAAGCACCCCAGAACATAAGCATTTTGACTCCTTATTTTTCACATCTTGGTGATTTAAAAATATGCCCTAAATAAATAAATAAATAAATAAATAAAAATATGCCCCCAAATTCCTTGACATCCCTCTCACCGAAAGGTGAAGCTTTGTTTCCTTCCCCTTGAGTGTGGGCTGGACTTAGTGACTTCTTTCTTTTAAAAATAAATAAATAAATAAACAAATAAATAAATAAATAATAAAAAGTTTTATCTATTTATTTTGAGAGAAAGAGAGAGTGTGAGCAAGCGTGAGCTGAGAAAATTCCGAGCAGGCTTCACTCTGTCAACATGGAGCCCCATGTGGGTATGTGGGTATGTGAGTATGTGGGGCTCATACTCACGAATGGTGAGATCATGACCTGAGCCGAAATCAAGAGTCGGCAGCTTAACCGACTGAGCCACCCAGGCGCCCCTGGATCACTAACTCTGGGGAAAGTTAGGTGACATATTCCATGACACTTGAGCAGCCTTATGGAAAGGCCATGTAGTGACTCTGAGGCCTGAGGTCTCCTGCCAGCAGCTTTGTGAGGGTGCCGTCTCGGAAGCAAATTCTCTAGCGCTGATCCCATGGATGACCACAGTCCAGCTGACATCTTGACGGCAACCTTGTGGGAATTCCCAAGCCAGAACCATCCAACTAAGTCATTCCTTAATCCCTGACCCACAGAAATGGGGAGATAATAAATGTTTATTGGTTTAGACAGCTAAGTTTGGCATAATTTGTTACACAGCGATTGATAACAAATACACACACCACCCTAAAATATTGTTCTGAGTTGGTTATATCCAATTCAAGCACCAACTCTAGTGGAGCAGGAGAAAAGAATTAAAGGTACACAAACTATAGCAACACTTTCCTAGGGAAAGATCTTTCCAGGGAAGATGAAGCCAGGGTGGTGGGGGGAACCACTCTCTACTAATCCTTTCTATTTATAGAGGATGGCAGAGCGTGGAGAAAGGAAGGTGGAAACTTCAAGGGGTATGGCAGTTCTTCCATCTGGTGATGCTTACTAGCTAGAGTAGATGACCTTTGTTTTAGCTCACAAAGCAGGCCTGAACCTGAGTAGGGCTTGGGAAAAAGGGACAGAGCAACTTTAAGAATCACGGTGACCGGGGCGCCTGTTGGCTCATCTTTTGGGTGTCTGACTTCGGCTCAGGTCATGATCTCATGGATCATGGGTTCGATCTCTGCATCAGGCTCTGTGCTGACAGCTCAGAGCCTGGAGCCTGCCTCGGATTCTGTGTCTCCCTCTCTCTCTGCCCGTCCCCCACTCATGCTCTGTCTCTCTCTGTCTCTCAAAAAAAAAAAAAATCATCACTTTGCCTGACATTTCATTTTATTTTGTGTTGGTGTGAGGTATAACTCCTCTGCTAAACTCTGAGCCTCCTGTGAAGTCCACTGCCTTGGCCTTGGGCGGGGTGGGGGGGCTCCAGGAAGGGGACTGAGTACTCTAAGTGGGTCACTGCTGAGCTGGGGGTGGAAACAGAGTATGGGTGGGAACATGAGGCTCAGGGCTGAGAGGAGGTTGGACCTCAGAGCCAGACAGCAGAGAGATCCTGAAGGCAGAGGCATGGGTCAGGGTAGGTCAGGAAACAGAGGCCGTTCTGCATCTTGAAGACCTTGGCCTGAAACCCTGGAGTGTGAGGGGAGAAACTGACCTGAGGTGGGAGTGCTTGGAGGTCTGTGATGTGTCTGCATCTCGTGTTGTGAGTTGTGCACTGTGCTTGCAGACCTGTGTGCCTTAGGACCTTGACGTGCTCTCCATGTTTGGGTTGTTCAAGTTCCTCAGGGGGTTGAGGACATTCTACCAGCTTTCACTTGGACCTATTGAAGGTCCTTTAAAGACAAAGTGTATTTATAAGACATAATGATAATAATGATGATGATACTAATAATAATTCCACCTTTCATTCTTTACTAATCCTGTACCTCCTCTGCCCGCTGTCATCTGATTAGTAGAAAGTTAGTAGGTGCCCATCTTGTCCTGTCCTATTCAAAGGGAAAGCCACTCACCTCTGTGGGCTCTTCCCCACCCTCCCCAGCTGCTGGATTCAAATCCTTGCTCCTTTCTCCTAGGTCTGTGGTAAGCTCTAGAAGGGATTCCAGGAGACCTTCTTGGAACAAGTGGCCAGTGAAGCTTGTGGCTGGATCCCCCAGAGTCCTTCTTTGTTAGAGGAAGGAATGTTTGTGGGGTGAGGGCAGCAGTTTGGGTAGCCGGGCCGGCTGTGAGGTCTGGGGAGTGAGCTGGACAAGCGGGAAAAGTATCCAGGACAAGAGGTGAAAATGGACGCCTCAGATTCAGGCAGAAAAGAGCTGGTCCTGGGGAAGTCAGTGGGGAGGGCAGCCGAAGATGCTAAACTGTTCTTCAAGAAGGGAATAAGGGTCAGAGTTCACAGGCAAAGAGCCCTCAAGAGCAGGTGACACACTGATGAGATCAGTCCTAGGACAGAGGCTGTGGGACTTTGTTAAGCATGTTCCTTGTGTGGAAGGTTCTGGTGGGCAAAGGCATGGGGTCTGAGATGGGCGTTTGACTTGGAATTTGAATTCTAGTTCATCTGTCAACTCACCACGTGACCTTGGAAGAGACCCCTGACTCCTCTGAGCCACAGCATTCTTGTCTGTGAGAAGGGAGAAGGCCCACTCTCTCCACTTCAGAAGCGTGTTGGGAGGACAGGCGGTTGGAGGCCTGGGGGTTCTTTGTGAGCAGGGAGGGACACAGGGTTCTGTGGAGGGTTGGCTGGAAATTAGGGAGCTCCAGACCAGGATCAGAGATCCCAGTAGTGGGGTCAGGGAAATCTGGGACTGGAGTCTCCCCAGATGTCTGCATCTGTAGGGGACGGAAGCACCCCACCTTGACCTTGGGCTATTTCTAGAGCTGGCCAGGGCGCTCTCCATGACGGCAGCCTCTGGCTGCCTCCTCACTGGGGCTGGCTGCCCGCTTGTCGGCCCTTGCTGGACTTGCTCCAGGCTGGGCTGTCACTGGGTGAGCTGTCAGAGTTGAGAGGAAGCACAGAGCCCCAGCTGGGTCCTCTGCAGAAGGCTGGTATCTGACAGAAACTTTAGCTTCTGAAGGGAATAAAAGACCTTGAGAGGAGCATGAGCCGCGGCCACCTGTGAGAAGCCAGCCAGCAGGGCGAGTCTGAATTAACCTTTGCTTAATACGCACACTTTGCAACGGCCTTCTTATTCAGTCATTCCTCCGCTCAACAAATAGTCATTGAGGGCTGAGGGCTCCCACAGTGAATAAACAAGTACATTAATGTGAAAAGCAAATGCAATTCCAACTTGTGGTAAGAGCTAACCAGGAAAGGAGCAGGGTGCAGTGGCAGGAGGCCTCCCGGAGGAGGTGTCGTCTAAGCTGAGGCTTGAAGAAGGAGAAGGAACCAGCTATGTGACTAGTGCAGGGAAGTGTTCCAGGCAGGGGGAACAGAATCTGTGAAAGCTCTGAGGCAGGAAAGGCTCAGTGCCTTGGAGATAGCAAGGAGGGGAACTGGACTTAATGAATGAGGAAGGGAGAGTAAGAGACCAGGTCAGAAAGCAGGCAGGGCTCAGATCTTATGGCCATAGGAAGGAGTTTGGATTTTCTTCCAAGTACAATGGGAAGCTGCCAAAAGGTTTCAAGGAGGGAGTAGTGGGGTCTGTGATCGTGTGGAGGGCAGAAGGGTAGAAGCAGAGGGTTTCTGCAATGGTTTGGGTGGGACCATAGGACTACATTAGTGTGTCAGACAGGATGGGCTAAGCTGTGCCACAGTAATGAACAGCCCCTAACCCCGATGGCTTAACATAATAAATATTTAGTTCTTCATGCTCAGTGTTTTGTGGGTCAGCAGAGGGGCTCTGCTCATCTTAATCACTGGGGGATTCAGGCTGACAGGGTTCCCACTTCAACATGATTTCCATAATCCCTGTGGCAGGAGGAAGTGTATTGGCTCTTAAAATTCCCCACCAGAAGCGACAGATGGCTCTTCCTCTCACATGTTATTGGCCAAAGAAGTCACATGGGCATGCTGAACGCCAGATGGGGAGGGAAAACACCGTCCTACCAGGAACCCAGGACAAGAAAAGCTGGGCCACCATCACAGGCCATGCCAGTGAAGAGGGAGAGTATGTAGGTTCAAGATATGTTTTGGTGGTGAAAACGACAGGTCTTACTGATGAGTTACACGTAGAGAGTAGGGGAGCAGAAAGAAGAGTCTAGATGATTCCCAGGTTTGCGGTTTAGGCATCTGGTGTTTGGGGGTCCGTCTGGGAAATGGGACCCTGGGTGTGAAACAGGTTTTATGTGGAGGACAGGATGAAAGGTTGGGAGTTGAGACGCTCGAGTCTGGCAGTTGAATGACGCAAATTTTCAGGAGCTCAGAAAAGAGGTTTGTTTGGGCTGGAGACAAACTTGGGTGCCATCCAGTAGAGGTAGTAGATTAACATCTTGAGAATGGGGGGGCTCACCTCGGGAAAAGGTGTGCACAAATAAGAGGGTGCAGGGATGAGTCCTGGGAACTCCATCACCGTAAGGCTGGGGGGAGGGAGTGAGAGGCAGCCAAGCAGAAAGGGAAAAGCCGGAGAGATGGGAGGGAAGCCGGGGAGTGTGCCCCACAGACGGCTAGAGAGCATGAGGTTTCTAACAGAAGAAGAGGCGGCTGAGAGATGCTTTCTGATGAGGCAGGAAAGCGACCCCATGTTGAACATGAGCAATTTTGCAGGTTGAGAAATGAATGGGGGGCACCGGAAGTGGACATGGTGTGTGTGGACAATCCAGTGGAGAAGTGAAGCCTAACCTAGGCCGAATCATGTCCCTGGAGGTAGTTTTCTTCCCCATTCCTTGGCTCTCATCAGACAGGCCTTCCCCCAGGAGGCAAGAGAGTGGCCTTAGCTCCAGCCCCATTTCCTTCATGCAAATAAGCATTATCCTAGTAACAGCATGCATGTCTTTCCTAGGAATCTCAGCAGCCTTATCGTGGCTTGCATTGGGTCATGTTTGTTTCTTTGCCTGAACTAACCCCAGAGCCAGGGAACTGAGGGCTCTGATTGTGCCAGCCTGGGCTGTGCAGCACATGGCTCCTAGAACAAAGGATGGGGGCCAGTGACCCTAGGAATGTCATGAGGAGGTTGATCCCAGAGGAAAAGTAAGGCACACATTCCGGAAGGATGAGTTGAGACTGGGTGGCATAAATAATAGATGCTCCCTAAATCAAGTTAAGTCTGAATTTCCCAAGTCTAAGTTGGTATTTGCTGTAGCACTTACGTAAAAACCAAGAGCCACCAGGGGAAAGAAGTCCCGAAAGCATTTTGTTTCGGGCTACTCTGGACTCCTGTGTGGCATCGTGGCGTGTCCAAATGGTCTGTTGCCCTTTCAGAGCCTATGGTGCCTGGGAGCTGTGGCATACCCCAGGGAGCAAGCATCCTGACCCCAGAAGGTGCCGACTGAGCTGAGGTGAAGTACATCCTGGCCATTGTTCCCAGAGGCAGGAACCCCTGGAGTGGGAGCACTGCCTAAGTCATAGAGTTAACAACTCACAGAATTTAGTTTAAAAAAAAATTCCAGGGGTGCCTTGGTGGTTCAGTCGGTTGAGTGTCCGACTCTTAATTTCAGCTCAGGTCATGATCCCAGGGTCGTGGGATCGAGCCCTGTGTCAGGCTTCATGCTGAGCTAGGAGCCTGCCTGGGATTCTCTCTCTCTACCTCTGCCTGCCCCCTCCCCAAAAGGAAAAAAAAAAAAAACCCAAACGGTACAGAAGGATATATGGGGAAATGTAATCTTACTGACCCCAACTCCCATCTCTCATGTCACCTTCCCATAGTCAGACCTTGTCACCTATTTCCTATGTGTCATTTCAGAAATGGTCAGTGCAAGTGTGAGCATATACATGTATGTTCCTTGTCTCTCTGTCTGCGTCCTTTCTACAAAAATGATTGCATCTTATATTCACCGTCCTGTACTTGCTTGTTCCTTCTTAATATTACTTGGCAATTGTTCACCTCAATACAAATATAGTTGCCTTATTCTATTTAATGACTTCACAGTACTTTATTATATGAATGTACCATAATTTATTTTAGCCAGTTCCTTGCTAAATCCGTTGTTTTCCATCTTGGACTGGTACAACAAATGATGAGTCTAGATAATGTGCCTTTGTGCGCATGTGTGAATATATGTGTAGGATGATTTTCTTTAAAAAGTCAGAGTACGTGCACTTACAATTTTTATACAATTGTCAATATTCCCCCTCAAAACTTTTTTTTTTACCAGTTTACATTTCATCGGTGATATTTAGGACCCCTGCCTCTCCATCCCTCATCAGTACTGAATGTATCTGAATCCTTGTGGCTATTTTAAAGTTTTAGTGCAGCAGTGAAAAAGCAGAGATTTGGAAGGAGGCTGACTTTGGTTGGCATCCTGGCTTCTTATAGTTACTAGTTTTGGGGCCATGGGCAAGTTATTTAACATCTTTGAGCCTTATTTTTCATATCTGCACAGTGGGGTAATGGTTGTATTAATTACAGTCTTTTGTGGTAAATAAAAATTGCCTCTGATTAGCTTAAGTTGACAGATTATTTACTTCTTTATTTATTTTTAAAGTTTATTTATTTATTTTGACAGAGAGAGAGAGAGAGAGAGCATGAGCTCTGGGAGGGGCAGAGAGAGAGGGAGAGAGAATCCCAAGAAGGCTCTGCACTGTCAGCCCAGAGCCCAATGCAGGGCTCAAACTCACGAACTGCAAGATCATGACCTGAGCCGAAATCAAGAGTCAGATGCTTAACTGAGCCACCCAGGTGCCCCGACAGGTGATTTATTGATAGGACCCAGAGGGGATCATGTCTTCTGAACCTGGATCACCTAACATCAGGCAGGGCCTACAAGGCCAGATAGCAATGGGTTCATGGACTTACGTGGTAGATCAGTATAGCCCAAACTCTCTGTGGTTGAAGGAGTGGGTTTTTAAAAATTCCAAACATCGTATTCCAACGTTTTTGAAAATGCAATAAAAGCAAATTACTAGAAAAATGAAATTAAAAAAGACACTCATAACACAAACCCCATTTTTAATTATTGGGCCAGGCTTAGTGCACTCACTTGTCATCAGATTTTGGTTTTGCAGACATCTAGGCCACCATGGGCATCATAATTATTTCCTTGGGTACAGATTCTTTGCCAGCACTGGGAGGTGGCAGCAGGCAGGGGAAGGGGGGTGGGGGAACCAGACTAATGGAGAGAGGATCCCATGGAAAAAGGGGATGGCAGAGAGAGGAGGAGGAGTGAAATGGGGAGGGTCACCAAGATTCTCTGTTACAATAATAGCAACACTTTCTTCTTTGGGTCTTTGCTATGTGCCAGTCACCTTGCTAAGCGATTTTCACATATTATCTCTTGAAATCCACACAAAACTTATATGAGGTAGGATCCATATTATCATCCCTGTCTTACAGATCAGAAAACTGAAGCTTAGGTAGGTGAAGGCCAATGAAGACCACACCATGAGTTAAACTGCATGCCCACTGTTCTTAGCTCTCCCTGGTGGTTTGTTGCAAAGAGGCATTTCCTGGGCAGCCTTAAAGTGTGGCTCCAGTGAAAAAAATTTTTCTGCGTTCAGGCCGCAGAGTGGGGTGGGGATGTCCAGAAGTTTCCCAGTAGGCAGAAACTGGGGCTCTGGGAGACTCTGCTCACCTGACGTCCAGAGGGCCACCAGGGGGCAGCAGAGGCCTGCGCTGGCAGGGCCGCCTTGTCCCCAGCTGACTGCAGGCTCCCAGCAGCTGTCCCGAGTCAAAACCTGAACCGCTAGTGGCCAAGAATAGCAAGGGGCTGTAATTCACATGGGTACTCCTTCCCAGGGTTTCCAAAGTCCCTCACGTCATCCCTGTCATTTCACAATCCTGCTCACAGAGCACTTTTTCCATCTTCCCCAAACAGGTCCTGGCTTGGCCAGTGAGGAGAAGGGCTTCAGGGACATACACTTCCTGCAGATGGCATCTTAGATGCTGGGCTGTGTGCTGGGATTAAACGAGCGCGCGCGCACACACACACACACACACACAGGTCTTGCCCCCAAGGCAGACTGTCATGTAAACAAATAGCCAAGGTACACTGGGTGCAGTGCAATAATAGATATGCATATGAAATCTGGTGGCAGCACGAAGTGGGAGAAAAAGGGGTGGGATTATAACTTAGCAATTTAGCTCAGAGGGAGCCCAAGAGAGTGTGTGTGCCTGCAGGAGTCGTCTTTCCTGTGAGCTGAAGCAGAGAAACAAGCTTAAAGTTGTGGTCTAGAAGGATGTTGGGTGAAGGGCGTCAGCTTGAAAGTTATCAGAGACTAAGAGAATATCAAATGTTCTACAAATCATAAAGTTTCTATCTCTTACGTCCTTTGTCAGATTGTGGGTGGGATACTTGAAGGAGGCTGAACCTGGGCTCAGGAAGATGGCGAGGGAGGGTAGAGGAGGTGGTTAGAAGGTTATTACGGATCTGTTGTCAAGGTCAGTGGAGTCCAGGACCCAGCAAAGCCAGTGGGCAAGAGAACTAGCCTTGATTACCGCCTCTTGCTTGTCACAGTCCTTCGTCCCCAAGGATGACAGGAGAGCTGGGACCAGCCCTAAGCCACCAATACAGGCTCTCAGGCTTGTCCTGGTGGGATTCCCATCTCTACCCAGCCCATATGCTTTCCCCAAAAAAGTTTGAAATGAGCCTCGGCTGGGTCTTTGACAACCTGGACTCACTCTCAGTTGATAGCCTGTGTGGTCCCTGGAGCTCTGTGCTCCCGCAAGATGGTCCCAGAAGGGAACGGGGTTGCCAGGGGAGATGGGGGCACTGGAGAGACTGCCAGGGCTCTGTTTGCCCCCTGCAGCCCAGCAGCTTTCAGTCATACCCTGCCCCCACACATGGACACAGGTGTGTGCCCCACCAGCCACGAGAATGCCTGTGTCACATGGGACACCCCTGCTTTGCCAATCTTTAATTTTATTCCCAGGCAACTTCCTTCTTGGCGGGCTAGTCCCAGATGGTGGTTTTGGGCAGTCATCCTCAGCATAGCCAAGGGCCAGGGAGAGGGAAGAGCACCAAGGCCCGGGGTCTCGGCCTGCAGTGGCCCCACCACAAGCGGAATATTTTATTGACCTCTCATGCTTTTTTTTTTTTTAAGTTCCCATGCCTTTCGCCTTCTACTTTTTAATGTGTCTTGGCAAGTTTTAGCATAAAAACAATGTTTTAAATGACTTACAGTTTATTTATTTATTTACTTAATGTTTACTTTTGAGAGAGACAGAGTGTGAGTGGGGGAGGGGCAGAAAGAGGGGGAGACACAGAATCTGAAGCAGGCTCCAGGCTCTGAGCTCTCAGCACAGAGCCCGATGCGGGGCTTGAACTCATGAACTGCAAGATCGTGACCTGAGCTGAAGTCTGGCGCTCAACTGACTGAGCCACCCAGGCACCCCCATTACATGACTTACAGTTTAATGTAAAGCAAGCTGAATGGCTGGTTTAGTCTTTCAGTTCTCAGACGTTGCCTATTGCAAGAAGCACCATGGATTTAAGAACATCTAAAAAGTTGTTTCTTTTAGGAGCCAGGAACATGCGGCATTAACAAACACATCAATGCATTCAGATTTTTAGAAATGTTTATACAAAAAAAATGCACAACTTAGAATTAGGGAAATTCTTGTTGGTAATTTTTGGCCTCAGAAAAAAATTTCAGAGGAAAAATTGGCTCTCCTGAAAGATGTGTGACATTTGTCTTTGGTTTCATGTCCCCATCATGTGGCAGCAAGGGACATAGGATGAGGTCATGCTTGTTCTGTGAATTTTTTCTGGTCCCCCAGAATGCTCAGGGGCTAGAGTTCAGTTAATCAAACCATTCTTGTTAAATAAGGGCCACTCTCAATACATTCAAGAAATGTGACTTCTGCAGTTAGAAATGGTTCTAGGTAGTATTGACATTTTAACAATATTTATTCTTCCAACCCATGAGCACGGAATGTTTTTCCATTTCTTTATATCTTCTTCAATTTCCTTCATAAGCTTTCTATAGTTTTCAGCAGACAGATCTTTTACATCTTTGGTTAGGTTTATTCCTAGGTATTTTATGCTTCTTGGTGCAATTATGAATGGGATCAGTTTCTTTATTTGTCTTTCTGTTGCTTCATTGTTAGTGTATAAGAATGCAACTGATTTCTGTACATTGATTTTGTATCCTGCAACTTTGCTGAATTCATGTATCAGTTCTAGCAGACTTTTGGTGGAGTCTATCGGATTTTCCATGTATAATATCATGTCATCTGCAAAAAGTGAAAGCTTGACTTCATCTTTGCCAATTTTGATGCCTTTGATTTCATTTTGTTGTCTGATGGCTGATGCTACAACTTCCAACACTATGTTAAACAACAGTGGTGAGAGTGGATATCCCTGTCGTGTTCCTGATCTCAGGGGGAAAGCTCTCAGTTTTTCCCCATTGAGGATGATATTAGCTGTGGGCTTTTCATAAATGGCTTTTATGATGTTTAAGTATGTTCCTTCTATCCCGACTTTCTCGAGGGTTTTTATTAAGAAAGGATGCTGAATTTTGTCAAATGCTTTTTCTGCATCGATTGACAGGATCATATGGTTCTTATCTTTTCTTTTACTAATGTGATGTATCACATTGATTGTTAAAATGTCAATACTACCCAAAACTATCTACACATTCAATGCAATCCCAATAAAAATTGCACCAGCATTCTTCTCGAAGCTAGAACAAGCAATCCTAAAATTTGTATGGAACCACAAAAGACCCCGAATAGCCAAAGTAATTTTGAAGAAGAAGACCAAAGTGGGAAGCATCACAATCCCAGACTTTAGCCTCTACTACAAAGCTGTAATAATCAAGACAGCATGGTATTGGCACAAAAACAGACACATAGACCAATGGAATAGAATAGAAACCCCAGAATTAGATCCACAAAAGTATGGCCAACTAATCTTTGACAAAGAAGGAAAGAATATCCAATGGAAAAAAAGACAGTCTCTTTAACAAATGGTGCTGGGACAACTGGACAGCAATATGCAGAAGGATGAAACTAGACCACTTTCTCACACCATTCACAAAAATAAACTCAAAATGGATAAAGGACCTGAATGTGAGACAAGAAACTATCAAAACCTTAAAGGAGAAAGCAGGAAAAAACCTCTCTGACCTCAGCTGCAGCAATTTCTTACTTGACACATCCCCAAAGGCAAGGGAATTAAAAGCAAAAATGAACTATTGGGACCTCATGAAGATAAAAAGCTTCTGCACTGCAAAGGAAACAATCAACAACACTAAAAGGCAATCAATGGAATGGGAAAAGACATTTGCAAATGACATATCAGACAAAGGGCTAGTATCCAAAATTTATAAAGAGCTCACCAAACTCCACAACCGAAAAACAAATAATCCAGTGAAGAAATGGGCAGAAAACATGAATAGACACTTCTCTAAAGAAGACATCCAGATGGCCAACAGGCACATAAAAAGATGCTCAACGTTGCTCCTCATCAGGGAAATACAAATCAAAACCACACTGAGATACCACCTCACACCAGTCAGAGTGAATAAAATGAACCAATCAGGAGACTATAGATGCTGGCAAGGGTGTGGAGAAACGGGAACCCTCTTGCACTGCTGGTGGGAATGCAAACTGGTGCAGCCACTCTGGAAAACAGTGTGGAGGTTCCTCAAAAAATTAAAAATAGATCTACCCTATTACCCAGCAATAGCACTGCTAAGAATTGACCCAAGGGATACAGGAGTGCTGATGCATAGGGGCACTTGTACCCCAATGTTTATAGCAGCACTTTCAGCAATAGCCAAATTATGGAAAGAGACTAAATGTCCATCAGCTGATGAATGGATAAAGAAATTGTGGTTTACATACACAATGGAATACTACTTGGCAATGAGAAAGAATGAAATATGGCCTTTTGTAGCAATGTGGATGGAAGTGGAGAGTGTTATGCTAAGTGAAATAAGTCATACGAGAAAGACAGATACCATATGTTTTCACTCTTATGTGGATCCTGAGAAACTTACCAGAAGACCATGGGGGAGGGGAAGGAAAAAAAAAAAAAAGAAAGGTTAGAGAGGGAGGGAGCCAAAGAGACTCTTAAAAACTGAGAACAAACTGAGAGTTGATGGGGGGTGGGAGGGAGGGGAAAGTGGGTGATGGGCATTGAGGAGGGCACCTGTTGGGATGAGCACTGGGTGTTGGATGGAAACCAATTTGACAATAAATTCCATATTTAAAAAAAAAAAAGAAATGGTTCTAAATTATAATCTCATCAATAAGCATTTAACGAATGTCTAATATGCATCTACCTCTCTCTATTGTCCTCTCCATAACATTAATGGATTCTTATTCCAATCGCTAATGATTTCACGGAGGTTGTCAGGGCCTTTGTAACTGACACCAGTTTTCTAGAACTAGAAATTAGAGAAGTGGGAGAGGAGGAGGAATGAGAATCTATGCCATTGGTGTATCATAGTTTTTGGCCAACACTTTGTCATGTGTCATCTCATGTGGTTCTTACAACACTGGGAATATTATCACCGTAAATATTTTCTTGTGACCAAGGAAGAAACCGAGTGTCTGACCAATATGGCTCCTCACCTGGCACCACGTGGCTAGTGAGTGGCAGAACAGACCTTCTACCAGGGTCTCTCTCCCTCTTCCTTGCGTAGTTTCTGTGGTGTGGGAAACACCTGGGCTGCTTTTGTTTCATTTGTCCCAACAAAATCAGAATGCCTTTTTAATCGTCTTTTCCCCACACTGAGGGCTGACTCCCAAATAACTCCAAGACATTGAAGAGAGAGGGAGAGAGAGAGAGAGAGAGAGAGAGAGAGAGAGAGAGAGAAGTGCTAGGGAGCTCTGGGATGTGTGTGGATATATGACAAAGGCCTATTTAAATGCATTTTTAAAGTTTATTTATTTATTTTGAGAGAGAGAGAGAGAGAGAGAGAGAGAGAGAATCCCAGGCTGTCTCTGGGCTCCACGCTGAGCCCAATGCAGGGCTCGATCTCATGAATGTGAGATCACGACCAGAGCCGAAATCAAGTCAGGCACTTAACCAACTGAGCCACCTAAGCGCCCCTAAATGCACTTAATTGGTAACTATTTGTTCAAGTCTCAATTGTGTGCCCACCATGGGACAAACAAGTCACAAAAGTGGGCTCCCTATTGCCCTCAGCTGCCTCAGTGAGTCCTGAGGCCTGTGTGTGACCCGCCCAAGGACAGACCCTGGTGACCACATGTCTGTCAGAGGACCAAGTCATGCCTGAGCTCCGCCAGGTTTCGGCCTGCCCTTGAGGCGCTCCTTGTCCTTTGCCAGCAGACGGATGGGCAGGTGGGCTGTGAACCCATCTGCCAACAAAGCAGTGTGAGCTCAGTGTGGTCAAGTTGCTGCCCAAGCTCAGAGGAAGGCTCTCAGGAATCTGTGAGTGGAGAAGGGGCAGAGGGTGGGGTCAGTATTGGGAGGAGAGCTGTATCACTGAGGAGGTGACATTTAAGCTGCCCTGTGAAGGATGAAAGAAATTCACCAGGTGGGTGGAGGGCATTCCTGGCAAGGGAACAGCAGGAGCAAAGCTCAAAGGCTTGGGAGTACTTAGCACAGAGAGGATGGTATGGGTATGAAAGTCTGTGTGTGTGTGAGAGAGAGAGACAGAGAGAGAGAGAGAGAGACAGAGAGAGACAGAGACAGAGACAGAGAGAGGCAGGCTCCTATTTGTGTCCACGTGTCTTTCCTTAACCTCTGGCTTCTGGGACACCCTCCCTAGGGCTCTCGGCCTGGCCCTGAACTCCGTGGGCCTCTCTCTGCTCGCCTCTGGGCTCAGAGCTTCTGCTCTTCAGCCCCACAAGTGCTTCCCTGCTCCCTCAGGAGCTCCCCGCCTGGACTTTGTTCTTCCAAAGCCTGCCCTAAGCTTGGCCTCTAGAAGGACACTTGATCCCCTCTCATGGCTGGCAGTGGCGCACAGCCCTCGGAGCAGCTGCAAGGATGGCGTTGACTCCAGATGGAAAGTGTTTCGAGAATTCTGACCTGACATCATACCATCCCGACACTGAGCTGACAGTAACTGATCTGGGCGTGGCCAGGTGAAGCCATTCCCTTTGGCTCCCCTCAGGGGCTGGCTCAGATCAAAGAGCCGGGCTTGGGAGGTGGTAATCTAGAACTGAGGGGCCGCGTACACAGGGAGAGGCCTTCTGGGTGTCCAGACCGTCGCTGAGAGCAATGTGGAGGCAAAGAGTCTCCCTGCATCCGTCCCCTGTGACTTGAGCCCAGCAGAGGCCCCACACTCATGCCACTGTAGGCTCTCCTACCCCATCCTGGGGTTCAGGCAGGCCAGGCCTTTGCTCCCGGGGGGCCGCTGGAGCCCAGCCCGCGTGGCGTCTTGCAGCTCGGCCCTCCCAGCCCCGCTAAGCCCTGCTTAGCCAGGTGAAGAGCTGGGACTGCCCCAGCCGCACGCCGCAGGATGAAAGGGGAGTGCCCCTGCCACAGCTGACATCCGCACCCTGGGCTCAGACCCAGGACTTGTCTTCAAGGCACCATCTGTCGCCCGCCAGGGCTGAGCGGGGACAGCAGGCTGGCACTGGGGCTCAGAAGGCAGAGCTGGGAGGGGAAGTCACAGGGACCTGTGCTACAGGTTTTGAGGGCCCCCGGGTGAGAGAGCCCCCTCGCTGCCCCTTCTGCCAGCATTACCCACCATACAGTTTGAACCCAGGGCTGGAGAATAAACGGGTTAGAAGGGGTCAGCCCCCATCTCGGGCTGGCTTCAGCTGCCATCTAAGAGCATTCCCTTCTGGGGAAGCCAGAGGGCACAGCCAGATGGTCTCCAGCACAGGCAAGCATCCAGTTCCAGGCATCAGAGCGGTCACCGTGGAATCATGAGACAGGCATTGGGCACTGGGCATCAGGCCACGGGATAGGCTGCCTGTGGTTGGTGCCCTGGCTGGCCCTCTGCCCCTCCCTGGGAGCAGGCCATCCTCAGAGAACAGAACTGGACATGGCGGGGAGTCCTCTGGACGGGGACAAAAACCCCTGCTGGGCAGGGCCCTCGGGACAGGGACACGTTCACAGGGACTGGGAAGAAAGAGGGCTGCCGACTCCTGCCACTTTGGAAGGGGCCAGTAGGTTGGAGAGAAGACAGAAGAGGGGAAGGTGAGCGGATTGAAAGATCAGGAAGGAAAGGGAAAAGGAAGAGAAAAATATGAGAGGGGAGAGGGGAAAGAAGGGGAGGAGAGGCGAAAGGAAGGGCTGGACTCCAGGTTACAGAGACCCAGAAATAAGAGTGGCTCAAGCAGAATGGCAGTTTCTCTTACACAAAGCTGTAGGTGTTGGTCTAGGGCCAGCGTGGGAACCCAGGCTCCTTCCCTTTCCACCATTCCCCCCAGTGCAAGCTGCAGTGTAGAGGAGGGGTGGGGGAGGGCATGCCTGTCATTGTTGGACCCAAGTGGTTGTTGCACACATCGTTTCCCTCGCTGTGTCACTGATCAGAATGTAGTCACAGGGCTGCCTCTAGCTGCAAGAGAGGTTCTGGAAGGCAGTCTTTGTTTTGAGCATGATGTGTCCAGAGTAAGAAGCCCCATGAGAAAGGAGACAATGGGTGTTGGGACAGAGAGAAATAAAGAGGAAGAGAGGCTCTTGGAGGGAGGAGGAAGGAAACAAGAAGGAGGGAAAGACTCTTAGGAGCAACTTGTACCTATGGCCAGACCTGACCTCCCAGCACGCCTGGACCCATCCCCAGGGGTTTGTCATAGGCAGGCTCTGTTGGAATTGGGGGTGGTCTTCCCTTTCCCCAGAGATGGATTAACCACCTGCCACATGGGCCCAGACTTCATGTGGGTCGGGGATACCTTGGCAAGGGTCTCTGGAGAGGGTCTGCATCTAACAAAAGGGAAGAAGTTGAAGTGCAGGGTTTTACTTTCCTACTTAGGCAAGAAGAGGTTCCAAGGTGCACTCTGGTCATGAAGGAAGATGTGATGTCATACCGAGCAATATTCTTTAGGGATGTAAGGAAGGAACTTGTCCAGTTTTCTTCAAGATACATGAAAGTTCATAAAATTGGGATCATTTCCCATATCAGTTAGGTCACTCTGGGCCACATGTAACAGAAAACTCGACCAAAATGCTCAATGAGAGCATTTATTATCTCTCCAAACAAGAAGTCTGGAGGAGGGCTGTTCTGGAATTGATTAAGTCAAGATGATGTCTGGGTTCTAGTTCCATTTCCCGGAAATTCTCACAGCTTTTCCTTTTGGTTGTAACATGGTAGCTAGACGCCCAAGCATTATATTCTCCTAAATCTGCTTTCAAAGGAAGAAAGCATTCTCCTCACCAGGGCCATTTTACCTACAAGGGAAACCGTTTCCAAAACCTCTTCATCAGAATTGTTTGGAATCAGAATCCTTTCTTGGCTAGACTAGGTTACATCTCTATCTTTCAACCAACCATTGGCAAGAGTGAACAGGGTCTCCCCTTCCCATGGGATGGTTGATTTAGGCCAATCATGGGTCATCGTCGGGGGCCCACTTTCTCTCAGCACATTGTGGCTGGATCCTGAACAAAGACAAATTCTGTTATCAGAGAAATAGGGTGCCACGGCTGCTGGTTAGTCTCAGGGCAGATATTAATAATCAATTATACCTCTTTTTCTTAGACAGTCATTACCAACCAGACAAAGTTGGCACAGGAGATAAAGTATACATGTCATCTCAGCCTTAGATAACGGGAAGGAAGGAAGCCATAATTCAGGGCACCTTTAGTGACTCAGTCATCTTGTCATTGCTTCATGTGGGGTCTTTAAATACGTCTAAAAATTCTTTTACAGTCCACCCTTCAAAGGGTGGCAGGTAGTTCCCTCCCTTTGACCATGATCTGGAGCTGATAATTCATTTCTAGTGAATAGAAAATGGCAGAAGTGATGGTGTGTGAATACTGAATGGTGCTATGAAAGGCAATGTTGCTTTCCCCTTGCTCTTTCTTGGATCACGTATTCTGTGGAAGGCCAGCCACCATGTCATGAGGATGTTCCAGCAGCCCTACGGAGGGAAGTCCACATGGGAAGGAGCTGAGATTTTCTGCCAAAAGCCATGTGAGGAAGTCATTTCGGAAGTGGGTCTGCAGGCCCCAGTCAAGTCTTCCTATGACTGGAGTCCTTGCTAACATCTTGATGGCAACCTCAGGAACCACCCAAGCCAGAGCACCCCAGCAAAGCCACTTTCAAATTCCTGACTCCCAGAAACCATGATATAATAAGTGTTTATTGTTTGAAGCTACCAACTTTTGGGGTAACCTGTGATGCAGCCAGGGCTGGGACTAGGGTGAAATAAGTGAGGAACCCAGGGCACAAGATTTGAGGCCCAACCCTGAGAGTGAGCTTCTCCTTAAATTTTGTGCCCTGGGTTTCTCACTTGCTTCACCCTAGTCCCGACCTTGTGTCTAGCAGCACATAACCTTCCATGCCTCTTTCCGTTTCCCAACATTCTTCAGCTTGCCCTTGGGGCTCCTTGGGTTTCTGAAGAAGCTGACTCCATCTCCGGTTCCAAGGGTGGAGTGTGTGACTAAGTCTGTCAGCACATTCCAGTACCCTTAGGTCTCAGCGACTGGATCGATCGGGGCACGTGACCTGGTCCTGTCCAATCAGAGGAGATATCAGGCCTTTTGCTAGGGATGCTGAGACAGCTATGATTCCACTCTTGTCATTAAACAAGATACGTGTAACTGTGGGGGCTTCTGGCAGTCTTTTTGGGACCCCTGAGGACAGCCAGTTTGGGGATAATGCTCCCGGCAGGATACAAAGAAGCTGAGTCCTTGGAGATACTGTTCAGCTGCTAGTGCTTACCTGAAGCCGGCCTCGTCTCTGGACTTTCTCAGCCCAGTGAGCTAGTAATGTCCTTTTAAAAAATTTAAACCAGTTTGAGTCTGGTGTTCTGTTACAGGCAAAGGAAAGCACAAATGTGATGTTAAACACGCAGAGGAGACCCCACATCAGTGACTCTGGCAGATGCTGCCAGGGATCCAGCTGTTTCACACCGTGCAGAGCGAGTATCCAGATGTTCCGTGAAAGTGTTCTTGTTTCAGCCAGATGTTGAGTATCTCGTAGATGGAAGGTTAACATGATTTAATGCTTAAAAGCAAACTTCCTTCCCTTCCCCACCTCCAACCCCCCACCCCCACCCCGTCTGATGCCTGCTCCCTTACAGTCCTTCCAGATAGCCATGCCCTGCCTCCCCCGCACTCAGGGTGGTGCCCTGTTTTGTATCCTGGTACAACCTCCAGTCCACTTGTCCTCTTTTTCCACAGCTCTTTGGACCAGAGATTGGTATGTAGACCAGAGAGCCAGTCTAGAAGCTGGACAACCTCCCACGTGTGGCCTGGCTTGAAGAGATGAGCTAGGGAAATCGATCGTTCTTTGCCTCTCCAAACTAAGACGGTCTGAAGAAGGAAGCAGTTACAGGCAGAGCCATGAAGCAGAGACAGGGCCGTGCAAGAATGATAGGCAAGCAAAAGTTATGTGGGAGCAGAAAAGAGGAGCAGGTAAAGCTACAAGGAAAGAACTACCCCAGAGTCCAGGGCAAGAAGAAGTCGGTTGGTAGGGAGAAGAGGGTGGAATTGATTCACAGAAAGAACAGACTCCCTGAGTGGGGAAGAGTGCTACTAAGAAGGAAAGAGAGAGCAGTTAGTCAGGATAGGCTAGACTCAGCTGTGGAAACAAACAGTCCCAGATGCCAGTGGCTGACCCAGCAAGAGTTTATTCTTGACCACACATTACCTGTCCATCGCAGGTGAGCCAGGAAGTCGCTGCACGTTCTCGTGCTGCAACTCAGACCTACAAGTACCTCCACGGTTGCAGAGGCAGTGGAAGGAAATTCAGCCAATTGCTCATCAGCTCTTAAGGCTTCTGCTCAGAGGTGACATGTGACCCTTCCACTTACAATATGGCTGTGCCTAATTTTAAAGGTAGAAGAGTCATGTGATGCTACCGTGCACACGAAAAGAGGAGAAACAAGAATGTTTGTGGCCAGTCTTATTGATGTCCAGGGAGAAGGGAGCTGGTCCCCAGAGCTGCTTCAGATTGCAGAGGTCCAGATTTCACAAGGCCCTGCCATACTGTGGTCCTGGTTTGTACTCACACAGGATCTTCATCCCCTTATTGCCCCATGCATGCCTTGCAAGGCCCACCACCCTCCACACACACATTGCTCATTTCTTTTAACCTAAGACCTCATTCCAGGGACCTCTTATTTCCTTTGAGTGCCCCTTTCTCCACTGGGCACTCCCCTCTCAAAAGCCTAAAGCCAGCACAAACCACCTTTGTGTCCCCGTTTTACAGCAAGATGGGGATCTACAGGCCTGCCTGCCTCAGGAGAGTCAGAGGAGACTGCTGGAAACTCTATTTGCACACACCAAAACTTTGTAGGTTCCCCTGGCAGGTAATAATACAAAGCCATAAAGTTTTCTAGTGCTTACTGTTAGCTAAGCACTGTGCTGAGAACTTCCTTTGAATTCCCTCATTTAAAATACTTTCAACCTCACTTTTCAGGTGAAGAAACTATGGCATGGAGAGGTGAGCAACTTCCTTGGGGTCTGATTTTTGTATCCATGTTCCTCACATTATAGAACACACCCAAGAGAGATGGTGAGGAGGGCTTTGGGGCTGATGGGCCAGCCCTGGGGGACAGAGATCGATCTTTGGAGAGGGAAGAAAGACAGAGGCTTCCTCAGGTGGGTAGAGAGCTTACTTCCAAGGAGGAGACAGCCTGGGATTCGGGAGAAACACACTTAAGGGGGCAAGGTGTCATATCCTTCAGATGCCCTTGGGCCCAGACTCAAGGCCCTCTTGGAGAAGATTAAGAAACTCAAATAAAATAAGCTGTCTTTGAGCATATATAGTGATCACATTGTGGTCTCTAAACATCTTTTCTCACGAAAAAAACCAAGGCTTCTTGGAGAATTGGCTGTTTCCAGGTCTGGAGCAGGAAACATATAAAAGGAGCCCAGAACATCTTGTACCAGAAGCCAAGAAAGCTATCAAACACCATCGGAGTCATGTCAAAAGGACACAGGTGCCAACTTGAAGGAGCTCCTGCTGGACAGAAGGGGATCATTTGTGCATCAAAATCAAAGCTAAACAAACAAAAACCTTGCAGTGAATTGCAACATATCAGATATTTTTAAAATCTGTAAATTCAAAATGATAATAATAATAAAAAGACATTCCGCAGGATGTTTACAGAAAACTCACTCTTCTGAGAACTGATAAGTAAAGGGAAAGGAGTTCTGTAAAGCTAACTTTGGGGCCTCCCAATAATATAGTGAGCTTGAGGCCTAGTTGGAAGACTGCTCATGTATTCCCAAAACTCTCCCTCTGGCTTTCTCCGGGCCTGAATTTCCACCATTAGAGACTCATTTTCTTTGGGTTAAGAGATGTTCTGAGTCAAAGCCAAAATCCCCTTGGGAAAAGTTTGTTAACTTCTACCCTCATAGATTGTGATGGTCCTATGATTCCTGGGTCTGGACAGATAGGGGTACAGCTAGACAGGAGGGGCTGGGAGGGTCAGAGAACTTGGCCACATCATCTAGGGGAGGAATTCAACTTGAATGTGCACAAGAACCCCCTGAGCTGCCTCTCCAAAATTCAGCTCCTCAGTAGCCTAATCAGATGGCATCTGTTCCAGCAGGTGGAAAAGATGGCAGAAATGCATAGATTATTATATGTCACAGGTGATTTGGACACAGGTGGTTCTGTCACGATTTTCTGGGAGACACTAGACCAGGGCTCCTGGATCTCTTCTATTGGCCCATGTGACTTTCTGCTCCAGCAGTGCTGGTCTGTCTCAGCTGAGCACTTCCAGCCTCTGCAGACTTTAGCAGGCCCCTCTCCCTGGGACCTCTTTACTACTGCCAGGTCCCTCGAAGATGCCAGGCCTTTCCTTGTGTGGGGCAGCTGGCACCATGGAGAAGGGACCCAGCCACACGGGTCCCGGTGTGAGCTCTGAGCTCCCCTCTCTTGTGGCTTCCTGAGCTGTCCTGACATGCCCAGCATCTCATGTGACAGCCCACTCATTCCTGATGACACTTCTTAGGCTCTACTGGGCCTGGGACCCTGCATCTCAGCTGAGGGATTCCTCTCTCCTCTCTGGTGCCCTCATGGGACCCTTGTCCCTGGGTGGGAGGTTCTTTATAGCCCCGCTGATCAGCTCCGTGTCTCAGCGGGATTAATGGTTGATCTGCCCTCACTCTGGAGTCTGTTAACCACCTCTCGCTGTCGTCTTTCCCACCCTATCACCTCACCAGCCCCTTCCTATCCCTTGGACCTCTCTCAATCCCTCCCTCCTGCTTCACGGCCCTCCCCTTCTCAAAGGGGCATCTATATTCCAGGCCTGAGCCCATCCTTCTAGTGATGCCCCTTGGTCCACCACTTCCCCAGGGACTGAGCACTCGATTTGAGATTGACCTTCTGAGTCCCCACGCCCCGGCCCTTGACTAATGGCCCCAGCTGAGCTCTCCTCTTTAGACACCTGGCCTTTGCCTGACCCCAGGGGCAGGCCTTGGCACCAGCCCTGGCCCTCCCTGGCTGGCCTGTCCCCCTGCCACCCAAGCCTAGGTTATGACATCTTTCCACCGAGCAGCTCCTATTCGAGAAGGCAAACACGGGGGTGCCCACAGGCATGTGCACACGCTAGCACACGCGCACACACACCCCCTCCTCGCCCTGATGCCTCACCCATTGCCGTGAAAATCCGGCTGGCCGTGTTTATTTTTCTTCCTTTCATTTCCCCTTTAGAACAAACACCAGCCCTGTACCAGCGACCACCCTCTCCTCGCAGATCCGCAGCCTCCCCACCCTCGCCCTGTCGCCCTGTCCTCCCTCGCAGCTGTGAATGAGAACAGAGTGAGTCTTTTAGCAGGAGGCAGTGGCCTGAATGAATTGATCACAGCCTCCAAGCCAGCAGGGGAGGGGTGGCGAGCATGTGCGTTTGCTTCTTAGAAACTCTTTGCACATCCCGAAGCTCATATTTTTCCATGCGCCTTAGAGCAAACGCCTCCCCACCTCACCCTCCTCCTTTCAGATTTTAATTCATTTTTGGTCCCATGCATTTTGTTTTCTGTTTTCTACAAGGGAGCCTGAATCAGGGCCTCAGAAAAACAAGGCCGAGCTGCCAACTGGAAATGTTTGCTCTGGGGGCGAGTTCGGAGGCTGGCGTCAGGCGGGGCAAGATCCGTGCCAGTGGAATGTGATTTGGGGGGGAAGCTTCAGGTCACTCAATCGCTGGCAGCCTGCCCAGGAGCAACTGGATGCTTTCTGGGCTGTGTGTGTGTGTGTGTAGACTTTTCTCCCTCATGCAAACAGAGCCCTGGAGATGTGGAGACAGAAGCATTAGGAAGAAACTAGACAGGGGGTTGGAAAATCAGGCAACCAGGAGATTAGGTGGGTGGGGGTGGGAGGCTGGTGCCAGGATCTGTGCAGCCACTTTATCTAGCACCCATTGTGTTCCCAGCCCAGAGCTGGGGGCTCTCGGGAGGGAGGGGAGATGCAGACCACCCCGGCTCCCCGTGACCCACTCATAGGCTCTTATGGGGAAACAAGTCTCCCAGTACAGAACACAGTCGGGCCAGCCTGGAAGTTCCCCAGAGTGGGATGCATGAATGACTGATGGTGTTCAGGGAAGGCTTCCCGGAGGAGGTTTCATAGGGTCTGAGCCCTGAAGCATGAAGTATTGCATTGAAAGGAGAGGAGAGGCGTTCAGGGGTTACCATGTGCCGAGCCCCGGGCTAAGCGCTTTACGTTGACAATCCCCTTCAGTCTTCCCAGCAACCCTACAAGGGTCACCGATCTCTCTATTTGACTTTACAAACAAGGAAACTGAGGCCCAGAGAGATGAAGGAACTTTGCCAAGCTCCCAGCTTTTAAGTGGCAAGCTAGTGTTCAACTAAGAGTTGTCCCACTGTAAAGACCGATTTCTCCCCACCACAAGGAGGGGCCTTTTCCATTTAGCCAAGTTGCCCAGGTAAGGGCCTATTTTTGTTTGTTGATTTTTTTGCCCCTGGAAAGAAAACTGTTAAATTCAAAGACAGGATCTAAGATGCCTCCCAGAGGCAGTGTGACAAGTGCACGGAGACCAGAAAGGAATCTGCCTGACCTCACCATTCCCAGGAGGTGGCAGTTGGGCCCCTTGGCAGGCCTGCCAGGTTCCATACCAAGCCAGGCCTTTCCTGCAGCCCGAATCACCTTCCTAATGACCCATGTCCCTTCCTACAGCCCCCAGGATACCTCCTTCACATGCCAAGTTCTTTCCCACCCTAGATGTTCACTCTGGAAGTGCCCACTTTGGGAATCCTCAGAAGTTATCTATGCTACTCTGACTGGTGCCTGAAACTGAGGTGAACCAGACAGAATGGGTTTCTCAGGGCAACCAGCATGACTCTAGACTTGGAGTCAGGAGACCAAGAGCTGCCACGACTTCCTAGAGATGTTTAGCGAGTCCTTTCCCTGCTCAGGACTCAGTGTTCGTAGTTCGGAAGTGAGGAGTGGCCTGGATGAGCTGTCGCAGATGGAGGTGGAGAGTCTAAGATGGCAGAGGTGATAGGCAGGTGTTGGGTGGGGGGCGAGATGAGCTTGTCTAAGGTGGCCAGCCCACCGCAGAGAGATTCTCTGGCAGAGGAAGCGGGGTCTTTCACAGGCTTGGGAGAGAAGAAGGAAATAAGCCAGGCATGGCAGGACAGGAGAAGATGGAGTGAGGGAGGTGGAGTTATGCTCAGGATGGTCAGACCCAAGCATGCCAGGTAGAGACCAGAGGGGACAGTAATCTATCTGACTAATTCGGATGACTCCACTGACCACCTGGGGACTTTATTGTCCTGAGGCCAAATAGTTGGTTAGTCTCACCCATTGGTTCTTTTTGACCTAACTGACCACTAATATTAGGTAAGCACCAGCTTGGGGTCACCTGGGCCTGCCAGATCACCTTCATCGGTTGAACTGATTTGTCAATTCCACAAGAGAACTGATTTTACCAATTATTTCCAGGAAACAGGTAATTGACTGAACTCACCAAACCCAGTAATTGTTCTGGATTTTCAGAGATAGTCTTTAGGTCCGGTATCTTTGGTTCTTAGACGCACTTAGGCTACCGGCTACTTACCAGCAACAGCCAGACTCCTGAGAAGGCTGGGAAAAAAACCCTATGAACAATAAGCTTTGGGACTCAGTCTCTCCAACAATAAAATGGGAAGGTTGGGCTAGATCAGGAGTGGCAAACACACAGTGTGAATACTACCACTCTTCCCCTTTCATCCATGGCAGACATTGCTAATCAATTACAGCACTCATTCCCATGGGACCCAGATGAGGGTCTCAGAATCCTTTTCAACACAGGGCTTCAGGCAGCCCCTACCAATCAATTAGATTTGGCATGCATGATAAAAAGCGTTTGTCCTCTGGGCACTAGAGGATCTCGAAGCCTCCCTCCAGCTGTGCCGATCTAGGATTGCAACTGATTAGGTGTCTGAGGGCTCAGCCTGGAGACCACCAGATCGACAGCTGCCCCTGGGGCTTCCTAGGTCTGTGGAGCTGCCCTTGAGCTGGGCCATGGCTGAGCTGGTGCCTTATTAATTTTCCTCACTGCTAATAAATGTGCATTGCGTCAGCTCTGCTCTGCCCCCTCATGTTCTCCGGCTGCCGCCAGCAGCGGGGACTTTTTCAGAGAGCTGTAAAAATAGTTTTTTTTAAGAAGCCTGCACAGAAGAAGCAGTCAAGCCTTTTTTGTTTCCCTTCTTTTAGGAGGGAATGGGGGAGATGGGTAGGGAATACTTCACAATGAAGGAATGTGCTCCTTGGGGAATTTAAAGTTGTTTTCCTAAAAAAAAAAAAAAAAAAAAAAAAAAAGGAGTTATCACACTCTGGTTTCACATCTAGCCACAGAGCAAGTCTGTGAGGATTGGTAACCGCTCCCAGGAGATCACTGGCTTAAGCCGGGTCTCGTTAGGCTGTTGACAACTTGGTGCTGATGAGCAGAGCCCTAATGAGCCGCCTGCTTGCTCACTGCCTCCTCCCTGGCTGATCCAGCTTCAGCGTTCCAGTGGGCTCGATGGCTCCCTGAGACAGCTTTTCTTGTCTGCAATGGAGGTTAGGCATGCAGGAGAGCTTTCTCTCCTAGGAGTGAATGTTGTACTTTTCCTTGCTGGCGTTATGACAAACGGAGAGATGCTAGGGATGGGGTGGGGGGTGGTTTCTCAGGAGAGGCAGGCTCCAGCTCCTCCTCACTCTTCCCATTTTACAGATGAAGACACTGAAGATTGCCGCGGGGAGGAAGGCAGGGGAGGCAGGTGCCAAAGGGAAGGGTATTTGCCAATCCCGGGAAGAGAGCGCATCTCTTGCTTCCCAGACCAGCAAGTCAAAGCTGCAGAACTCCGACAGCATCTAGCCCAGAGCTTCTTGGACCCGACGAATGTATGCCCTTGTCTGAAAGGACAACGCATTGTCACAGAGCCCGATGACATAATTGTACTCTTACGCTATGACATAAGTGCATTCAGTCTTATGTAACTAGAAACCAAAACAAGTTAATAAATTAATAGACAAAACCACAAAGGTGATCGAGCATTAGCGACATTAAGTTAGTACGACAGATAATATCGTTTTGCTGAAACAGAACCCATAGGGCATAGAAGAGGAGCAGAGGAGAAGCGACAGAAGACTCTGGGCCTTCCCCATCAGAGGCCGTTAGAATGAAGGAATCTGGAGGACAGTATGAAGTCAGGGTGAGGGAAGAGGACAGGAGAGGGCAGGGCCAAGTCAGATGTTGGTCAGAGGAAGCTGAGAGCTTGAAGACTTAGCTACTCCAGGGCAGTCCGCCTGTCCTCTGGGGGTGTATTTGCCCAGCACAGGCCTGGCTAGCAGTGTTTCTTCCTTGGGCAGGTCTCCAGGAGGCTCAGATAATCCCCTTGCTTTTTAGCAAATTCTCGAAAGTCCGGGCAGTAGCACGTGACCATCCCCTCTCTCCTCTGCCATCTTGCCTGCCAATGGGAAGAATCCTTGCTGGGCTTTGCAAGGGAGCAGGTGTTGCTCCTTCCTGTCTCCTTTGGGTGAGAACACAGACCGTGAACATGGTGTGTTAGCAGCAGGAAAGTGCTGGCGGTTCAGTTGTAAATGGGTGGTGAGGGGAGGCTGCAGTGAGGACGTGACATGACAGTGAGGAAGTGACATGGTGGGGAAGGCTTGAAGGAGGCGAGGGAGCAAGCTGTGGGCCTTTGCCCGTTCTCAAGCCTGATTTAAATGTCCCTTCCTCCAGGAAGTCTCCCAGAGCTGTTCTGCCACACTTGGAGTTTTCCCACAGCTTTTCCTGCAGCGTGTAGCACTTTGCGCTGTGTCTTGCAGCTCTCAACAGACTTGAGTTATCTTTCCACTGGGCTCAGGGCCCCTTGAGGTGGACATCACGTCTCTTCCCGCTGGAACGTCCACCCCCTGAGGTCAGGGGTGTTTGCTGTCTTCACTGCCGTATCCCCAGCCTCAGTTGGTGGTCTACAAATGCATACTGAATTGTCAGAGGTGGACCAGGGAGGGAGGGGATGGGAATGGTCTGCTGTTTGCACTTAAGCTCCCGACGTGGACACTTCATTTCTTTGCCCCAGTCCCACCATGAGACCTGAATGGGCGCAAGATTTGTCAAATGAATGGGTGACTGTTGATTAAAACCCATCATCCCCCACTCAGTTTATCAGTCTAGAGGCCAAAAGTCAGAGAAGAGAAACCGAATCTGACATGACCACCAGTTCTCAGTAGTGAGAGCAGCCATTCCCGTGATGTGATCAACTCTGTCTCTGGATCCACTGGTTCTTCTGTCAGAGCAGCTGAGCAAGCCCTGGCCCATACCGTGCGGTGGGCCTTTGCTCATTCAGTAAGTATTTTTGAGTGCCTACTGTGTACCAGGGATTGTTCTAGAGGCTGGGATGCAGCAGTGGACAAGGCAGGCAGAACTCCCTGCCCCCATGGAGCTGACACTCATATATATAATGACCGATATATATAATCTGACATATATATAAAATGTCAGATGATGGTTAAGTGCTTTAAAAATTAGAGCAGGTTAGGGGAGGGATATAAACTTTACATGGGTGCTCAGGGACAGCCTCACTAGGGTGACACAGAAACGCCACAAGGGGTGAGGGAATGAGCCATGGGGATACTTGGGAGCGTTGCAAAGGGAACAGCCAGTGCAAAGATCACTTGGATAGAGGAAGGTAGAAGGAAGACCAGAAAGTGAGTCCAAAGGAGCTTCCTGCCTGCATGACTCACCCCTGTCCTCTGGATCCAGCGTCCTGCTGATTAATGCTGGCCGTGTGGACCCTGTGCTGGAAGATAGGGAGGGGCTTTGGAGCCACCATGCTGACCGTATTCTACTTCATGCTCACTCCCCTGGGTGGTCCTATCTAGGGTTGCTTCGAGCACCGCTCCGGGTGCTCTAGGCATACACACCCTGTTTCCTTCTGGCCACCCAGTGTCCACTCTTCCTCCCTTTCTTGAATAGGTGACAGACACACCCACTCTGGAACAACTGGAACAGCCAGAAATGAGGACTGCAGATTCAGGAATGTAGAATTTCATGTAGCAAGTGTCTAAGGTTCTATCCCATCCAGCTAAGAAGACAGCCATCATTGGACATCACCCTGCCAAGCTGTCTCTTGGTCACCCATGGGTGTTGCGTGTGCACCAAGGGATTGCTGGGCAAGTTCCACTCAGTAATGATGGGAAGGCACCAGTGCCTGGACATCCAAAGATCTGAGGTCCAGAAGTGGCGCCCTGCCATCTAATCCTGACCTGGAAGGAGCTGGAGGCACACTGGGCTGGTCCAAGGAAGGTCAGTGGCTTCAGATGAGAGGTGGACAGCAAGAAGCTCACCCAGGCTGCCAGCACATGCAGGGACAGCCAGGATGCCAAAGCAGCCAGTACAATAGGAAGCGCAGCTACGCAACTCCCCAGATGTTAGTCACCGAGGTCTCAAGAGGCAGCAAACCACAGTGACTCAAAGCTTGGGTTTCTGGGTCAGTTGCCCTGGGTTCAAATCCCACTTCCGTTATTTCCTTTCTGTTGGCAGGTTTTTTCCTCCGGGAATAGTTTCCTTATCTGTAGAATGGGCTTACCTCCTTGGATTGTTATAAGGATTTGGTGAAATAGATCCTCTGATCAATCCCTGCGTGGAGGTAATTATTGCTGCCTGACTGTCTAGTATTTGTCCCCAGGGGCCTAAGCCCTAAGCTCTTGCCTTCCTTTCCCTTTCTAGCTTCGTTCTTGTTACTTGGACCAGCCATCCAGGGGATGTGGCACCTCCCAATGGCACCATGGTGCTAGCCCAGGGTAACAACATCAAACAGTTGATTCAAGGAGGGATGTTTTTAATGTAGGGCATAGGTTTTCTGGAGTGCCTGCGTTGTGCCATCCCAAGCGGAGGGCGATACCACCTTGAGCCTCAAGAGCCTTTTTATCCTGGCAACTCTATGAATTCACAAAACGCATATGACTGTCATTGCAGAGCTACCACTCCGGGCGCCAAGATCAGCAAGTAGTTCCTCATAGGAGATGTGCAGTACAGGCAGCATCATACCACCAGGGGGCGCTGCCCAGCTGGTCTCTCTCCCCCGTTTCTCAAGGAGGCTGATGGGAGGCAGAATGAGGAGCCCTGGATGCAGGTTTGCCCTTAGGCTGCGGTCCACGGGCAGCTAGTCTGCACCTTGAAGATCTGCCACCTGGTGGGCTGGGAATAGCAATAACAGGGACTCTTCACGTCACTTGGGTCCTTCACAGTTTGCCTCCCGTTCCTGTACATGCATTCTATCTTATGACTAAGGGGATAAACCCCAGATAATGAACTAAGGCTCAGAGAGGTAAAGTGGCTGCTTAAGGCCACACAGCTGGTAAATGGCAAAGCAAAGATCCCTCCTAGGCTTGCCTGCTGCCAACCCCGGGGCCCCAGTGTCTGACCAGAGGAGAGGCAGCATGGTGAGGGGGCAGGAGGGTGTCTTGGGAGACTGGAGCCAGGTCTGAGTCTTTCCCTTCCCATTCCTATCCATTCCCTTCCCCTTTTCCCACACTGTGGGATTTCAGCAAACTGCTCTATTTTGGGGAAAGATGGCAAGGGGCTCAGGCAGCACAATACTGAGAGCCCTCGATGCTCAGCCAAGATATGTGCTTTTCCTGGAGTGCAGCCTGGGCTCTCTAGGGATGATTTTCAGTCCTGCCAGAGACTTCCACACTAGCCACCCCAACTAGCCATCAACACTGCAGCCTGCAACTGCACCCCTAGTCTGGGGGCAGATGCCAGGATGCAAGGAGCCAAGGCAGCGTGCTAACAGAGGATGCCTGAGGCCACCATTCACTCTACATCATCACTATGCTCCACGCTGTACATGCAGCCTCATGACAGCCCTGTGAGGCACAATATTATGGTCTCCATTTTACAGGTGAGGAAACTGAGGCTCAGAGAGTACCTGAGCAACTCTGGAGAGGGGGAACTGGCTTTCCTCCCATCTCTGCCACTGACTGACTAGATGCACGAGGAGTGGGCAAACACGGATCTTAGCCTCTGCTTGGGTTCTGGAGAAGGTGAAGAAGGGCATAAGGGCTGGTTGTCCTTCAGTAAAGGTTTCCTGAGCACCAACTCTTGGAGATAGGGAGGAAGGAGCCCGCAGGCTTCCAGGAGCTCACAAACCTAGGGAGTCAGCCAGGTCCTCAGTGAAGGATAAATTGCACCCACACCTGTGAGTGAGTATGTGCAGAGGACAGCAAGAGTGAGACAGGGGGCTCTGGTGGTCAGCCAAGGTTTACAGGAGGAGGGGGGACTGGAGCCAGTCATCAAAGGGTGAGGATGAACATGCTTTGACGCAGGGAGATGTGGGAGATCTATGAGCAAAAGCCAGGGCATTAGGGTCGTGGGCTGGGGTGGGGGAACAGCAGGTGAATGACGGCTCCTCTCTGGGGCACTCTCTTGGTCTTAGGAGAGAGATAAGGTGCAGGAAGACTCTGGGTGTCCATGAAGGGGGGTGCCCCAGGGAGCACATGCCTTATGGAGACCCATCTCAGTGGGAAGAAAAGTAGTTTGGGATTTGCTGTAGTCAGAAAATTTCATGCCTCCGTGTATGTGAATGTGTATGTGTGAGTGTACCTTTGAAGCCCTATGTCAAAGTAGTTTTGCCTCCGCAATCTCTTTTCCCTTTCCCAACTACCCTGAGAGGTTGGCTGGACAGAAATATCATCCTCAGGGACAGAGGAGCGAAAAGAACCCCAGTGGGATGATGTCTGGCCCACGGTCAGGGGGCTCAGCAGTTGAAAAGCCAAGGTCTATCATGGATGGGCTACTGGCCCCAGCTCTATGCTTCTGCCCCAAAACTTTTGCCTAGACTGCTCTCCTATCTCCCAGGACCCTGCATGCCACAGGCCACCAAGCCACCTGCCTCCTCCTGCATTTTTACAGGAAAACCCCCAACCTGGTCTGGTAGGTATGGGGGCAGGAGTGAAGGAATGAAACCAGAAGATGAGGTACAGTGGCTGCAGAGGCCAGAGCCCAAGACCAGGGCTGAAGGTCCATTTTCTTCTCCCAAACTGTTTAAAGTGCCCACCACTGCCTTAAGGAGGAACTGCCATAAGAAAGGACCTGGGATGGGTAAAGCCCTGTGCTGGTCATCCAGGGCAGACTTGGAGAAATGGTCCCCCTAGCTTGACCTCTCCTTTCCAAATCTCCAGTGGGATGGCACTGAGGACTGAAGGTCTGGGGGGAGCAGGGAGTCAACTTCTGCTTCCTGCCAGTAACTGTGGGCACTTGCAAAGCTCTCCCTTAGTGCCAGACACTGCTCTGAGTGCTGCACACACATTCTCAATCTTCACAACCACCTCAGCAGGAAGGTATAATTATTACCTCCATTTTACAGGGAGGCATAGAGAGGTTCAGTGACTTGCCTAAGATCACTGTTTGTAAGTGGAAGAACTGGGGTTCAAACCCAGGAAATCCGCCTCTAGGAGCTACTCTGCCCCTGTTATTAATAACAATTATAAGCAAAGCCACCATTTGACTAGTACCTCCGGTGTGCCTGGGGCTCAGCTCCTCACAGCAAGGCTGGGACTTGGGCACTGATGGCCTGCACATTTCTCATTTCATAGATGAATAAATCCGGGCTGAGCAGGCGGCCTAGCGGGAGGCGACTTCACAACCTCACAGATGCTAGGTCCACCTAAATCCCAAGTGTCCATTCTACTCAGCCTCTTTGGGGGCGTCTTTGACTCCCTGTGTGACACTGGGAAAGCACATTTCTTTACAGAGCCTCAGTTTCCCTATCGCTTAGGTCTTCTACTCCTGGCCTCCCTGCTCCAGCGAGTGCCAGAGTGGGTGGGGTTGCGGTGCTGTGGGAGTGAGGGTCTCAACTGCTCAGGACCTTTTCCTTCCCCCACCTTGGGCTCCCCCTCCCCCCACAACGTCCCTTGCAGAAGTTGCCGATCCGTTTTGGCTTTTTTTTTTTTTTTTTTTTCTCCAATGGTGAGTTGGGACGGAGAGCTGCTGGGTGCAGAAGGTCGCTGGTGCATCACCCAGAGGTCAGCTAGCCCGGGTAGAGAAGGCCCAGCTCAGATTTGGGGAAGGGCCCAAGGGCCCAGAAGCCACGTGCTCCGGGCAGTTCTGCTGGGAGCGGACCGTCCTCTGGGGAAAGAGAAGCGCCCCGGACTTGAGGAGGGGGCGGGGAGGGGGAGCCTGAGGAGGCAGGTTCTGGACAGAAGGGATGGGGGTGGGGGGAGGTAGAGAGGACGCGGACAAAGGAGGCGGCCGGCAGCCCAGCTGTTTTGAAAAATGCTTCCTGTTTCTTTAAAGGCGCTCGTGGCTCGGGCGGCCGGGGCTGGGGAGGCGGCGGCGGCGGGAGCTGCCTCCTCTCCGGGCGGCGGCGCTGACTGATCTCGCGAACTGGGCTTCTGTGTAAACTGAGGCTAAACAAACACAGATGGAGCGCAGCGGGCGTTCTCCAGAAATGCTGGCAAGGCGGCAGCGACTTCAGATGACACTCTGAGCGCTCCGGGAACGGACAGCCCGGCGGCTTCGCGGAGCCGGCGGCGCAGCTGCCCCGGGCGAGGGGGAGAGAGGGAGGGAGGAGGGCGGGCGCGAGAAGGGGGAGAGCCCGAGACTCCCAGGCGCTGAGCGCGGCGGCGGCCCGGGCAGAGCCGGCGCGCAGCGTGCAGAGCGAGCGCGGCGGGCGCGCGGCCCGGGCAGCCCCACGCCCCTGCCTCTCGCGCTGCCCGCGCCATGAAGCACATCCCGGTTCTCGAGGACGGGCCGTGGAAGACCGTGTGCGTGAAGGAGCTGAACGGCCTCAAGAAGCTCAAGCGGAAAGGCAAGGAGCCGGCGCGGCGCGCGAACGGCTATAAAACTTTCCGATTGGACTTGGAAGCGCCCGAGCACGGCGCCACCGCCACCAACGGGCTGCGCGACAGGACCCAGAGGCTGCAGCCGGTCGCGGCCCCGGTGCCAGCCCCGGCGGCGCCGGCGGTTCCCTCAGGTGGGGGTGCGGACCCGGCCGGGGAGCGCCGGGGCGCCCGAGCGCCGGAGGTCTCGGACGCGCGGAAACGCGGCTTCGCCTTGGGCGCAGTGGGGCCGGGACTCCCCACGCCGCCGCCGCCGCCGGTTCCAGCGTCCCAGGGCCAAGTACCTGGGGGTCCCGAGGCGCAGCCTTTCCGGGAACCCGGCCTGCGTCCCCGCATCTTGCTGTGCGCACCGCCTGCACGCCCCACGCCGTCGGCGCCCCCTGCGCCCCCGGAGTCTTCAGTGCGCCCGGCGCCCCCCACGCGCCCCGGGGAAAGTTCTTACTCGTCAATTTCACACGTAATTTACAATAACCACCCGGATTCCTCCGCGTCGCCTAGGAAACGGCCGGGCGAAGCGACCACCGCCGCTTCGGAGATCAAAGCCCTGCAGCAGACCCGGAGGCTCCTAGCGAACGCCAGGGAGCGGACGCGGGTGCACACGATCAGCGCAGCCTTCGAGGCGCTCAGGAAGCAGGTACCAGCTCCCAGCCGCACACCCTCACTGCGCCCGAGGGATGGTTGCGGGAGTGGGTGGGTGAGTGGCGGGGGGATTTTCGGGCGGATGAAGGTGTGTGTGAGGCGCATATTGTTCCCGCCCGGTCGGCCCCAGGGCCCAGACACATTTGAGCCCTTCTAGGGCAGTAACCTTTGTCACAGCGTTGGTACGGATCTTCGCTTGCAAAGTGAGGGCAAAGGTTTGAGATCTCTGGCCAGGCACGCCCCGGTTCTTCCCCCAGCCCCCCAGGGTGACCCTGTCTGCGCGTCTGACTTCAGCCCTCATAGTTCACTTTTATGGCAGCGAGTTATTTGTCTCCCCGGGTCCCTTGGGCGCGGTGGGGAGTGGAGAGAGGGAATGTGGGAATCTGTCTCCAGCGAGGAAGAGTGGGGAAGACCCTTTCCCTTCGGGCATTTAGTGTGGTCTGGGTCTTGGAAGGCCCAGATGCTGCGGAGGGGTGGACCTAGTTTTGCTAGCCCCTCTTCAGCCCCTACGTCCCAAAAGAGATACCCCTACACTCTGGCTGCTTCGGGGTTCTGCACCCTTTTCCCTGGTATCCTTAAGGATCTGGGTTACAAGCCTGCGTCCCCTCCCCAGGGGGCAGCCTCAGGAATTGGCTGTTGAGAGCCTTCCTAGGGGACGCCCTCCGATGCTCCCTTTCACCTCACGGTGAAGCAGGTAGGTCTACTGAGGGGACCGGATGGTTAGGGGATCTTCAGAGCCTAGTTCTGAGGTGGGTCAGGGGCTTCTCAGTTTGGGGCTGGTGGGCACTGCCCTTACGAGCGTCCTCTGGGGGGGGGGGGATGAGTGATGAAGAACATTTGTTAGAGAATTACTCTTAGAGGGGAGGGGCAGTTTTGCAATTACACTTTAAACAAGACTGGGACTGCCCTGGGGTTCTAGACTTCTCATTTTCTTAGAAAGAAGGGAGATCTTAGAAGAGGGTAGTAAGTGCCCCCTGCCCCTAGCCCCCAGCCCCACAGGGCATGGGGAAGGATTAGGGGTGGATGGGACTGGTTTAGATGTTCAGGTTTTTTGCTTACTCTATAGCTGATTTCTTGTGTGACTCCAAGAAAGTAACTCAGCCTCTCTCTTTAGCCAACAACAAAGCGTCTTAGAAAACATGATCTTCTTTCTGGATCCCACTCTCTTCTTCCTCCTGCGGGCGGAGTAGACAGGGACATGTGTCCATCCATTGGAAGGGAATTGAGCTCCTGGGAGAAAAGAGGCTCTACGACTTGAGCCAAAGTGTCTTGCTTGGGCTTGGGTAAGATGCTTGGTCAGTGAGGTGGCCAGCCACACGGGTTGGGACCCTGGGCAGTGGGCCCAGTGGAACATTCAGGCTTATTCTTGGACAGCAGCTCTGTGTCTGAATGCCTGGGGAGGGTGGCAGCCTGTAGAGTGTCCTACAACCCACCCCAAGGATGGAAGGATGACAGAAGTGCAGAAAGATGCCTGTCCACTTGCTCCCCTTGCAACTAGGGAAACCTCCCAGACTGGGGAGGCCACGTGCCTAGAGCATCACAGCCGGTGAGTAGCAGGACAGGGCTGTCACCTAGGTCCCTTTGGCTGCCAGTTCAAGGCCCCTTTTGCCTCGTTCATTTCTGAGAAAGTATTCATGGTTTCTGTGTACTCAACTACATCTCATTCACCCAGTGGCTTTAACTTCTTTCAATAATATTCCATCTTGTTTGATCTTAACATCCTGGCAGGTTGAATTAGCCCATTCAATGGAATGGAAAACTGAGGCCTGGAGAAGGAAGGAAGGAGACTTGTCCAAGATCACCTAGTGGGTAAAGGCAGATGACAGCAGTTTCTGGAATGACTGCCTGGCCAAATGCTTTCCACCGTGCCATCTTTGTATCAGTGTCAAGTTTATTAACAATCAGAAGCTGGTTCACACGTGGCTGAGTCAGAGATGAGATTATTTAAGTCCTGGTCCCTTTTTGCTTCTACCCTTCTTGTGGAGAAGTTCTACATAAAAAGGACAGATTCAGGGACATACCTATGGCTATGTCATGATCATTACACGTGCCTAAGAGCACACACAAATACACGGTTACAGAGGTGTCTGCTCCTGTTCGTTCTCTCCTTGCTCAGACCGTTCTGTCCCTTCCCCAGAATGCTGCTGGGCCATAGGGGGCATCTGCCTATTGTCTGGGAGGAAAGGAAATATGGCAAGGGCACTCGTGGTCTCAGAGCCAGGGGCTGAGGCCACACCCACCATGGCATCCATCTGATGGAGAAAGTCCTGTGTCCCGGAGGAGCTCTTTCCTCCTCTGGGGTGCACACATCCACATCCCAATCCAGATACTCCAGTCCACACAAGCTGTCGCTCTGGTTTGACTGTTTGAAATGGGCCCTTGGCAAAGGAGGGAAAGGAAGGAGGATGGTTTTGCCTGAAAGGAGGGCTTGGCCATCATAGCACCGAGATCAGTTCTGGGACAGTGGCTCTAATCTGGGGTCTTGTTTCCCTGAGCAGTTTCCTGGTATGGCTAAAAGAGCACTGGATGAGGAGTTCAGAGGCCTCCTCTGGGTTTGAATCATGCCTCTGCTGCATGCTTTCTGTGTGATCATGGAAAGTCACTTCCCCTCCCTGGGCTTTAGTCGCTAAAGCTGGAAAATGGTGATAAGGCTCCCCCCAACTCCTCCCCATAGCTTCTTTGCAAAGAGCAAATGAAGAAAGGAATGGGGCTGTAGGAGGAATGAACAATCCTTGAGCATTTATAGTGTCCTCAGTGCCAAGCAAAGCCTTGAGAAATAAGTGGAAATAAAAATTCTATAATCATTTTATTTTATTTAAAAATTTTTTTTTTAATTTTTTTTTTCCAACGTTTATTTATTTTTAAGACAGAGAGAGACAGAGCATGAACGGGGGAGGGGCAGAGAGAGAGGGAGACACAGAATCGGAAACAGGCTCCAGGCTCTGAGCCATCAGCCCAGAGCCTGATGCGGGGCTCAAACTCACAGACCGCGAGATCGTGACCTGGCTGAAGTCGGACGCTTAACCGACTGCGCCACCCAGGCGCCCACCCCTGTAATCATTTTAATAACAATGATAGAAGCTACCATTTATCAGACGTTTGCTTTGGGTAGAGCACCAGGCTAAGCATATTATGTGTGTTAGTTCGTTTAATGAAATAGGTATATTATCCTCTCCCCATTTCACAGATAGTGAAACTGAGGTTCAGAGAGCTTATGTGAGTTGGCCGAGGTTGCAGCCTTTTGCCACCACGTGGGGCCTTGCGGGTTTTGTACTGCACATCTCCTTGGCGAACAGTCTTTAGATTTGTGTGTGTTGGTGCCTTCTTGGCATGGTGTAGGCACAGCCTGTGTAGCTGTGTTCCACTGTCACTGTAGGGCCGGGATTCAGATCAGAGTCAGTGAGTCACTCCAGTGCCCAGGCTTTTAAGAGCTCTGCTTCTCAGGCTTTTGAATGCCCCGGAGCTGTCCACCCTCAGCACCAGGAAGCCTCCTGTTTGGTCCAACGCACTCTGCTCTTAACCAGAAGGGAAAGTGGGGGCAGCTGCTTGGCCAAGGAAGTGCAGGTGGGGAGAGGCCCTCTGGTCTTGGTGGGGGGGTGTGCGGGGCAGATGGTCAGGCCACAGCACATGCCACCAGCCCAGCTGCGTAGGGCCCTCCCTGCCGCCTCATGTGAAGGCCATGTGTGCACAGCTGGGCCTGGCCCGTGTGCAGGGCTGCTCGGGGCCAGGTGGGAGGGGGTCAGAAGGAAAGCCTGGCCTTGCTGGGTGAGTGAGGGGAGAGGCCCGAGTTCTGGCCTCAGCCTCCTGGCAGAACACTGGGACATCTGGTGTGAGTGCAGATTTCCTTTCTCCCCTCAAAAGCCCCTCAGCCTCGATGGAGGAACGGTAACCTGACAGGGCCGAGGCCTGGGGTGGTGGTGAGGAGCCCTCAGGGCCTGCTGAGGTACCTCTTCATGAGCGGGGGGCCAAGCAAGTTGGGCCTGGGGCCCCTACCCTGCTGTCTCCCAGGGGATCCTCACCGAGTGAACTCAGGGTGGACCATGAGGGGGCATTGGGATGGTGCCCCCAGCCCTATACCTCCCTTAGCCCCTACCCCATAGGATGCCGGGGGCTGTGACCCCACAGCAGCCAGTGCGTACCTCCTCAGGGAATGGGGGGCAGGCCAGCTTTGGGGACTCCATCCACATGGTTGAGAGGTGACAGAGGGCTTTACTGTGCCCCCTCATGACCACAGTCACCAGAGTGGCTGTTTATTGAGCCTCATTGCACTGGGTGAAGTGCCTTACCTGAGCCTGTTGCACATCTCTGCTGTCACCTTCCCATTTTACAGATGAGAACACTTATAGAGAGGTTAAGCGAGTGACCAGGACTTGTACCCAGGTCTGTCTTGCCCTGGGGTCATGGCTCTTAACTACTAAGAGCCAGGTTCTCAGGGTCCAGCCTCACGGCTGTGTGGAAAGGGGATTTTCGAGAACCTATTTCGGTAGAACTTGACAAGGACCTCGCACGGCCCTGCACCAAGTGGCTTCACCCCAGGCAGCCGGCACCCACTGAGCGATTAGAGAATAGTTTCAAATGCAGTCAGGGGCTCAGCTGTGTGCCACGACATGGTGATATTGGAGCTCGGTGGGTCCGGGAGGCCCGATGGGCTACCAGGAGGGCATCCTGGGCTGGGTCTGAAGAGGGGAGGGCTTTGAGGACTTTCCCGCATGGGCTGGTAGGTTCTGGACTTTGTTTCTCTGTAGTAACTTCCTATATTTGCCTGCTGGGCTCCCACTGTGAGGTAGTGGGTATTCTGATGATCATTTTGTTGGTGAGGAAACTGAGGTCCTTTACGGTTATGGAACTACCTAAGGTCACATTGGATGGCCAGGAATAGAGCCAGGTCCTCAGGCTCCCAGGCCAGTGCCCTTCCCACCGTCTCCTGCTTTCCAGAGCCAGGAGAGAGTCTGGCTTGGGGTAGGTGGGATGGAATGTTTGCGGGGGCATAGGGGACCTTGTGAAAATCCCCACCCCTGGTCCTCTGAAGCTTGAAAATCCTGATGGGGTGAGCACGGGGCAGGTCCCTTACTTTGCTGGAAGTTGGGCAATCTGTCAGGAATTGAAGCCAAGTGACCTTGCTGTCTCCTGTGCCCTGTGTCCTCTGACCAGGGTCACAGACAGCTGCTGAAGGGTTCCCCTGCAGGTGGTGGGGTCGCTGGTAATGCACAAAGGCTAAGGTCCCATGGGATTATCAGTCCAGAACTCTCCATCCCCAGCTCAGAAGGGCAGGCTGCCGGTGCCCTGACCTTTGGCTATAAAGGCTCATCCAAATCCTCAAGCAGTTGCTTCCAGCTCATTGGAAGGAGCCCAGCTGAGGCATCAAATGCTTCTCTGTAAAGTGGAAGTGATCATTTCTACCTCACTTTTTAAACATAAATATAGGCATTGTATTAAAACTATAGATAAATAAAGTTTAAAGATAAATATAGGCACTGTATCAAAAATACCCTTAGTAGATCACAGTAAACAGCAAGAGGTGGCCCAGTCCCCACAATCATGTGGAGTCCCCAGGCATTGTCATCCCCACTCTCCGGGTGAGGGAACTGAGGCTCAGAGAGGTGAAGGCACTTGTCCAGAGTCACACTACTGATAAGTGTCTGTGATTCAGACCAGCTCTTTCCACCCTACCTCCACCTTCCAGAACTAGGACCTGCTGCTAGACTCTTACTTTGTAGGAGCCAGGCCAGGCCAGGGTGCTTCTGAACGGGGCTCTGGGGCTTAAAAATTCCAGGAGGGTCTGGAATTAACCAGTGGGCTGAGGAACACCTCCCTCCAGGGGAGGGGAGGAGGAGGAGGAGTGAGCTGTCCAAAAGGTGCCCTTGGTGTCCCATATATGGCCACCTGTGGTGGAGGGATCCTGGGGAGCTCAGTGGCCATGTACCTTCCTTGGGTACTAGATAGACAAGCTCCTGGCTTAGCTTAAGCTCTTAGCTGAGTGAACTGTGGTCCAATACGTCACTTTTCTGTTTCTTCATGTGCAGATGGGATAACCATCTTTATTTGGGGGAGGATTTTAAAGGGGGGACAAACAACCTGTGAATTGCTCCCATAGTACCAGATATACAACCAGAGCTTGATGGATAGTTTCCTTGTCAGATGTGGATTTTGAAAGAAGCAATGGGACAGAGTGACAAAACTGGCCCCAAGCCTGGCACAGGAGCCCCTAGGTTGGCCTTGACCTCATCTGTTGCTCTGTAATCCTGCAGTGACCCTGGAGCCCCACATGCGGCTCCTTCCTGAGATCCCTACTCCCCACTGGCAGGAAAGCCCCTCTGTTCAGGGGCCAAGAGCTCAGTGAGCTGGGTAACTCCCGGCGTGGCTCCTGGGTGAAAACAGCAGCAGGGACCTGTGTCACAGAGCTGCGCTCAGTGCCCCAGGGCCTCTGCCAGATAGGCACTCCCTCCGAGGGTGCAGAGGAGCCAGAGGTGCTGGGCTGGCTTTTGAGATCCCCCCTCCCTGCCTCCCAGGATCCTTTCTGTCCCACAGACCTTGTTTATTTGTTCAGGCTGATAAAGCAGGATTCTCTGGACTCTGGCTGGGAACAGGCAAAGTGCATTGTTCTGTTGGCCTTTCTTGGCTTTTCTTGGATGGGTTTGGAGCCGCAGCCAGGGCTGGGCATGGGAGGTGGGAAGGGGGAGCGCACAGGAGTTGGCATGCTGTCTGTCACCAAGCGGGTCCTCCTTCAGTTTCCCAGCTTGGTGAGGGGCAACTCCTTGGCTGCTGGAGGATTTCAAAAGGAGACAGCAAACCTCGCCTCTGATGTGGGTGCCATTTCAGGACCCCAAGTAGTGGGGGAGCGGGGCGATGAGCCGGCATTGTGTCCTGGCTTCCGGCCTCTTGCTCCTCACCTGCTCTGGGGCCCCTCTTTGGAGACGTCCTGCAGTAATAACTCACCGACTTGTATCAGGCCTTCCTCTGTGGAATGTACCCGTCATCTCACTTAACCCTACCGTGCTGCAAGGGGAGTCCCGGGAGCATCTGAAGAGGAAACCCAGGCTTGGAAAGGTGATGTCACTCACCCTGGTGAGAGCTAGAGTCAGGAGTTGAACCCAGATGACCAAAAGGTACGTGTGCTTCAGCTCTACCCTCAATAGCTAATCTTCATCCTCTGAGAGAGGGAAGGGTTTTGAACCCATTTCTAAACATTCTGGAGACACCTGGGGAACATGGAGGTAGATCAGTCATTTATTTATTCATTCATTCCCTCATTCAACAAATGCCCTTGTTTATGGCCTTGACCTGTGCTAGGTCCTGCAGACATGGCCCTTCCTCCAACGGCTCACAGGAAGACGGGCCATTAAATTAGTTGCGATGATTGTGAATTAAGGACAGTTGGGGGGCTACTAGAGCACTGTTAAGGGCAGGTGCCCCCTCCTGCACTCTGCCCCTTGCCCCCTGGCTTAGGGTTGGGTGGGGAAGGTCAGAGAGAGCTCCTGGGCAAGGTGAGGTTTCAAGTGAGATCAAAATAGATGATGCATTTAGAGTCCCCATCTGAGTGACTGTCTTCTTCATGCTTTCTCCATCTCTGCACCAGTGACAGTTTGGGCCAGGCAATCCTGTGTGGTGGGGGCCTTTTAGGCCCCTGTGCACTGCAGGCTGTTTAGCAGCAACCCTGGCCTCTCCCCAGTGGGAGCCAGTTGCACCTCCCCTCCATTGCTCCCCAAGATGGACAGTTAGGCGTGTCTTGCAGACATTGCGAACAGTCCCCCGAGGGACGGAATCATCCCCTGTTGAGAACCATTGGCCCAGAACAGTGCCTGGCAGATGGGGGATACTCACCAAATACTTGCTCAATGGATGTGCTGGGGTGACCCAGTCTATGGCATGGGGTTGATCAGTACCAGCGGCGGTGGTAGGGATGGATGCTGGGTATAGATCCTGGAGAGCCAGAGGGCAGAGGAGACCAGAGCCCTGGTTGCTGGGTCAGCACGTTTCAGCCATTTAGGTGAACGGTGTGCATCAGAGGGGCAGTCGGCTGTACCGGTTAGCACCGGTCACATGGGCCTTGTAGTATCGCCTGCACGTCACCGCGCAGAACTCAGCTGTAGTCTGCGTTGCCTTTTGCTCACACAGGACAATGTTAAAAAGGTAGAGGCTCCATCGCTTCACGCCGTACACACCCGTGTGCAATTAGTGAGTGTGTACTTGGCGATGAGTCACTGACAAGCATGTCTGGTTGGGGCTGTATTTATTGTGTACCTGTTGTATGCCCAGCAGCACTTAGGGTCCAGAGGGCATCAAGAAAAAGAGAAAAGAAAAAGAAAACCATGCATATGTGTGCCCTCCCAGCTAAGCACTTGCGTTTGACCCAGGACCCTGGGTACCTAATTCCATTATGACACTGTAACGTAACTCTTGAGCGTGAGTTCTCCAAAGCCAGGAATCAAGTTATTGTTCAGAGTTGGACCCCCAAGCTCCCAGCAAAACAAGTGTCACTGCATGAGTGAATGAATGGAACGTGGGAGCTGACAAATGTGTCCGTTCTCTCTGAGAGACTCCTTAGGGAGGGTGGGGGACAGAGCTCTGTCACGGCGGGAGCTCATATGCTTCATTCCTATTGCCTCGTGGGCATGAGCTGAGCCTCAGTTTCTTCCACTACAAAGTGGGAATGTGGATGCCTCCCGGAGTTTGTGAGTGGATGAGTTGAGATGTATGCGTGGAAAACAGCAGGTGCTTTGAAAATAAACTCTGCATTAGGGGATTAGACAGGCCACCTCTGTTGCCCAGCCGTCCCCTCTCAGGCGGTGGGATGTCACTGTGAGGGGCCCCACGCCGGCCTGGCCGGGGTGCCCTGCTGGGCCTAGCTCAGCACAGAGACCCCCGGCAGCCCCTCCTGATGCCTTCTCAACCCACAGGTGCCGTGCTACTCATATGGGCAGAAGCTGTCCAAACTGGCCATCCTGAGGATTGCCTGTAACTACATCCTGTCCCTGGCGCGGCTGGCTGACCTTGACTACAGTGCCGACCACAGCAACCTCAGCTTCTCCGAGTGTGTGCAGCGCTGCACCCGCACCCTGCAGGCCGAGGGACGTGCCAAGAAGCGTAAGGTATGTGCCAGCCACTCGGGCAGCAGCCTCCGGAGGGGGATGGGAGAGGTGGGAAGAGAAATCGGGGCACCCCACGCTCACCGAGGCTTCTAAGGGGGCCAGCGAGATCAGCCTCTTAGAGGTTTGCTGGGGGTTGCTCCGCCTTCGGAGCTTCTCACGCCCATGGGATTATGGGGGTGACTCTACTGGTCATGGGCCTGGTGGGTACCTTGGACAGTCACCCTGGGCCTCTGGGCCTGGGTTTGCTCATTTGCTCACTTACTGCGGAAGATGGTGTGTCTGAAGCTCTTTCTGGTTTTATGTATTCTGGTGCTGGTTTGCTCACGTGGCCCCTAATAAATTTATATTAGAATGAGATCCTCTGAGCAGGGTGACAGCCCAGGAGAGCCCTTTGGCACGTTTTGGGAGTGTGACTTGGCCTGTGGATTACCTGAGGCCGTATATTAAGGCGGGTGATATTTGTAATTCGTTTATTCATTGTGGAGAGATTTGCCGACCCCACCCATGTACAAAGCGTGCTGGGCAGGGGCTATAAAAGTGACAGGCATGTGGCCCCAGGCCCCATGAAGCTCACAGCATGGTCAGAGTGACCCTTCTGCCAGTAGATATGGATGGTACAGGGTGGTCTCAGAGGTCTCTGCTGAGGGCCGTGGAAGGCCAGGCAGAGGAGAGACAGGTTACCTCTCCCGCCCAACGTGGTTTGAAAGGGCATCTTAGTGTAAGTGGTATTTGATCTGGGACCAGAAGGATGACCAAGAGTTCACCAGGAAGATGAAACATGGAAGAGCATCCGAGACCGAGGGAACAGCCTGTACAGAGCTTGATGTGTTTAGAGAAATATGTGCAGGAGGAAAGGTGGTGGGCACAGCTGTGGTCCCTGAATGGCCTGTGCTTCCAGCCTTTCCATTTGGGGGTGAGTGCCAGGCAGTGCCGGGCAAAGCTGTGGCAACCCTCTGGATGCCTGTTCCTGGGAGGCTAGGGGAAGAGACACAGAGGGTGGGACCCAGGCTGTGTCCATGAGGAGGGTGGAGGCTGTGAGAGACGCCTGGCTCCCCTGGGCATCCAGGGATGGGGAAGGTGGGGGAACCCGGTGGCTGGCATCCTCCCTCCTTCCTGCTGCCTCCTTCTTCCTTTCTGACCTGCCTCTCCCTCTTGTCCCTGACATTCCTCCTCCGGCCCCCCTTTCCATCAGGCTCCTCTCTGGGTTCTCCCAACGGCCTCTGGGCCCTGAGCCAGGGAGGCCCCCCCTAGACTCTCCTGCCTCCACCAAGGAGGGCCAGGCACGTCCTCACCGCCAGCCACTGCTGCAGTAATTGTACGTTGCATTCCTGGGAGTGATTTAACATGGACCAATTAGATGAAATCCTCATCAAGTGGGTGAGAGAGGAAGCGCCACTGGCTGCTGGCAGGGCGGCTTTCCTCTGGAAAGTGACACGGGTAAATTAAGGGCGTGATTGATGGCTCCATGCAGGGCTCTGTGACAAAGGAGGTTTGTAAACTCTGGGTGAACTTCCCGTGGCATTCGTGCGGTCCCGAGGTGTGGATGGGCAGGGTGGTCAGGCGCCTTTTGCTCCAAATCCACCCCTCATCCCCTCACCTGCCCCCCAAAGTCCCCCCATGCAGCAAGACAGTGCTGAGGCCCCCTCTCTTCCCTGTTCCTTGATTGGAGCAGACCACGTCCTGGGCTGGGGAGGACAGCAGGGGAGTGGGGTCAAGATGAACCCCAGCAGAGATGAGCTTTTGGCTTCCCCTAAAATCACTTCAAATCTAAGACACCTTAGAGGCCATCTGGTCCAACTTCCCATTGTCCAGATTGGGAGACTGAGGTGGCAGACGGCAGTTCAGAGCAACAAAGAACCCTGAGTTCACAGTCACCTAACAGCTGTGTCTGTGTCATCTTGGACCCATTTCTTAACCTCTTCGAGCCTCAGTTCTCTCACTGATAAATGGGCACAGTGGGAGCATCATCAGTGATTTCTCAGGCCCTTTCCAGCCTGTGTGTCCACACAGAGGTCTTGCCTCACCTCAGAAGGGCATGGGGCTGCTTGCAACCCACATCCCATCCTCCTAACTGTCCCCAGGCTGCTATCTCCCAAGGGCTATGCCTACACAGTCAGCTCTGCTGAGAGGACTTAGACAGATAGGGTCCTGGAGTTGCCGGGACATCTGAGGACTTCTCCAGCCCCAGTATTCTGCCCTGGCAGGTAGGGGGTTCACAGCACCACCCCATTTCTGTGATCTGTGCTTCCCTGCCTCTCTGTCACCAGGCAGGTGAGGTGAGTTCTGAGATGTCCTTCCTCAGGGATGGTCTCTAGTGACCTGCCCAGTGGCCCTGAGTGGCTGGGGCAGGCCACCTTTTTGTTAACCAGAATGAAGGAGACCGGTATCCCTGGAAATTCACTTGATCATTCACTCATTCATTCATTCATTCATTCACTCAGTGTTCATTGAGCATGTGCAGTGAGTTCCATCCACACTGAGACTTGACCCTCCATAATCCCTGTACACAGAGTATATGGATTTGGAGCTCAGATCAAGCCTCTGTACCCCTCCCCTGTGGCCACTGAGGATTTGGGGATGGGGGTGAGCCAAGCTTAAATCCTAATGAGAGAGATAAAAAGTAAAGAAGGGAACAAACTAGAAAACATGTGCCAATGTAAGTGGCTCAAAGGAAGTCCTCTATAAACAGCTGCTGTGATGGCAGTGACCCTCACCGGTATGACTGATAGCATCTTTAGCCAGCTGTCCCACTTGATTGCTCCCTCACACAGTTCATGTGTCCCCAAGAGGCCGGGCGACCCCTTCTCAGGATGCCTCCTTGAGAGATTGTACACCGTGTCATCTGAGATCCCTTGTAGCGCTAATGAGCTGCCTTGCCCACCCGCCAGACCTGTGTTAAGAATGGGATTGAATCTGAATTCAGTGCTCCCCACCCCAAGTCCCAGGTGCATCCTTTTGCCTCACCTCAGCCCTTCCCTACCAGGGGTGGGAGATCGGTGTCCCTTGACCGGTGGGTCTTCTGTCTCTGGTCCTCATGGGACACAACCCTGAGGTTTCGGAGCCTTGTTTGGAAGCCCCTGTTGTGCGGTGAGGCCTGTGTCAGCCGGTGAGGCCGCCCAGCCCAGAGATGGTGGGGAGGAGTGGATGGGCCCTGGAGAACGCAGTTCTGACTCTGGCTGTAGCCGGAGATAATGCACGTTAAGCACCTGGCTTTGGGCCATGTTTCTGCAGCTCCTGTTTTTAAAGCAGCAACTCCTGGGAGCTTTGGAGGAAGAGGGGGAGGGGGAGGTGGAGGAGGAGGAGGAGGAGGAGGAGGAGGAAGAAGAGCAGCAAGACTGTTTCACACCTGGGCCGGGTGGGCCTTGCCAGACCTGCAGAATAGGAAAGGACCAATTTCCCACAATCGAGGACGCCCCTTACCAGCGCCTTTAACCTACTGAGTAATAATAATAATGGTAATAACGACAGCTACTAACACTGAAGGCATGGTTTAAACGCTAGTGCTAAATGGCCAGTAAGTCCGTGCCCTCAAGTTGCTTGCAGGCTGTTTGGGGATGGGGAGAGAGAAAACGTCATGATGCACCGAGTTAAGGGCTGTCCCAGAAGCCTGGGCAGCGGTTAGGGACCCCCAGGGCTGTGCCAGATGGAGGGAGGCTGGCTCTGCAAGACTGGAGGTTGCTCCTAACGCGTTGGGTGATCTGGGCCGGAGGAAGCCCTGAAGCTGATGCAGCTCCATCACACTTATGTCTTCCCTCTTTTCCTGCTGCTTTTTAGGCGGGGGAGGCTTTTCTTGGTGATGGCAGGTCCCAGGGTGACCTGCTCCTTTTCGGAAGAACATCTTGTGTGCAGACTTCTGTAGCTTTGGTGCTGGGGACAAGCGGAGGTGGTGCGTTGGTTTTGGGTTGGGGGTCCATGGGAGCCAAGGGTGTTTCGAGGGGCCCTTTACTGACTGGCTGAGCCCAGAGCCTTATGTGGACTGTACCCAAGCCCCGGAGCATGTGGCCCAGTCTTAAGAGCTCCTGCTCTGGCTGGACCCAACTGCTGGTGTGCCTGGCCTCCTGTGTCCCTAGAGTATCCGCCAAGGGGCACAGCCCTGGCTCCGTCCCCATTGCATGTACATAGTCATCTGCACTGGGGCCTCAGTGTCCACTTCTCTGAGGCAAGTTGTCACCAGAAGTGATTTCTGAGGCCCTTTCTGGTTGGGCTTTCTGAGCTGAGGTCACCTCAGCCCCTTTTTCTGTCTGAATGACTAAACGTGGTACTCTTACTTTCCCTGTGCCCTGCATGGGCATCTTACACAGACCTGAAAGTTTCTCATAGGGACTGCTGGGTCTCCAGTGCATTGTGTCCCGGGAACACCGGTAATACCTGATGTTCTTAGAGCCTGGACTACGTGTCGGGCATGGTGCTTAGATCTTGTGATGTATCGACTCGTGACTCTTTCTGCCAAGCCTACGAGGGAGGTACTGATGCTGTCCCATTACACAGATAATGAAGCTGAGGTCCAGAGACCTAAGGAACTTGACCAAGGTCCCTTAGCCAGTCAGAGAGGGGTGCAGCAGCCCTACCCTTCCCTGTTCTGCCTCCCACATGGAAGTGGGTGTGTGAGAGGAGGTTCTATTTCCAAATCCTACCGGCCAAGTTACTGAGTTAAATACCATTTGCCTTCAAAGACCATAGAGTCCATCTATGCTGGGAAAAAAGGGGGGTGGGTGGGAAACCACCATCAAATTCCCTTCTAGTCATAAAAATGGATGCAATTTATTTTTTCTGGCATTCCAATTACATAGACGTTTGTCGCCAGCTGTTTGCTCTAACAGAGTGTTCTCTCAGCTGCCGTTTCTCCTCTCACATTTGACATCATTAGTCCACAAGTCTGGCAGGGACTGGGTTGGAGGGATCATTGGCTGGGGAGCCTCACAGGTGAGCTCAGAGCCAGCTTTCCCCGGAAGGAAGGCAGAAGTCGGCCCTCCGATGTTCCCCGGGTGGTCCCAGGGTGGGGTGGAGGCTGGCGCTGCTTTACTCTCTGCTTTCACGCACTCTTCACCCGCCTCCTGTCCCCTTTTCCAAATTGCTCTGCTCCTGACATGCACCCTTCTCCCCAGCATGCTGTCCACGAGTGAAAACTTGGCATCTTGGGCACAGCGAGAAAGAACCAACCACTCATGGTCAGAAGGTCACAGAGACATGGGAAGACCCCGCTGAGGCTCTAAAGGATCACCCTTGGGAATGTAGAGACCCTTCCGAGAACCCCCCTCCCATTCTCCCGCCAGCTGCTCTTTGAGCCAGGGTGTCCCTCTGGAAATCTCTGCAGAAGCTCAATGACCCTTGGTCCAAGACCCTGGAGAAAGGGTGTCTGTGTAGGTTGGGGGAGGGGTAGGTTGAACCCTACCCTACAGTTCTCTTCAGTTCTCTCTGGTGCTGTTGTGTAACTTTAAGACATATGAAAGCAGAACAGGGAGACCTTCAGGAAGACTGTGAAGTAGGCCAAGAATAGAGTTTTGTGGGGGAGAGTCCTGACATGGGCAAGACCTAGCTGTGTGGCCTTAGGCATGTCACTTAACCTCTCTGCTCCCCCATTCCCTCGTCTATAAAGTGAGAGCCCACATGCCTTCCTTGCCACCTTGCTGGAAGAATTCAACAGGTTGCCATATGAGAAGGGGCTGGCATTTTCTCTGGGAGTGCCAGAAAGGAAATCTCCGCAATTTATAGCAGTAAGGTAACAACTTCATATGGAACCCCAGGAAGGACTATCTCTGGAAGGGGCGGTGCCTGGGGTGGACCAAAGACTGACCAACCAAAAGGCAGATAAGAATGAATAGTTCTGAATGGGGGACCCCTCCCCTCTCCAGCACTTCAGCCCAAACCCCTGGTGTCACACCCATAAGGTGAACGTGCAGCCAACTCAGAAATCCCCTGGCTTTTCAAGTGCATGGACTCATACCAAAAAACATGCATAATGTTTGGTTGTGCACAAGTAATAGTGCTAATAAGCTGCCCCCTACGGTCATGCCGACCATGCAGTGAGTGCCCATTGTCTGCCGGGCACCTCACGTACGTTGTCTCTACCTCACGTTACACTAACCGCACAAGTTAGGACCTCCTTCCCCCTTGCACAGAGGGGAAACTGAGGCCAAGAGGAGGGCACTTGCCCAAGGCCACATGGCTAGCAAGCGGTCGAGCCGTTTCCAGCCTGTGTCTCTTTGGTTCCAAACTCCATGCCCTCCCTTCAACTCTGGAGGCCTGCCGGGCCCCCAGGCTCACCCACTGCCCATTGGGGTGGCCTGCGCCCAGAGGGCCCCCAGCAAATGCCGGGTGCAGCGCCTTGCCCCAAGCAGCAGCTCTTATGTAAGCGGCCGGGCCGCAGCACGTGGAGGCTGCATTTAGCTGCAGGGAGCCAATAGCCCGCCGGTGGTGGCGCTGGGGGTGGCGCGGGGTGGGGTAGGCTGGGGGTGTCATCAGCCCCGCGCACCCCCAGCGCTGCACCGCCAGCGAGGCTTGACACCGGGTTAAGTCGCCTGGCGGCCTCTGGCTGCAGCTGGGAGCACGCCTGGTTCCCATTCGGGGCGCTGTGGTTTTGATTAGCTGTTCTGCGAGGCGGGCCTGGTGGCGAGTCCATGGGAGCTTCGCTGGAACAGAGGGTCCCCCGCCCGGCCGCCGCGGCCCCCCCTCCTGGCAGCCCCAGACTCCAGATGTTCCGAGCGCTCGCTGGGAAGGCCTGCTGGCGCCACGGAGGGCAGAGGGCAGGGAAAGCACGCGAGCTGGAAGCCCAAGCACTCAGTCACCGCAGGCCTTGGCAGCCCGCCCAGCCCTCTGCTGGCACATTCCCCAGCTCTCCCCTGGCCATCTGTTCCCAAAAAACCCTTTCAGAGCCTCATCATCACTCAGGATACAACAGCGCGAGCAGCTGGTTTGGAGGCAGAAGGGAAAACCGTGCAAAAGGTCCTTTGTGAGAGAGGAAACTCACTTATGAATAACAGGGCTGGACGCCGTAAAAGTTGGCGGCTGGAATTCTTGTTTCTCAGGCGCCGCCGTTTTCTCTTGACTTTTTATCTCTGGTTTTTATTTTGTTTCCCCTCGTTTTCTTTTTATGTTGTTTCTTCCTCTTCTTACACCACTTATGACTTTTCTTCTTCCTCTAAGGTGCCTGAAGACCACCTAATTAGTTCTCCTGGATGCTGCCAGAATCCTTTCCTTCTCAAAACTGTTAGAGTTGGAGGGAGTTGGAAGTGACTGTTTTCATAAAACCTGGGCGGGGTGGGGGGGGGCGCAGGGGGGGTAGGGAAGGACAGACGGGAAAGAAGGTGCCTGGGAGGGCGCACTATGGGCAAGGCCCAGGCCATCAATGCTCAGGTCTTGGACGAGAGGCAGAAAGTCATAAACCCAGGCACAAAAGATGCCAGCGACGTCAGTGGGGCAGAGATAACACAGAGACCCTCGTCGGCTCATCAGAGAGCAACGTGGAGATGCTTTGGGAAAACAGTGGCATTCATAAACACCCTTGTGCTTGGGCCCCTCAGCTGATTGCAGTATGACATGAAGCCTTTTTAAAGAACTGGCTGTCCCAGAAGCTTCTGGGAGATGTGTGCCTGGAATCTGGGCACCTCTTGGGAGCAGTCACCCTGTGGTCTGTCCGGAGGCCACGGGTGGTGGGGCAGGGCCGGCAGCTGCGACACCAGCTTCCGGGAGGAAGCAAGATGGCAAGGCGTGGCCCGCCTTCCTCATACCCCTTGGAGCACCAATGTGGAGCTGAGACTCAGGCCCCAGGCTGCCAGGTGGAGGTGGGAAGAGGGATGCCTCCCAAGTGTCAGAGGGTGCTGATTTGATATGGGGGGGGGGGACACAGGTCAGGGCCAAGGGACTGGGGTCTCCCCTTTCCTTTCTCAATTCCCTGCACCCCTTTCCCACTGTCTGCCCCCACACAGCCCCAGCAGACCCAGAAGCTCCGGAACCCCTCACTGCAGCAGTGGGAAAAGTCTGTTGTCCCGTGGCTGTGGGTGGCTGGCTTCTTACAAGACAAGGACTGTGGGTGTTGGAGGGCATCCGTGTGTCTCATCTACACTGTACCCAGGCCCCTGCATTTCATTCCTTTGCCCTCCTTTTCTCTCTCCTCCCCTCCCAGTTTTAGTTGGAGAGAGGCAGCTCCAGAAGGACCAAATATTTATGTTTATCACAATTTCAGGGCCATTAATCTCACCGTCTGAAGGGCTCAGAAGGGGCTGAGATCTACCCTCCCTGCTTGGTGTCAGTGGGCAGGTGTCTGGGCCCCGGACTCTGAAGCCAGCCTCAGCTCTGCCCCGGGGCTGTGTGACTGGGTGGCCGTGTTCAAGTGTCCCGTCTGGAAGATGCCTAGCCTGCCTTCCGGATCTACTCAAGGATTGATGCACAAAGTACGTGAAGCTGTTTCGTGAACTCCTTCCTCTCTCCCATGTCCTCTGCCTGAGAAATTGGTCTTTGTGGGGCCAAAGGTGCTGGGGGGGGGGGGGGCGGGGGGCCGGGCAAGGAGGAGTGACTGCTGGCCCCAGGCCTCTGGTTATAATGTAGAGTCAGCCCAATGACCAGAAGTTGCTTTCCAGCCCTGAGGCTTCCCTGCTCCCTGCTCAGCCTTGAACACTGTACCCAGCACAGCAGAAGGCCCGGATCAGAGGGGTGGCTGCAGGCCCCCGTTCCTCACCTGTCCTTGAACTGGTTCTCCCCTTTTATCTGCCCTAGCACACCAGAAAGCTGGTTCTAGGGGAAGATATCAATCCCTGCCTTCCTTGAGCTCCTAGTAAAAATATTTCTGAAGGGAGAAGTAGGGAGCCATTCCTTCCTTCAAGACCTTCCTGCCCTCCACCCAGAATTCACAGCCACCTGGGACCTGGCCCAGCTGCCCAACTGCTCCGGCTCTGTGGACCCCCACCTCAGCCCCTCCTAGCAGCTCAGCCAGAAGCCCAATCTGACCACCTCACTCCCTGCTCGGGACCCTCAGGGGCTCCCCACAGGCCAAGAGTAGAGGCCATACTCCCTCGTAGGACACCTGACCCTCCCCCAAGTGACCTGGCTCCAGCCGGTCACTCCCTGTGTCCCAATTTACACTCTAGCAACAAGGAACTCCTCGCCCAAAGGGGCTATTTTTGGCCTCTGTGCTCATGTTGTTCCTTCTGCCTGGAATGCCCTTCTCCCCTGTCTGGCTGGCTAACTCCTGCTCATTCTGGAAGGCTCAGTTCCTCCTGGAAGACCTCCCTGACCCCTACCCCAGCCTCCTCCTCAGGGCCTCATAGCATGGCCACTCTACTTGCCTTTACCACAGGGGTGTGTATAGTCTAATTCAGGAGAGTGTCCTATGATATACTGTGAAGTAACGATGTAAGATGTTCTGTTATGTGACGTGCTGACGCCCATGTTATATTGTTACACTTTTAGCTGCTGTGTTACAGGATATATTATGTGATATTATAACCCCCACACTACACTACCTTACGGCATACAGTGTTTATTTAGTGCCTGCTTCTCCAGTCAGACTGGGTGCCCTTTCATTTTTGCATCCCAGTTTCTGGTGCATAGTAGGCCCCCAAATAATGACACACCATTCCTTCAACTAATATCCACACAGCTGGGGCTGAGTATTCCTAGGCTGAAGGCAGAGACTTCTTTCTGTCTTCATCTCATGGCTACATAGTGGCTGCCACAGCACTGAGCACTTCATCCTCATGTTATATCCAAAGGCAGAACAGGGGCTTTGCTGGAGAGAGCCTTTCTCCTCATCAGTTCAGTCATCCTGCCCAGACATCCCCTACCTGTCCTAGAAGAAGGGGTGCTCCCCCTGAAAGTGAGAAAGACATCAGGATCTCTCAGTTGGGAGTGCAGTAGGCTCGTGACATGCAGCTACGTGACATCCCTGGAGCATTGGCCCTGATTTGTGACAGGGTGGTTTTCTTCTCAGTGGGGCTAACCGCTGTCCTAACCTTAACCACAGTGCCAGAACCCCGCCTCCGTGAGCTTGCTCCCTCTTCACCGTGGCTCCGTAAAGTGAGTACCAATAGCTCCATTTTCAGTTGACGACACTAAGGTTAAAAGAACCTGGGTGACCAGGCTAGGCCACTAGTGACCATGTACCTCTCTGCACTGTGCTTTACATTTTGCAGAGCCCTCTCATGCCTGTTACTCACTTAACTCCTATAGCAACCTCTGGAGACGCACATTTCTTCCTTCCTTCCTTCCTTCCTTCCTTCCTTCCTTCCTTCCTTCCAAGAGAGTGGGGGAGGGGCAGCGACAAGGAAACAGAGGATCTGCAGCGGGCTCTGCGCCCACAGCAGAGAGCATGATGTGGGGCTCAAACTCACCAACCACGAGATCATGACTTGAGCCAAAGTCGGATGCCTAACTGACTGAGCCACCCAGACCTCCCCGAGACACATATTTCTAACCATGGCAGCTAGATGGGGAGGCTGGGACCCAGAGGTGAAGTCACCCAGGTCACACAGCTGGGCAGGCCAGGTGGGGTAAGGCAGGCTCCTCAGCCCCATGACACAGGTGCTCCTGAATCTAGACCGTCTCTGTCCTCTGCTGCTCCCAAGGTGGGTATGAGCTGCAGAGAGTGTCTGGCAGTGAAAGGTCCGGGACTGGGAGATGTGGGTCTGAGTCTCAGCCCAGCCACTCATGGGCTTTGTGACCTCAGGGTCTTGCCTTCTCTATGCTCTGCTCCTCCTAAAACACGGATGGAAATGGCCACAGGTGAGCAGGCTTCAAGGAGACAATGGCTGAGAAAGGGCTTTGTCAGCTGGAAATGCTGTGTGGTCAGAGAGGTTCCACGTCCATCAGGGCACTGGGCAGAGGGGCCCCAGTGTCCCCTCCCCACCCAGTGATTTAGAGAATGGATATCAGACTGGGCTGGCCCAGAGGACTTGATTGCATCGCCGCGCAGAGGACACCCCGTCCATCCTGCGTGCACACACACGCACGGGTGTCCCGCTGGGTCGGTCTCTAGGCACCGTCTGTCAGGATCAGATGGGGGGCCTCCTACATGGTAGGTTGAATTCCCGTCCAGGTGGGTAGAGGTGTTGCTGAGAATCACCCCACCCAGTCCGTGGCAGTGGTGCTCTCCTGCCCCCGCAGCCCGACCTGCACGCACACATGGGACACGGGTGGGCAGCCGGTGTGATTACTGGCAAAGGTTGGCCCACTTTGGCCCACTCACCCCCTCAGCCTATCCACACAGTGATTCTTACTTGTTCAGTCTCTTGAGTTAACAGGAGCAGTAAAAGATGAAGAAAGCGTGAGGGTCCTGCACATTTGTTTAAGAATAAATACTTTGGAATGTCCACTGTGCGGCAGACATTGTTCTGGGTGCCGGGTCACATTGGAGAACAAAACAAACAAAGGCCCCACCCCTTGGAGGGCAGGGCTAAATGACACAAGGGCCAAGCATAAAAGCTCATAAGGGAGCCCTGGAGGGGCCTTCTTCAGAGCCCACGGCCCTTAATCTGTGCACAGTTCTGACAAGCTGGACTCCCTGGTGTCTCAGATCAGAGCAGCTGAGCAGAAATAACCTATTGAAGTGGTTACCTGGAGCAGGTGCAGGGACAGCGCCCAGAGTCACGGCCAGCGGTCTGATGGTGTGGGAGGAAACAGAAAAACAAAGAGCGCAGTGCCAGAGGCTCAGAAGAGCCAAGAGGCTTGGAGCCGTTTAGTGTCTGGGTAAAGGGCCCTCGAGGACCTGTGGAGTCTTCTCTGGCCCGATGTTTCTGGGCTTGACCTTGGGTTGTCAAGAGGAAGCTAAAGTACATCCAGTAACGTCGGGCTGAGAATGCAGGGAAGTGCATCAATTATTAGGAAAGGACCTGTCCAAGCTGTTTTGGCACAGAAAACACGAGGCTTCCTTTCTCTGGGGAAGTCTGCTTCTGTGCAAGAGCTGGTTCTAGGATGTCAGTGCGGGGAGGGCAGGGCTCCGTGTCTGTTTTGCTGTTTGCAGCATCCCCAGTGCCTCAAAGGGAGCCTGGCATGGTCTAAACGCTCCGTAGATGTTTGCCGAAAGAACGGACGAGTGGAAGCCATAGGAAAGGAGGGGTTTCCAGTTGTCTTCCCCAGGATCTAATAGGCAGCTCCTCTGTGCCCAGTACTGGGTGGGACCCTGGCAGTCTGAGGTGGAGACACAGTCCTGCCTTCAGGAGCTAACGGGCCAATGGAAGGGAGACACGGATGCACACACGTGTGCTCTGGCACGTGACTGCCTAGTGCCGAGTGCTTCGCGGGGCCGCCACTGTGCTCTTGAGTCCTCCCTACAACCTCCTGCAGTAGATTACTATTATTACCATTTTATAGGTGAAGAAACTGAGGTACAGAGAGGTTAAGGAACGTGCCCAAGGTCACACAGCTGGTAGAATGAGGAAGTCAGGATTCAAACAGAGGCCGTATGGTGCCACGGCTGGCACATTCAGCCACCGCGCCGTGTTGCCTGTCAGTAGGTGTGCGTGTGCACACGCATGTGGGTAAAATAATCGTTTCTCGTCCAGTCTCGGCCTTTCCCTTATGCGGCTGGGAGCTACTTTTGTGGTGTCACTGATGGACAGGGTGGCAGTGAGTAAAGAGCCCTGATCAAAGATGTCCCCCACCGTGCCTCCGCAATCTGGCTGTGAGAGGCCCAGGGATGATGAGAAGGGGTAGGGGTGGTGTTTTTCTCACCTTAAAACTGCATTTGCACGCTGTTTTTGGGGAAGTCATTTGATTGTTTGGGCTCTCCAGGGGCTCCATGACCACATGTTATTGCCCCGCTGGTCCTGAAATATCCACAGCTAGACTCCTTCCTGGAGGTCTCCTGGAGAGATACATCGTGATCTTTGCAAAGGCGCGCTGGCCAGCATTTGGGCGTGAATTGGCTTGTCTGCTTGGTTCCCCATCACCCCTGCTGTCAGTTGCAGTAAGGATGGGGGGGGGGAGGCACTGAAAGATGCAGGGCAGTGATGGCCAGCGATCCCCAGCTGGGGAAGAAGCAGGTCTGACAGGGATCTGTCAGCACTGCGGTTAGGTGTGTGTGTGTATGTGCATAGCGGGGGTGGGGGTGGGGGTGGGGTGAGGGGCATGGGTCAGGGCCCACCGGGAAGCTGCCAGGGAGCAGGGCCTTCCTCACCTGGCTGGGCCACCTGTCTGCCCAGCTGTCTGCTCCCCTCCAGCCTGAGTGCCTCCCCTGGCTATGGGGCAAGGTCACGGGCTCCTTGAGCTCCTGGGGTCTGGAAGAGCAGTGTGTAGCCGAGTGGAATTGGCTGGACAACATCACAGAATGGGAAGCAGATGGGAAGCTGCAGCAGCTGGGCCTCAGGCCTCTCTCGGGCCAGCTCGACCCTCCCAGTGCTCTGTGCTCTGGGTGGGGTGGGGTGGGGGCCAAGAAAGACAGAGAGGCTGATGGACGGGGAGATATAAACAAAGGAGAGGCCAAGAGAAAGTTGGCACAGAGACACATAGGCAAAGCATGGAGAAAGAAAGTGAGAGACTGGCAGCCAGAGAGAGCGGCCTGTAGCCCAAGAAGGCGTCAGCGTGGCGGGGGCCGCGGCTCTCCCTGGCCATCCCCTGCAGGCTCAGTGGGCTCCTTCTGGGTTCTGGCCCTGGCTCTGGGAATGCCAGGCCTCCCACCGCCAGCCACCTTTCCCTTAGGCTCAAAGGACAAAGACGGAGATTTTCTTAGAACCAAGGAAGGTGGCAGCCGGGTGGATGGCCTGGGGACTCACCAGCCCGCTTGCCAGTGAAGAAGCTGAGCTGTCCAGAGGTCAGGGGGTCTGCCTTGCTCTGCTGCATCTTAGCAGCGTGACCCAGGCCAGTCAGGAAACCGGACCGGCCTCCATTTCCTCATCTGCAAAATGGGAGCAGAGATGGCCACCTCCCAGGGAGTGTGTAAGACAGCACATGCAAAGGAGGGCAGCGTGGTGCCCGGCACGAGGCAGTAGATGGTAGCTCTGAGCGCCGATTCACTCACTTCTGGCCTTAGGCCTGGGAGGACAGCGGTGGACAGGACGACGCGACCCCCTCCTTCCCTCGGGAGCTCGCACTCGAGGTATGTGGGGTGAGCGAGGGGATGATGATGGCAATCGTACCAACAATAATTCGTGGCACGGAGGGGTGTGGGAGTCCACATACAGTGCCTCGGGAGTGCAGAGGAGAGGCACGTTTTTCTCAGCCTGCAGTGGAGGTGGGGCCTGGGGGGTGAAGAGACTGGACTCGAGTTAGCCCCGATTATCCTGGACCGGGAGACAGCAGGGACCCAGCCACAAAACCCCGCCCTCCTGGAGTTTATGCCGGCGGGAGTAACTCCAAGTAAAGCTTCAGGGCAGCGTGGGGTGTGTGGACTGTGCTCTCACAATGCTTGCCCAGCATACCTGGACCCGGTTCTGCGGCTGGCGTCTTAGCACAGGAGGGGGCCCCAGGGTTACCTGCTCTCATCCTCAACGTTGTCTGATGAGGGGGTTCATTCTTCCCGGTAGGACAGTTCTTCTGTATGTCACTGACTGACTGAAGTTTGGTCGTCTCCACTGGCCTCAGTCAATGGGGGGCTTAGACTGCTGGACCCACCCATGCTCCCACCTGGGGGGCTGGGGCCCGCAGGGCAGGGGAGCCTCTTAGCTGCCCAGGCAGCTGTCTGCACACTAGCCTAGAGCCCCTGGCCACCTCAGCCGCTCCTCTAGTGAGGAGCGAACACAAGGGGGACCGGGCGAATCAATGGCATGTACCAGCAGCAGTGGTTTTCAGTCTCACCCTGGAGTTACATCGTCAGCTGCCCCAGGGCAGGGACTCTAACCCCGTGCCTGTCACAGAGCTGGCACCCAGTAGGGACTGAGTACATCTTTGATGAGTAAATGAATTCTCCCAATTCATGGTCCCCAGGCGGATTCTCCTGGCCCACAAGGGGCTCTGGCCGTAACTTTGCAAATCTTAGATGGCTGGGACCTCAGAGGGCCCTCCCAGCCCGGACACAGTGGGATCCTTGATTCACACCATGTTCCCGCCCTCAGAAAATAGCAGCCAACTCCAACTGCTCATAAATTTCCTGCCTGTCACCCCTGGCGCCCAGGCCAGGCGGGGCGGGAGGCGCTGGGGGTGGGCTGGTCCATACCTGCTTCCAGTTCCCTGGGAAGTTGGGAGGCCAGAAGCCCAGGCCTGTGCTTGTGCCCAGAATAACCTCAGCACAGCCTGGCCCGTGGAGATGTGAAAACACATCTGCCAAATGCAAAGGTGTACAGGCTGGGGTGTTGGAGAAAACAAACACCCGCAGTTTACACAACATAACTCCACTTTCATAAACTGCTATATAGGTGCCAAGCATACTTAAATAATAAAAATCTTAAAATACAAGTAAACAAATAAACACCAGACAAACAAAAAAAAAATACTATATAGGTAGGTCTAAGCATAAAAATATATGGAACAATAAGTCACCCAAGGCTATCAGTGGTTTGCTCCTAGTGGGGAGACTGAGGTGATTGAAATGTTGTTTCTTCTGTTCACTCTTCTGTATTGTCTAGTTTTTCTGTAATTAACATGTCCTACCTGTGTAATGTTTTTAAAAACTTAACTGCTTTATTGAGATCGTATATAGTTCACCTGTTTAAAGTGTCCACTTCAGGGTCGCGTGGGTGGCTCAGTTGTTTAAGTGTCCCACCCTTGCTTTTGGCTCAGGTCATGATCTCACAGTTGGGAGTTTGAGCCCCACATCAGGCTCTGTGCTGATGGTGCGGAGCCTCCTTGGGATTCTCTCTCTTTCCCTCTCTCTCTGCCCCTCCCCTGCTTTGTGTGCACCCTCGCGTGCTCTCTCTCTCTCAAAATAAATAAATAAATTTAACAACAAAAAAAATTACTTAAAAAAAAATGTGTCCACTTCAGTGGTTTTTAGTATTTTCACACCTATGTGCAGCCATTACCACAATTTTAGAACTTTTGTATCAGGCAAAAAAAAAAAAAAAAACAAAAAAAAACCCCTGTATGCTTTAGCTATTTCTTCCTACCCCACGGTCTTCGCTGTCACTCAGTCCTAGCCTACTCTGTGGATTTTCCCATTCTGGACAGTTCGTGTAAATGGAATCCTGTGACACATGGTCTTCGGTGCCTGGCTTCTTTCACTCAGCGTACTCTTCTCAGGGTTCATCCATGTTCTGGAAATGTGTTAGAGCTTCATTTCTTTTTGTGGCTGAATAATATTCCCTGGCATGGATACACCACACTTTGATTATCCATTCATGAGGCAAGAGACATGCCTTATGTGATTTTAGAAGTTGTGTCTACATTTTTAAAAACAATCCATTGAAAGCAAATTGGTCAAGATGACATAAACTTACTTTGAGACTTTTCAGCCTGTGATGCCTTTTTATGTTTCTAAACACCCATTAGTCAAACCGAGGACTCAGCTTTTTCCAGGAACGTGAGCCAGCACCTTCCAGTGTTCCCACTGTGTGCCAGGCCCTGCTGGGGGGGGGGGTGGGCACCGCTCCATTGTCTCACTGATTCTTGGCAACTGGAAGGTGAGTACTGTTACTAGGTTCACTATAAAGATGAGGAAACTGAGGCATAGAGAGATGAACTCACTTGCCCAGAGCCCCATAGCCTGTTGACTTTGGGGCCAAGGTGAACGCCAACATTCTGCGTTTAGAACCAAACACAGAACCCCCTTTCCAGCCCAAACATGGATGTACTTAAAAGTGAAAGAAAAAATAATACCTAATAGCATGGGTCTTGAAAAATACTTTTCCCACGTCCTCTCTGCTTGTCTTTTGTATTTAAAAAAAAAAAATTTTTTTAATGTTTATTCATTTGAGAGAGAGAGAGAGACAGTGCGATCAGGGGCAGGACAGGGAGAGAGGGAGACACAGAGTCCGAAGCAAGCTCCAGGCTCTGAGCCATTAGCACAGGGCCTGACACGGGGCTCGAACTCATGAACTGTGAGATCATGACCTGAGCCAAAGTCGGACGCTCAGCCAACCAACTGAGCCACCCAGGCGCCCCTTGTGTTTTTGTTTTAAACTAACATCTGAAACCTGACTATTCTTTTTAGGACAAACTAATGAAAAAAAAAGTGATTTCCATTCCATTAGATGTCTTTTTCTGCATGTAGAAGGCTGTATCCAAATTGCTAAAATGTAAAAAAAAAAAAAAGTATAATTTAAAAATAATGAAAAATGGTTAAGTAGGTAACATGGACTGAAAATGAATTTAAAAGGTAAAATACCTTAGAAAGCAGACACAGTCATTTTTAAATGCCCCTAAAATGGTAAAATTGCCCTGCAATACACAGAAGTGATCAAAAGAGGAAACCAATCCACCTAAAGCCAGAGACAGACTTGGTAAGCAGAGGACATAGAGTCAGAATAAAAAACTGGAGGTGAACAAAAACAAAAAATGATGCAGAATTGTTCCAGGATTCACAACAATTACCCCAAGTTTCCGTAAAGCATAGGCATATTTTCAAAAATGCGAAGTTACATTTGAAACAGGAAACATACTCCATGGTATATAAAAGCTATGGTGAATAAAATGCCTGTGACTGGAAATATTTATTCACGTGTTCAACAAATATTTATCAAGATGCTAGTATGTGTCCAGACTGTTCTAGGCTCTCGGGCTACGTCAGGGAACAAAACAGACCATGTCCCTGTCCTTGTGGAGCTGATGTTCTGACCACAAATGATGTTCTGACCACAAATGAACAGATTAAGAAAAATGATTTCTAAATGTGATAGACTCAGCCACTTTGCCACTCTGACCAAATCACCTCCAACAGACTCAGCACGTCAGACTGCGGAAAGGGACCTGGGAGGCCATCTTGCCTAGTCGTGTTCAAAGTTTATTTTCACTGCAGAACCTGTTTATTTTTTTTTTTAATTTTTTTTTCAACGTTTATTTATCTTTGGGACAGAGAGAGACAGAGCATGAACGGGGGAGGAGCAGAGAGAGAGGGAGACACAGAATCGGAAACAAGCTCCAGGCTCTGAGCCATCAGCCCAGAGCCTGACGCGGGGCTTGAACTCCCGGACCGCGAGATCGTGACCTGGCTGAAGTCGGACGCTTAACCGACTGCGCCACCCAGGCGCCCCAGCAGAACCTGTTTAAAGGGCATCTTCTGTGGTAAGGGGCTGGGATGTAGGAGACTTCTGTGAGCAGTGAGCCAAGAGCCTTTCCCCTCTGTACCCAGAGCCTTGGCCCAAAGAGGAAATACCACCTATAAATCCCAGAGCTGGATGGGGTTCGGGAGGCCTTCTCAGGCTGTGCTTCTATATGAGGTGACATAGGATGTTGCCACCAGTTTCATGAGAAGGGGTCTGTAGTACGGTTGCCAAAGTTGGGGGTATTTGCCAGCCCTCTCTGTCGCATTTGTAATTATGTGCCTGTAATTAATACACACACACATACACCCTGCCCCTTCTGAAGGGGCATCCATGGGTTTGTCTCCTAACCCCTCAGCCACAGCTGATCTGTGGAGGAAATCTGATTGAGGCTGGACCACCGGCTGCCTCCACTGGGACATTTGAGTTGGGGCGCTGAGAGACTGGGCCAGCTGGTAAGCAGGAAGGAAGCAGATACTTGATGTGGCCGAGTGCTGCTTCTGGGAGGCACCTAGAGGGAAGGGCCACAGATTGACTCAGGGTGCAGTTGTGATCACAGGATCATAGGAGTTCAGAAAACAACGAGTGAATAAAGTCTTGTGAATTTCTTCATTGCAGGACTTTTCAGTCCTTTAATACGCTAATATATGTAGTGACTTTCCAAGGTGGGGTCAAGGTCTAAAATGTTTCCCAGACTCCCAGATGGGATAACCTCACCTGCCTAATGTTCGTACCCTTTGGGGGGAGTGCAAATCCATGTGTGTGCTGTACAAGTGAAGGAATTAAGCACAGAGAGGGAGAGTGAGTTCCCCAAAGTCACAAAGCTGGTTAATCACAGAGGAGGTCCTGGCACCCAAGGCCTCCCGGTGTTCTTCCCACCACGCCCCATTTGACATAAGACTTCCACGTATGGATGATACGTGTGCTGGGATTCCTGTACTGAGGTGGGCGGTGGGAACACAGGTCCAGTGTAGACACCAGGGAAAGGGTGGGAGCAAGAACTGAAGGTCAGGCTTTGGCGAGAAGAACCTGGCTTCCTTGCTCTTGGGTGGTAGTCATGGCTTCCGCAGGGCCTGAGGGCCAGTAGCGAGCCCGGGCAGGGCCCTGGCGCCTTGACCGAGTAGCCAGTGGGACAGCTCCGGCCCGCCTGCCCAGCCAGCTTTCTGCGCCGAACCCCCAGACCGCAGGCCGGCTGGACAGAGAGGAACTCTGGGCCCTTCTCCGCAGGGCCCGCCCAGGCAGCCAGCGACTGGCTGACGCGGGCTGTAAATCACCCCGTGGACCACAGACCCTGTGCCATCCCCACGGGTTTCCTTTCCGCCTCTTAATCCTCCTCCTCAGACTCGGTAACAAAAAGCAGATTCCTGCTGGGGCCAGCCACGCACCGCACTGTGGGCTCGGAGGATGTGAGCCGGGACTCACCCCATCAAGATGCTCCCTCTTCTTTCCTTTCTCCCTTCTCAGCCTCTGTTAGCTAGGGGACGCCCCCTCCTCCTGGCCCAGCTCTCGCCCTCCTCGGACCCCACTTCCAGCCTTACCCCAGCCTCGCACCCTGGCCGCTGGCCAAGCCCGGCGCCCCAGGCCTGCGAGGCTCACCGGGGCCTGTGGTTGGCAGGCCCTCCAGGCTGTGGTTTGGCCTCATCCCGGCTCCCCAAGCCTCCGGTTCAGCAGAAGCAGCTTCTCTGTGGTAGAACAAACATTGTCGATCCGCATTCGAATCCTGATGGCCGCCAGCTTCCAGCGCCCCCTCTCCACCGGCGATGGCTCACCTCTGAGATGAGGGTGCGGAGAAAGCCCCCCTGGCATGGTGGAGATGCCTGACAGATGTTTTGCTTCAAAAACGAGTACTTAGCTGTTTGTTCAGGGTTGTTGCAAGAATCCCAGAGAAGCGGTATTTGGAGCTGCTTTCGTAGGAGTGTGCTGTGCCAGGTTAGGGCACTGCTGTTGCTCTTTGGCGTGTTTGGGTAGACTTGGAGGCCTCACAGGACCTCCCCCACCCCCCACAGTGCTGACCTCCCCCAGAACCTGAAGTCCCAGCAGCCCTGTGACCTTTCCCTGTCTCCTGTCCCTGGTAGCAAGTCACACCCTGCGGTCAGTTTTCTCATGAGCGACACCAGGTTCAGCTGCCAGAGTGAGGGTTCCAAAGGTCAGGACTGCGAGGCGCGCACGGACGGACGGTGCAACCTAGTGGTTTTCAAACTAGGCTCCTGCGCACCCTGGGTTCTCAGAGATGTCCCAGGCCTCCCGTTGGAGGGAATGCACCCTGTGACCCCCTCTCCCTGTGTCCTCCCTACCAGAGGGAGGCAAACACTGCAACACACCAGACCGTGTTTATCTGTTTTCTGTGTTAGGGTTTCACGGGTTAGACTCCATTTCTGCTGCTTAAAAGAAAGTTTGAAAATTATTGACCTGCTCTAGCTGTGTCAGGAGAACACTGAGGCCCAGAGGAGTTAAGTGACTTGTCTCAGGTCACCCACCTGGTGGGGTGGATGGACAGCACCTAGAGGAGGCCCCTGGACTCCTGGTATAGTGCTCTTGTCTGAACAGTGTAGGGAAAAGGGGCTGCGGGTGGTCATTCCTGTGGGGGGGGGGGGGCAGACCTGACTCACATGCCTCAGAGGTGTGACCCGGAGGACTGTGTTATCAGCACCAGGTGTCCCTGAGCTCCCCTCTAACCCCTGCAGCCCTGCCCATATCCCCAAAGCGGCCAAGTCAGCAATGGCTCTGAAATGCAGAGTGAGGAGTAAGGGGACAGTGTGGGCTCTGGAGGCAGCCAGTTCTGGGTCCAGATGCTGGCTCCATCACTTACTGAACCCCTCAGGATGCAGTCCCCTGCCTGAGCCACACAGGTCCCTCCCGGGGCAGGAGCCAGCAAGGATCAAGAGAGAGGAGGTGCTGGGGTGCCAGCTCCTGGGATCAGCTGGCCTTTAGGAAAGAGTCAGGAGAGTCAAGTTTTTCTGATGGTTGGTTGTTTCTTTCAGGAGTGACTGGCCCCGGTCTAGACCAAGGATGCTTCCGTGGGCCCTCGTTCTGGTCAAGCCCGAGGAGAAGGTGAGCTCTCCAAGTCCAGCCTTGTCTTCTCCAGGATTCCACCAGATGCTCAGACCACTGCCTCTCAGGGTGGGGCAGGGGCACACCTGCCTCCCTCTTGCCCTCCTGTCCCCCCTCAGCCACTCTGGTGACTCTGCACTTTGCCCTCGGCCTGGTGGGGAGGGGAGAGCAAAGCCTCCCCCTTGCCCAGGGCCTGAGGCCCCTGTCTGGCTGCAGAAATTCGTTGCCAAAGATTCCACAGAGACACTGAAGAAATGGTGGTGACAAAACCCCACGGCAAAAAGCCACCCCATTGCTCTAGGACTTTTGCTCCTCCTGTTGCCCGACTTCCATCTCAAGCCAAAGACGAGTCAGCGATCCCACAGGAAACTCATGGAAGGGATGGACATTTGGTGACCATTGGAAGCACTCAACCCTCTGACCTGGCACTCTCTTTCTACGCTGGGTCCTGAGCTGGCTGGGTACAAGATACGCCTTCTGGGGGCTGTGAGAGGGGGCTGGGGGTGCTTATATGGAGTGGGATGTGAGATCCTGGCCCTCTTCTCTCCTTCCCACTGGCTGCCTAGGCCTCTGTCCCTGATGGTCAGTGTTCTGGTCCAGGCTTCTTGGGCCCTGAGCATCATGGCAAGGGAGTAAGGGGGAAAAGAAACGAATTTGACCACCCTGTACCCCACCCCAGGGTCTTGTCCCCCAAGGTGACCAGCCTAAAGGGTCTTTGCTCCCCAGCCAGCCCAGCCAGCCACTCCTTGCCCATGGCCCACCCTCCTGGCTGGGAAAACAAGATGGTGCCCTGCATGAAGGCCAGTAGTCTGTTCCCGGTTATGCAGGGGGTGGGCAGAGGGAAGGAAGGGACCAGGGAAATGGGCCAGTAAGGTGGCGAGGGGCATGTTCAAAGCCAAGGCCTATTCCTTCCTTGTGCTCAAAAGGCCAAAGCTGTTCACATCTGTGCTCAACCATCTGCTTCAAATTGAAGTAAAAGCCCAAACATGTAAAGAAAACACTTGCTCGTGTTGAATGGACTCTGTGGGCGACCAGGACTTTGGCTGGTCAGTTAAGGGGGAGTTGTGGGAGGAGGGGAGAGGCTGGTGTCGGCCTAGAAGTTTGGCATGTGAGTGTGTGTGTGTGTGTGTGTGTATGTGTGTGTGTGTGTCAGGGTGTAGGGAGCCCTCACCATGACCTCAAATCTGGACTAGTGACCAGGAGGCCTGGTCAGAAACATGTGAGGAGCTCTTTCCACTTCGTACCTCACTTAATCCATTCCACAAGTTTATGAGGTGGGAACTGTCATTTTAATCCCATTTTACAGATGAAGAAATAAGGCCCCAAGGAGACAGTGATGGATCTGGCCCTCAAATCAGGGTGATCTCATGCCAAATCCTGTGCTCTTACCCCCTTTCTGGCCCCATAGTCCAGTCCCAGCCCAAAGTCTTTGTGTGGCCTTGTCACATCACTTCGCCTCAGTGGGCATTTGGGGGTGGGGAAGAGGTCATAAGATAAGAATGGGGAGAGGACTCTCAGGGGCAGGGCTGCCCAGGGAGATGGGAGGTGATGAGGAAAGGAGCTATGCTCCTGCAGGGTGCACATTTGTCCCTTGGTTCAGCCCAGCCACGCCGTCTCTGTCTGCTCCCTCGGATCCTGGACCGGGTCCTGAATGTCTGCAGGTGCAGCTGACTGACAGGAGCCTCCTCCCCCTGCACTAGTGTTTCCCAGGCACGGCCCTTTGCCAAGAACCAGGTTGTTGGACAGGTCCTGGATCTGGGACAGAAGTAGGGGACCCAGACTGCTCAGAGCACTCCTCAGAGCAAAGGTGCCCTGCAAGACAGAATGGGCTTGGGATGGGGGCTACAAGGGGATGGTCACTGGGGTGCCCAGGTGGCTCAGTCGATTGAGCATCCAGCTCTGGATTTCAGCTCAGGTCATGATCTCATGGTGGGGAGATCAAGCTCTGCGTTAGGCTCGGCACTGACAGCATGGAGCCTGCTTGGGATTCTCTCTCCCCGCCCCCCCCCCCTCACTGCCCCTTTCCACTGTCTCTCAAAATAAACATTAAAAAAAAAAAAAGGTTGGTCACCTAGGGCTCCAGGCACAAGGCATATCCCCACTCACTTGTCTCCCTGACTTTCTGAGTATTGCTGGTGACACTTCCTAGGGAAGCAGGAAATGTGGACCAAACAGCATGAAACTTATTGACATAAGAGGACCCTTTCTGTTACTAAAAGGTGGGGAGGTACCCTCATCCTGCTGCCAGGGGACCAGACCCCATGGCCTTACCACCCAGAAACAACCTGTGGCCTCCGCTCCCACCCCTTTCTTATTCCTGGCCTTTGTAGCATACTTCCCTTTCGTTCTGAAGCATCTGTTGGTCATTAGCTGCATTATCAGACATTAAGCTGGGTGTTCACAATGGAGGAATGGATCTCACAAAGCACCTGTCTTCACGGAGCTCATGGACCTGTACAGGCAGATAAGCAAATAATTATGATACAGTCAGATGACTAAGATGTCGTTGGGAATTTCAGGCAATTCCTCCAAAGAGGCCTTGGGAGTTGGGTCTTTAAGGATGAACAGAAGTTTTCTCTGTGCAGAGGAATGGGAGAAGGGCTTTTAGGAATACCTAGCCCTGGCGGGACATTGGAATCACCTAAAGAGATTATGATTATTGATATGAAATATTTATGCCAAAGTCCCATCTCCAGAAATTCCGATGTATTGGTCTGGAGTGTGACTTGGGCATTGGGATTTTTTAATGTTTAATTTTGAGAGAGAGAGAGAGAGAGGTAGGGGCAGAGAGAGAGGGAGACACAGAATCCAAAGCAGGCTCCAGGCTCTGAGCTGTCAGCACAGAGCCCAACACAGAGCTTGAACCCATGAACTGTGAGATCATGACCTGAGCCAAAGTCGGTGCTCAACCAACTGAGCCACCCAAGCGTCCCTGGCATTGGGATTTTTAAAAGCTCCCTAAGTGATTCCAAAGTGCTGGCAAGATTGAGAGCTACTGGTCTAAGTGGGCTCAGGTTTCTGACAAAAAAGTGATTTAGAATCACTGATGTGGGATACAGGCCGGGCCAAAAATGTGGATGGGTGGACGTGGGTGTGTGTGTATAGCTCTGTGTGCACATGCGTGCACATATGTGTGTGAACGATTGAAAGTTCATGCTTTTCTTTCTTTTTCCAGCTTCTCCCCCAGTACAGCAGCTTGTGTTTGTGCATACACACACACACACACACACACACACACACAAATGTACACTCCTTCTTGTGTACACATGCACATCTGTATACACGCTTGCAGATATTCCCAGGGAAGGGAGATCCACTTGAGGTAGATTGAGATTGCCAATTTTCACTGGCAGCCTTTCAGGCCATTTTATGGAAGCATCCAGGCAAGAAGACCCTCGACAGGATAAAAATTATGAAGAGCCACCCCCCTCACGTCCCAGTCCAGCGGAGGGTTTGTGATCACAGAGCCCTGCAGGTTTGTTTGCGGCACAGCCTCCTGCTTTGTTGTTTGCTCTGCGTCCTGAGCCCACGTGCTGGTGATGGCTCATCAATCACCAGCCACAGAGGGACCCAGGGGACCTGCGAGTGACACATATGTCTGTGTGTGTACCTCTGAGTGCCTGCCTGGTTCCTGCAGCATGCATGCTTCCTGCTCTCCGCAGGACACAAACCACAAAGAACTGCTCCAGGACTCGGAGTTCCCAGCTCCACCCAGCTTTATAAAACTTCAAAAACTCTGTGCACATCAGCTGCACTGCTTCCTGGTTCCGGCCCCACATCATCCCAGAAGAGAGGCTTAAGTTCTGGGGAGGGCGGTCCATGAGTCCCTGGGCCCCTTTCTGGGCTCACAGCTGGGCCAGGGTCCCAGGTGGATTCCGTCTCCCCACACAGTGACTCCTTCCTGTCCCCATCGCCATCACTCTGGCCTGAGACATCCTCCTACCCTCCCTCTACCAACCTGAGTCCTCCAAGGGCCCCGGGCTGTCCTTTTTTCTCCGACCCACCCTCACCCCTCTCCCCTTTCTCACCAGCCTGCGAGGAGGAGGGGCAGGTCCCAGGGGCCAGAACAGGTAACAGCATGCAGGGACTGTGCTGGGAGCTGGAGGAACCCACAGAGCCCCTCATGCCCGTGATCCAGGGCGGAGATGTGGGCAAGTGCTGTGCTGTGGTCAACCATGGTAGGCCAGCTGGGAGGCCGGAGCTGGCACTGCACTTGCCTCCTTCTGTCCATGCTGTTTTCTGAGCAGCAACGTAGTCATCACAAGTAGCCCAGTGACAGTCTGGCCTTCTCAGAGCAAGACTTGGACATCTCCAAGTGTTTCCTTCAAGGGGACTTGTAATGCCATTGTCACTCCGACCTCTTGCTGCCGCCAATCCTGCGCAGCTGTGTTCTGTTTCCAGGCTCCAGGAGCACAGGGAGGCATGGAGGGGGACCTGCCTGGGAGGTGGGGTGGGGGTGGGGGGCCAGAGGAAGGGCAGCTGGCTTTTCCTTTGCTACCGCGCCCCCCCCCCCCCCGCCATCCTGGTTCTCACCTTGGCACACTCCTCCCCTCTGATACCCCAGCCCCCAGACGAGCTCTGTTTGCCTTCCTGAAGCCGGGCACCCCCAAGGAACTTGTATTTATAAATAACGACCTGGTTTTACAGATATTTGGGCACATGTCTAATCTCCAGATGAGCTATGAATTCCTAGAAGGCAAAGATTGGGTCTAATTCATCTCCAAATCCTCGAAAAGGCCTTGCAAAATGTATATATTGGTTTCTTTGTTAAATGAATAAAAAAGTGGAAAATATGGTGATTCCCGCATTTACTTTCTTCCTTCCACAAATAGCTACCACGCAGCTAATTTGTTCAAGATCCCGAGAGAGTGGGACGCAGGCGTTTTCCAAAACCTCAAAGAGGCTCCAAGGGAGAAGGGCCAGAGCAGAGTGGAGCCTGGGCTGGGGGCACCTTTGCTCTTTCTGCAGCTGAGCCTTTTGAGACCCTGCGAAGAGGACAGCTTCAGAGCACACGGGCCAGGCACGGAGGAAGTAAACTGCTGTGGACCGGGTATGGATGAATGAATGAGCGCTGCCACACCCCCTGACCGCTGCCTCAGACATCACCAATCAGCGGTGGCTCTCCTTCCCGGGCTCTGCGGTCGGAGTTCCTGACCGCCCTCCGGGCAGTCACTGTTAATCAATCGAAGAGATGCGCTCTCTCTGCCTTCCTGGAGCAAGTTTCGGTAGGAACACCCTCAGACCAGCCTGCTGGGTGCACCGCCAGGAAGACCGGACTGAGGCTAGGTTAGAAGGCCTGCCTTCGCTATTGCTCATGGGGCTGTGTGGCGCCCCCTGGCTGGCCTGTCTTTGATCTGTTCCCGGCTGACCCTTCCTCCGCTGTGGCTGATAGTGGTTTATTTCTGAAGTCCCTCCCCTGGGCCCATCTCCGCCAGGGCAAAGTCCAGGTTCCTTAGCTGCCCAACAGATCTGTGGCCAGTGGTCCTCGCTGTCTTCCAGCGTCTCCAACATCCCCCCCAGTCTCTATGACCCCCAGTTTGGCATCCTGGGGTGCTGGCCGAATTCCAGGTTCCTTTTCTCTGGCTGCCCCTGAAACAACATGCTTTCTGAACCCTAGTGTTTGCTGCAGTGGAAACGGTTCCTTTTCAATCTAACTTTCCTCTGCATCGGATCCACCTAGGCCCCCTGGTTCCTCCCAGAACTGGAGTTCTCCCAGTCCCGAACCTGGGCACCCAGAGGGACCCTACTTTACCCAACAGCAGTGGCCTAGGTCCTAAGGTTCCTCTCTCCTGTTGAGATATAAATAAAAACATCTCCACCTTCATCCTGTCTTCACAGAAGGCCAGCATCGCTCCAGATCTCTGAGGATTCTCAGGGGCCTTATATCCCCATGGTTATCTCAGCTTTGACTTCTTGGGTCCAGTGAATTCATAATCTCTCTGCCAATTGCCTCCTATGGCTGATGCTGTCTCTCTAACCTGCTTCAGCTCAAGGGAACACAGCCACATTTCCTCAATTTCCCCCAAACATCACTCACATATGGCAGTTGTATGTAGAGGAATTATTTTTCTCTTTCTTGATGATTTTTAAAGAAATGTTTACACTCACACACAAAAAGCAAACAAGGCCTTGCCTTTTTCTTCCCAATTTATTTAGCTGATTTCATATATTTTTGACAGGTTCATCATGTTTCCGGCAGTTATAAATATTTTCCCCTCTGGCTTCACTCCCTGACACTACATTTCTGGGCTGTGACTCACCCTAAGTTGTCCCACAGCTGGGGCTTGAATCCAGCCTTTTTTCTTCAATCTAATATCCCCCTTAACCAACCCCAGGTCCCCACCAAACCCAGGCCAGACAACATGAGACTATAAAATATGATGTCCAGTGGAAAGGTCACGAGCAAACAGGGCGGCTGGCTGGGGCTCTCACCCACCCTCAGCTGAACAGTATCCAAGGTCCTGCTTCTGGGGAAGAGATACATGGGGATGCATGCCCTGGGGCAGCCACATTTCTCCCTTCAGGCTTTCCTGTAAGGGAAGCCTGTCCCTCCTAAAACAGCTGACTGATGACACCACCAGGAACAGGGGACAGGACAAAGCCTGCCCCTCCCCCAGGAAGCAGACAGAGCCCTGAACTTAGCCCTGTGCCAGCCCCATACCCCAAACCACCTTCAAAGCCATCTGGCCCACAGACAACAAGCATTCATCCTCTGGGGTTTCATTTTCAGCTCCACACCAGAAGTTTCTAGAGAATTTCCCTCTTGCACACACATACATGCATGCAACACACAATTTTTTTTTTTTTAAATAAAGAACTCAAAATGTTTCCAAGTTCCAAGAAAGAAATCTCCATTTTGGGGGAAGAAAATAAAACAAAAAGCAAGTTTTTTGGCACACTTTGGGATAGCTATGTTGACCTTTATTTTCTAAATAAAAACCCGGATTTGAAAAAGATTTTGGTGCCTCTTTCAGGTGTGAGAGGCAGCCTAGGAAGCCAAATTTGTAATTTGGGGAAGAGCTCTAAGATGAACAGGACTGGGCCTTCTAAGAACAAAGGCTTCAATGATCCTCTCCATTGGGAGCCTCAGCGTAATATACTCCTCTGAAAAGTCCTGCAGTAGGAAAACATTTAACTTTGAGAAATGAGCGCCTCTCCAACTTAGTTCAGCACTTATTCTCTTTAAAAAAAATGCTGGGACACCTGGGTAGCTCAGTCAGTTAAGCATCTGACTTCAGCTCAGGTCATGAGCTCACGGTTCGTTCGTGAGTTCAAGCCCTGCATCAGGCTCTGTGCTGACAGCTCAGAGCCTGGAGCCTGCTTCAGATTCTGTGTCTCCCTCCCTCTCTGCCCCTCCCCTGCTGGCACTCTGTCTCGCTCTGTCTGAAAAATAAACATTAAAAAAATGTTTTTACTGTGGAAAAATGTATGTAGCATAGTATTTGTCATTTTAACCATTTTTAGTGTCACAATTCAGTGGCATTAAATATGTGCACAATGTCGTATAACCATCACCACTATCTATACCCCAAACTTTGTCCTCACCCCCGTAAAAACCCTTCCCACCTCCCCATGGCCCCTGGTAGCCTCTATTCTACTTTCTGTCTCTATGAATTGGCCTATTCTAGGTAACTCATGTAAGTGAAATTTTGTGCCATAATTTGTCCTTCTCTATTAGCCTTAATGCACTAAGCATAATGCTTTTAATAAGGTCTGTTCATGTTGTAGCCTGTGTCAGAACTTTATTCCTTTTTGTGGCTGAATAATATTCCGTTGTATGTATATGCTACATTTTGCTTATTCATTCTTCTATTGATGGAGCACACTTAATCTTTATTTCATACCCCTGTCTCTCATGGGACACTAAGAGGGTTCCCTGGAGCACAGTTTGAAGACTGCTAGTGTGTGAAGCCACTAGAATGTTTGGATTTTGAATGGGCCAGGATTTTCTTACCCACGTGCTTGCCCCAGGCACTGCCGGAAGTGCTCTGGTCAGCTCAGTCTCCAAACTCAAGGCTGGGCTGAAGCCGCGAGAGGTGAAGCTGTCTGAGAAGTACCTTGGAGGGGTGCTCAGTGGTCAGTGCTTGGGGAGATGAGGGAGAGCCTTGCCCTCTAACCCTTGCAGGACACATGGCCCTGCTTGTGCTGTGGGGACCCACTGGGATGACTGACAGCTCAGTGTTGGTGACATCTGTCAGGGCTGCCTTCCCGGGCTTTGATGGTAGGACTGGACAGGAGCCAAACTTGAGGGGAGCAGTTGCCTGAGAGGCCCCGGCCCCCTCTTGGCAGCCTCACAGGTGCGCCCTGTCCTGTTCCTTCAGGGAGCTGGACGACATGTTCTGAACCACTGCCCCTCCCCGCCCTTCCCTGTCAGCACTTCTCACCGAGACCGCTTTCTAGCAGGCAGGCAGACCCTCGAGGCTCAATCCCCCTGTAGAGGGTCTTCCGCTGCTCTCTCTTCCCCCACGAGTGGGTCTGGGAAAGGCAAGCGAGGCAGCAGCCAGAGTCGAGCCTCCTGTGACTGGGGGAGAACCTGGTCCCCTCTGGGGACCTGGAGGCCTGGCGTCCAGCTTGGCCGCCTCTCTTGACTACAAGTAGCCAGTGGCTCTGTGACCTCCAAGGTCTCTCAGAGTGATGTCCAACCTGGGTCCCAAACTGCGTGGGTCCTGCCTGTATGCCGGAGGTCAGGGCTCAGGTTACAACCCCACACACAGGCTCTACCACCACGAGGAGCTGGAAGCCATGCCTCGTTCTTGCTAGAACGGCTGTTATGTCTCCTCCCCAGAGATTATCTTCTAAACCAGAGAACTATTTGAAGGAGCAAAGACCTTGCCAGAGTTGTGAGCAAAACAAAAAAGCAACGGCATCTTTAGAGAAACTACAAATAAACGAGTGGTCATCCTTCTGATCTGGGTACAGGTCACCTCCTCAGCCCCCAGCCCTGTCCCCTCAACAGAAGGCCCTTTACCCTTTATCCAAACTCCATGTGGCTGGGGCCCCCCAGGACACCTCCCTTCCCCTCACGTCACTGATACTTGGATCTCCTTCCATCTTCCTGGCCCAGATGTGGGCTCCAGGAGGGCAGGGAGGGGGTCCGGCTGTCTTCCTCTGCAGGCCCCGAGGCCTTGCCATACAGCACGGCTGCTCTGGGGTGGGAGGGCTCCTTGGGATTCTTTGCCCTGGTGAGGGGCTGCAGGCTGAGCCCAGAGGGTCCTGCCCATCCCACCCCGGCCTGCGGGCCATCCTGCCAAGCCCAGCAGAGATTCAGGTGAGGGAGAAAATGATCAGGTAAGAGGAGTGTTCTCGGTGTGAAAGGAGTGAGAAGCAGGAGTCAGATGGAGCACACAGTGAGGGGACTCGGTGACGTTGAAGCTTCTCCAGCCCAAAGCTGTGCAGAGGATTAGAGTAAAATCGCCTCCCCCACAGGACGAGGTTGGGGGTGTTCACCCTTGCTGGGGCCTGTGAGCACCTGCCTCCTAGGGCCTGAGCCCACCTTGAGGCCTGCCTTCTCCCAGAGCTCTGGCCCCCTCTCCCACCTGGGCCAGTCTATTCTCAGGGGGTTTTCTTCCTGGCTCACAGAGCCCAGGAGCCAGGAGCCAGGCCTCTCTCGGTTCTTCTCTGTCCTCTGAGGGAGCCCATTTTTGCCTCCTGGCTTCTTTCCTCTCCCCAGCCTGGTTTCCTCAGGTGTGGGTTCAGGGTTCAACAGCATACTCCAGGCCTCTCCTGGCATGCAGATTGTCACAGGTGCCAGGGGCCCTGACTCTGGTTCTCAGCCCTGCCGCTTACTCCTGTGTGACCCAGGAGAAGGACTCCCCTCTCTGAGCCTCCGTTTCAATTCATAAAATACGTGGTTGGAGGACATGATGACTATATCTTCTTCCAGCTACATAATTCTGTCACTCTAGAAGTTATCGGTCAACACCAGGCTGAGTTAAAAATCTATTTAAATTAAAAAAAAAAATCTACTTAAATTCTATTCTAATTCCACCATTTTAAGCCTGCCTGCCCCATCAGGCATCACCCACGGTGGGAAGGAAGAGGGATTTCATTCCATCTGCTTTTCTCACTCAGGACTGGCCTTGGCGGGCCTGTCCTCTCCCCTGGCCCTCTGAGCCCCTCCCAGGGCTGTGGAACTTCCTCCCACCCGGTCCTTAGTCCTCAGTCAGGGGCTCGTTTCCTCCCCAGGGGCCTGAGCACTTTCCCAAGGAGCCAGTGCCTTCCTTGTTGCCAGGCCGCTTACTCAGAGGCGGGGCCTGGATCCTCTTGGCAGGTACCGACTTGCTGTGGATGAGACTTAATTAACACAGGATCCGATTTCCTCCGGTCCTGGGTGAGAGGCACCGCCTCAGGCGCTCAAGGACACAGCAGCGCGGTCCATTGTTGTCTGGAGAAGTCCAGCTGCTGCCCCTGCACTGCTGGCAGGGTCTGTCAGCTGCTGTCCCCTTGCTCCTCCTTGCTCCGGGGGGCTCTTTTCGCTTCCCTCCCTGAGGGGGTCATTCAAGTACACGCCCACCCTCACGAGTGAAGTCCTTCCCCGGGGCCGCATCTTCCAGCCCTCTCGCTCGGGACGTTCATGATGCTAAGTCCAGAGTTGGCCCTCAGTGCTCACCAGAACTGACCTGTCCACACATTTGAGGCAGCCCATCCCCCGCCCCCGAAGTAGCGCTCTGTCCCTCTGGGCTGCCTGCTACTGCTCTGGCTCCTCCTTCTCAGCCTCTTTGGCCTGTTGGCTGTCCTGGGGCTCAGGGCTCTGGTCCGTCTTTCTCTCTCCTCCCTAACCCTTTGCAGGTCAATGACTTCCAGATTCATAGCTGCGTTCCAGAGACGGCTACATCCCTCTCAGAGGAAAGCCGGGTCCTACAGCCCCCTCCAAGGCCTGCACCCCCTGCCCCGCTTACCTCCCTGACCCCACCATCTACCCCTCCCCTCTCTGTGGCTCTGTGGCCCGCCTCTGGGCCTTTGCATCCGCTGTTCCCCCACCTGGAATGCTCTACTCCACAATATCCCCATGACCTTTTCCCTCGCCTTCTTCCATTCTTTGATCAAATGCTGCCTACTCGGTGAGGCCTTCCCTGATTATTCTATTGTAAATTGCCTTCTCTGCCTACTCAGTAATTCCTTTCCTCCCCCTGGAAGTAAACTCGCTGGGATCAGGGAGTTTTGTTTGTTTTAGTCACTGCATTCCTGGTGTCTAGAACATTGCCTGGCACATAGTAGTTGATCAACAAATATTGGTTGAACAAATGGCTGGATGCTTCAGTGTTTGTCCCTGTACATATGTCTTCATGTTCCGGGGGTTTTACTTCTGCGAGTAAATCCCAGAAGTGAGACTGTTATGTCAACTGCACATAGTGTAGAGTACTTTTAGTTTTAATAAACAACCTCAGATTATTTCCCCACAGGGTTGTAGCAGGTCATGCCCATTTTCCTGCCTGTGCTGGATGTTATCTCACTCTTGATTCTTGCCAACGCGCTAATGAGGGGGGAGGCATCTCATTGTTTTAATTTTCATTTTCCTGACTAACTAGAGAAGGATGTGTTTCTTATTTATTGACCTCTTGAATTTTTCTTACTTCTGTTGAATGTCTTGTTCACAGCCTTTGCTCATTTTTTGGTTTTGGGAGTGGTGGGGGGGGGAACACCTTACCTTTTCTAATGAGCGTTTAAAGGGAATCTTCATTTCTTAAAAAAAAAAAAAAATTCAGGGACGCCTGGGTGGCTCAGTTGGTTGCGCATCTGACTCTTGATTTCAGCTCAGGTCATGATCCCAGGGTCATGGGATCAAGCCCCGCATCAGGCTCTATGCTGAGTGTGGAGCCTGCTTAAGATTTTCCCTCTCCCTCTGCCCCTCTCCCCTGCTCACTCTCTCTCTCTCTCTTTCTCTCTCTCTCTGAAATGAAATGAAATAAAATAGAATAGAATAAAGCAAATAATTCTGATACTTATGAAGGTTCTGGAGCTGTTGTCCTAGAGTGAGTATCCTGGTTTGCCACTGGGATCCCCTATGAGTTTTGGAATTAAAGATGTTTTAAAGTTTTTTTCTTGCTGATTCTCCATATTTTCTACAATGCATGTTGTTACTTCAAAAAAGATGAAAAACAATCATAGGAAAGTCGTGCTGTGATTCCAATGATGATTAGGATGTACTTTTTTATGACAGTTACATAAAAAGCCTCTCTGTGTATAGAAACTCTAACAATGGATCAGCCAAAATGAAAAGGTGGGGAGAGATTATGGGTAAACTTTCCTTACAATGGGTGCCAGGTGAGTGAGGCAGGGAAGAGGTGATGGTGAATCCCTAGTGGAAAAGGATGAGCTGTAGGAATGATGGCACTTGGCCTACAACACTCTAGGCTGTGCCTTGGCAGACATCACTAATCAATCACTTCAGTGGTTTCTCTGAAGTCCAGACTCAGCCTTAGAATCTTTCTCAACCCAGTAGGCCAAGGAGCCACCAGTCACAGATCAGAGTTGGGGGGCAAGATGAAACCCATTCACTCACTCTTGCCCAAGCAAGGGGCAGTGCAGTCAGCCCCACAGAGGTCTCTCTTGCTGGGGCAGGGGCATGCTCCCCAGTGACCTCATGGCTGCCCCGGAGCTGCAGTCCAGTTGGTTGCTCCTGCCCAGAAGGGGCACCTAGGGTGTTTTCGACCTGCACTGGCTCCCATCATGATAGCTAGCATTGCTTTCTGGAATCCCTTTTCCTCTGGACTCTAGGTCTTGCTGGTAACTGGGAACACTGTCGTCAGCCTGGATGCTTGCTCTGGATTTTGCCCAGACCCTGGCACATCCCCTCGGGCACCACACCTTGGTTGTTCCTGCCATTGGCCTGACTCTCCAGCCTCTGACTTCTGTTCTCATGATTCTTGGCCTGCCTTTGACCCGCCACCCCCTGGACTCAGCTGTGATGTCATGCTCTGTGTCCAGTGGCACATCCCGACTCTCTAACCAGGCTCTTGGCCCTGCCTGCCTCTCCTTCCTGCCCTGCACTTGGCTGGCCTCAGAGCTGACAGATTCACCAAGACTCACTGCAGTTTGCCTAGAATTCCTCACTGACCCTCCTCCTCTACATCAGGTAGGTTGATTAGAAAGGATAGGAGAAAATATTTTTTTAACAGCTTTTTCTGTTTGGGGAGAAACAGTAAATGATACAGAAAAATGACATAGAAATGTATGGAAAAAGTCGGCAGTAATTTAACCACCTGGAGATAACCACTGCTATTAAGTTGGCAAACACCTTTCCCAGTCACCTCTCTGCCTCCACACCCGTTGAGATATGTGTATATAAATCGTCTTAAATGGGATCATGCTGTTAGTCAACCTGCGTTTTTCACTCATCCATATGCCATGAACATCAGAAAGGATGCCATTGATGAAAAACATATTTCCTGCTCCTAGAATGTAAATTAGATTCCACCAGATTCTTTTTTTTTTTTTCAACGTTTATTTATTTTGGGGACAGAGAGAGACAGAGCATGAACGGGGGAGGGGCAGAGAGAGAGGGAGACACAGAATCGGAAACAGGCTCCAGGCTCTGAGCCATCAGCCCAGAGCCTGACGCGGGGCTCGAACTCACGGACCGCGAGATCGTGACCTGGCTGAAGTCGGACGCTTAACCGACTGCGCCACCCAGGCGCCCCTCCACCAGATTCTTTTTGTTCACCTAGCATATCTGCATTTTTGCTTCTTTTGAGTCAGAAACTTAATTCATGTCCCATTTCTTTCCCATAGTAATAGATCACCAATTTTTAGCCGGGTGTATAGCCACTGCAATAAAGGCAATATATGCCAGCTCCCCCTGGACTATGTGTGGTCACGTGACTGAGTTCTAGTCAATGGGGTACGAGTGGAAGAAGCGTACATACAACTTCCCAGATGTGTCCTGTGGTGGTTTTATATATGTCCACAAATTCTTTGATAGTCCTTCTTGCATTAAGGTGAAGCCTAATCCTCCTCCCTTTAAGTATATGCTGTACATAGGGACTTGCATCTAATGAACATCATGTGGCAGAAGTCACTGTGTGTGACCTGCAAGATTTAGGACCGAAGAGGCAGTTGGCTTCCCTCCTTGCTCTATCTTGTAATAACCACTCTTGGGAAGCCAACTGCAAGGTCATGAGGACAATCAAGAAGCCCTGGGGAGAGGCCCATGTGGTGAGGAACTGAGGCTTCCTGCCAATAGCCACACGAGCCATCTTGGAAGCAAGTTCTGAAGCTTTCGGTCTAGCCCTCAGATGACTGCCGTCCTGGTGGACATCTTGACTGCAGCCTCTGAATTCCTGACTCAGGGAAGCTGAGATGATAAATGTTGATTGTTTTAAGCAACTCAGTTTTGGGGTAATCTGTTATGCAGCAGTAAACACCCGATACACGCCCTTAAGAGGATGGGTGGGTCTTCCCTTCCTCTTTCCCCTCTCTCTGGATGGAAGGTGGATATGTGAAGTGCCATCTTGGATCTTGCAAATGAGGGCAACATCCTGGGAATGGAGGAGCAACAACATGGATGGGGTCTGGGCCCTCGGCGGCTTTGTAGAGCAGAGTCAGAATAACAACACACTTGTCTGAGAGGGAACTCAACAGCCACAGTAATAAAGCCAGAGCTTCCCAATGTTGGGCCTCCCTGGTGTGTGTAAATGGGGTCCAGGTGTGTGAAGCTACTGTTGCCTTCATCCCTGGGCCAGCGGCTTCTGCACACAAGCAACCCTGTTCTTTTACGCCACTGAGCTATATGATTGTTATCGTTTTCTCTGGGTGCCAGCATGGAAATAAAACTTGGGAAGCTTTGGATCTCTGTCACAACAACCAAATTTTATCCTAACAAAGGCATCTTGAAAAGTGAGACATCACTTAATATGTTTAACATGCATTCTCCTAACTAAGGCGCCTGGGTAGTCGTGCCCTGAAGGGATCTGTCACATCTTGGCAGGTGAGGCTGACGGGTGTTGCAGGTGGTCAGGCTTTCCCCAGGTCCAAGAGGCCCCACCGTGTTGGCGGTCACTCACCCTGTCTGGGCTGAGGGCCAACTGTGCAAACAAAGGAACAACCTTTCCTTGCCAGCCTCAGAGAACTGGCTGCCTTTGAGTCCGGCTCCCTTCCCCTGACCCCGTCCATTCCCCAAGATCCCTTTTCTTTTTGGACTCTGCCCACCTCAGGGACAGAGGCAGCGACAGATCTGAGGCAGACGCAGTTCCTCTTCTCATAAACTGTTTAATGTCACTTATCCCTGATGATGGTTGTGGGTCACACATCCAGATAGAATCAAGCCTCATTTGGGCAGAATGCTTTTAGGAGGGATGGGACTGGGGCTTTCCTGATTTCACCTACTCAGGACAGTAGAATCGCAATTTTAATAGCTAGGTAAGTTTCACCTGACCCAGATAACCAGCTGAAGGTATCCTTTTCTGTGTTTAAACTAAGGACTATATGAAGTCAACGAAAGGATTTGTTTTAGCATGAATGACTTCACATTGTGATGTGAAAATGACATACATGTTACAATATCGCTTAGGCAAACACAAACTCAAATCTGTATGACCGTGAATATTCTATAGCGGCATTCTGGGGTCACCGCCCGGCAGTTTCTATTAACTAGTGGGAACTCAGAGCAGTGTGGCCAGGAAATGGCACCGATGTGGACCTAGCGGGCTCCCTTAGGCCCTTCACACTCGCTCTCTCTACTGCTGCTCTTGGGATCCGGTGTTTTCTTGTTTCAGGGCCCTTATTTTAAAATTAGTTTCAGGATCTCATAAGGCAATCGCGTATAATTGGCGAGCAATAAAGGGGTTTTTCCCCCCTTCTTTTTTGGGGCGACTTTTTATTCTGGTAAAGTATATATAACATAAAAATTTAACATTTCAATCATTTTTATTTTCATTTATTTATTTATTTTTAAAAAGCCTTTTTTTTTTTTAATGTTTATTTTTAAGAGAGAGAGTAAGAGTGCAAGCGGGGGAGGGACAGAGATAAAGGGAGACACAGAATCTGAAGCAGGCTCCAGGCTCCAAGCTGTCAGCACAGAGCCCAGCGCGGGGCTCGAACTCACAAACCACAAGATCATGACCTGAGCCGAAGGTGGACGGCATCCAGGCGTCCCTCAATCATTTTTAATTGTACAATTCAGTAGTACTAAGTACCTTCACAGTGTTGTATAGCCGTCACCACAATCCATCTCCAGAGCTGAAACTCAGAACTCATATAAGTTCCCATTTACCTGCCCCCAGCCCCTGGTAACTCTATTCTACTTTCTGCCGTTATGAATGGCCTATTCTAGCTACCTCATATAAGTGGAATCATACAGTATTTGTCCTTTTGTGTTTGGCTGATTTCACTCAGCATAATGACTTCCATGCTGCAGCACGTGTCAAAAGTTCTATTCCTTCTTATGACTGAGGGTTAAGTTTTTAATCAACAGATTTTCACCGAGGTTGGATGTTTCCAACGCATCCTGCAAAATTCCTGCATTTATTAAGCCTGGAATTGGCTTCTCTCTTTCCTGCATCTTTGTTCTCTTTATTCTCTACATGGTGTCTGACATCTGGTAGTACCTGGGCAAGGGGTTTCATTCAGTTCTCTTGGATGAGAAGAGGCACTCCCAGGTTGGAGGTCTGTGCTGCGAACAGATGCCCTGTGGAGCAGAGGCCACTGTCTTTGGTGACAGCTCAGGAACACTCGCTGTCCCATGCCACCCACACGTTCTGTAACATCATGCTTTGGTGTGTTCAATGTGGCTTCATGTTTCTTATTTGATTTCATCCAAACCCTATGATGTAGGCTGGGTGGCAGTAACCCCTTTTCACTCTCAGAAGACTAAGGCCCAGGAAGGCGATGGTTCTTGTCTCCCCAGGAGATCGGTGGCTTCGTTGAGACTAGATGAGGGTACTCAAGTCCAGGAATTCTTCCATTACCACACGGAGCGTCTGGAAGACAGCAAAGATTTCAGGGTCCCTTTTTCTCATGTGGTCCTTCCTCCTGTCTTGAGGGGGTTGGATGGAGTGATAGGTGTGGAAAACATGGGGGGAAAGGAAGAACGAACACTGGTACTTTCCATTCATTCCTCAGCTGGTGGCAAACCCAGCTTTCTTTTGAGCTACCATTAGGGCTGAGTCTGGTGCCCTCAAGAGGCAAGGGTGGGAAGGTGGCAAACTGGAATGTGTCACCTCCCCGGGACTCTGGGCTAAAACCCTGGAGCTGGGAGCCTTCTTAATTGCATAGACTTCCTACAGGAAGTGCCAGTAACTACAGCCCATTTGAGAATAAATGATTCGTGCACATGATTCAAATATGATGAGATACAAAGGGAATGCTGTGAAAAATCTCTTCTCTCTCCTGTCACCAGCACACAATTCCTTCCTTAGAGGCATCAATGTTTTTCTACTTTTGTATATCTTTCCTGAGAAATGTTACATACACATGCAAGTACATACACACACACACACACACACACACACACATCAATGTATGCATGGATGTGGATGTATATGCCTATGTATATACACATATTTTTGCTTGCTTCCTTTTTTCCCCAGAAATAGTGGCATATTGTGCATAGAGCTCTGTGCATTGCTCTCCCCCATTTAATATATAATAGTAAGAGCAATAAACATTTATTAAGTGCTTACCAAGTACTGAGTACTGTTCTAAGAACTTGATGTGTATTCATTGTCTTAGTTCATTTAATCCTCATGGCAACCCCATGAGGTAACATTATTTTTTCAACACTACTCATAATAAAAACCATGCAAATTAAAACAACACTGAGATACTGCTTTTCATCCATCGTGCTGCTAAAGATCAAAAAGCTTGCTAACACATCCTGTGGGAAAGGGTGTGGGGAAACCGACAGTCCATAGATTGTTGGCAAGCAATTTAGCAATATCTATCAAAATTACAAAGGTACATAACTTTGAGCCAGCAACTCCACTTCTAGAAATTTTCCCTGCAGATATACTTCACAGACGCTGAATGACTTGGGCACAAATTGCTCATGCAACATTGTTTGTGGTAGCAAAAGTTTGAGAAAAACTTAAATGCACATCAGTAGAGACTGGCTAAGTAATTACGGTATATCCACATCCATTCCTTGGAATATTAGGCTGTTATTTTTAAAACAAGTCAACTTTTGGGGCGCCTGGGTGGCTCAGTCGGCTAAGCAGCCGACTTCAGCTCAGGTCATGATCTCAGGATTTGTGGGCTGGAGCCCCATGTCAGGTTCTGTGCTGACAGGTCGGAGCCTGGAGCCTGCTTCAGACTCTGTGTCTCCCTCTCTCTCTGCCCCTCCCCTGCTCATGCACTCTCTCTCTCAATAAATAAATAAGTAAATGAAATAAACATTAAATTTTTTTAAAAAACAAGCCAACTTCTTAAGCACAGTGGGATACTCTCCAAGATGGAGAATGTCTTGGTCCATTTGGATTGCTATAACAAGATACCATACACTGGGTAGCTTATAAACAACAGATATTTCTTTATTGCAGTTCTAGAGGCTGGGAAGTCCAAGATCAAGATGCTGGCAGATTTGTTACCTGGTGAGAGACTGTTTACTGGTTCATAGGTGGTTGTCTTTTCCCTGTGTTCTCACATGGCAGAAAGGGCAAGAGAGCTCTCTGGAGTCTCTTTCAGAAGGTCACTAATTCCATTCATGAGGGCTCCACCCTCAAGATCTAATCACCTCCCAAAGGCCCCATGTCTGAATACCATCACATCACCAATTAAGTTTCAAGATACAAAGTTTGAGGGGACACAAACATGCAGTCTAGAGCAGCGAGGTAGTGCAAGATAATGGTTAGGACTCCAGCTTCAGGTCAGGTCCTCTTGCTTGTTATTCTGGCTCTGCTCCTTATCAACTATGCAAACTTGGATGATTACATTACCTCTCTATACCTCTGGTTTCCTCATCTGAAAACTGGGGCTTGTAGTAACACCTTGTAATACTCCCCACCAACCCAAAGACCGGTGAGAAATAAATGCTCATGATTATACACCATTAGGATTTTGTGGGTATTTGTTACACAGCATATAGCTAACTGATACAAGCACACAGTAGGTGCTTAATAAATATTGCTTAATAGGAAACTGAGCAAACCCTTTCCTTATAATGGGGAACTTCACAAGTTACCTGAAGAGTGGCTCCAAACACAGCCCAAAGAGAAAGCTCAAGGTTAATGTCCAAAGTATAACCACAGCACTGGGGTTTTATTTCTTGATCCCCAGGATTTCTTTTGAGTACTAGCTATTCTGGAAGCTGAAGCACATACAAACAGAATAAGGACGGGCTCTTGTCCTCACAGCTTACGATCTCTGGAAGGAAACATTTGTAAACAAGCAACTACAAGGCAGAGTGGCGCTCGCTATAACAAAGGTGTGCAGAAAGAGTGCAAAGGAGGGAGCAAACGTATCAGCCCATGGTGGACATGGGGTGACAGAGGTGGGCCAGAAGATGGGGATGGTGCCTGGTGAAAAGGACAGGGATTTAAAGCTACGAAAGTAAGCTGAATCCAAGGTGGGAAGGGCCTTGAAGGCTTGGGAAAGGATCTGAATGCCATTCTTGGGGTCTGAGGGAAGTTAATAGGATTTGGGGCAGAAGAGTGCCATGTTCAGGTTTGTGTTTGGAGGAGATAACTCTGGAGTTGATGTGGAAGATGCAAAACGCTCCTGCTGCAGAGCTCAGGATACGAGGCTGCTTAAATCATACCTCCTGCTGCAGGTCAGAATTGATCTAGGGACGACTTCTGGGGGCAGGATTGATCTGGGGGCCACACAACCCCAGGTGAGGAAAGAGGAGAAGTACAGTGGCTGATAATCAGAAAAAGTCATTTTCCCCAACTCCTCTGCTGGAAATTCTGCCACTTAGGAAGGTGTTTGGCTACAAGTAGCTGGAAACCTGGTTATAGAGGTTTAAATGCACCAGGGAGTCTTTTTCTCATAACAAGGAATCAGGTGGTGGTGGTTGTAATATTGCTATCTTAACTCAGCAACTCTGAGATTCTCTTGGCTTTTTCCTTGTGGTCTTAGGTGGCTGGTACAACTCTAGATATCATGCCCACATTCAAAAGAAAACAGACACAGAGAAATGGAAAGAGGGAACATATCAGCTGAATCTATTTTTTTAGGAAAGCAGAAGCTTTACTTGAGGTAGATACACACACACACACACACACACACACACACACACACACACTTGCACCTGTATCTTATGGTCCAATCCTGGTTGCAAGGGGACTGGGAATAGAGGAACAGGCTTGTCATGCTTGCTTTAATCTGGCCGTAGATTCCTCGCTTGAGGCTGGGTGCATTTCTATCTCAAACAAATTGAATTTGTTAGCAAAGGGGAAAGAAAAATGGGTATTGGTAAACAAAGGCAGGGTCTGCTACAGGGACTCAGGCACGTCCTCCAGACATAGCCTGAAATGATGTGTTTTCTTTGTTTTGTTTGTCTCTGAATGGAACTTCTGGCAGGTGAAATGGTAAGGAATCAGAAACCCTGCCTTCTGGACTTGACACCGTGAAGTCTTCTGTGTCCCTCTTCCCATTTCAGGCCCTCTCCTCAGTGGGTCCCAGTTTGTCCTTATCCCCCTTAGAAGTCAATCCAGCCCCCGTGTCGGGGGAGTGACTAGTGCTAGGCAGAGTGCAGAGGTCTCCAGGGTCACTGGGAGCAGCACTGTTGAATTCCCCGAGGGCCCTTCTCGAGCTGAGCTTGTGCAGGCGCTGGGGACAGCTGTTGTTTCAGTAGCAGAGAGGGTTCATGTAGAGCCACCAACCCTCCTGCTGGGTTTCCCTCAGAGCAAGCATGTGGAGCACTTACCCTGGAGTGAAGGGGGACCTGGATTCTTCTGAAGTCCAGCTTGGTGGCTGTATGGGGAAGGAGTGGCTGAGTCATGCTCTGGTAACCTACAGGCTTAGAAGTGTAATGGCTTAGACCCAAGGTTTATTTCTTACTCCTTCTAAATATCCGCACGAAGCCACTGGGGGCTCTATTCCATTTCTCCCCGCTCTGGGTTGCAGGCTGATGGAGTGGTCACCATTTTGAACTTAACGGTTTTTGGGACAGAGAGAAAGAAAAGATCTGGAGGGTCTCACAGAAGCATTTAAATGCTCCTGTTTGGGAGAGATTCATATAATTTCTACTCACAGGTCACTGGCAAGCACCAATGTGGCCCCACCCAACCACAGAGGGGCCCAGAGGTGTGATCCTATTATACGCCTGGAAGAGAGATAGCATGAAATGTTTGGTGAGCAGAATTTGTGATGACCACAGTAATTTTGGGAAAGTTGTCTAATTTCTCCAGTTCTCCTCTACTTCATCTAAAACTACTGTTTCTAAAGCCAAAACTGGGTATGGTCAAAATAGCTCTTATAATCCCTTTAGCCACTGGATATCTATAGGCAAAAAAAGAAAAAAAAAAAAAAAGAACTTTGACTTAACCCCACCCCTTATACAAAAATTCACTCAAAAATGGATCATAAACTTCACTGGGCTTAAACACAAACTATAAAACTTGACAAAGCATAGGATCTAGGCCTGGGCATGATCCACAAAAAGAAACATTGATAAGCTGGACCTCATTAAAATGAAAAACTTTTGCTCTGCAAAAGACCCCGCTGAGAGTGTTGAAGACAATTTACACAAAGCTACACATATGATAAAATTGCAAAGAGCCACACACACAAATAAACACATGCATATCTGGTAAAATCTGAGTTCATTGTAAAGAAGGTACCACTGTAGGCTTCCTGGGTTTAATACTATACTATGGTAAAGTATGACCTTCACATTGGGGGAGGCTGGGTGGAGGGCGCATGGCACCTCCCTGCACATGTCTTTGCACCTTCCTGAGAATCTGTAATAATATCAAAATAAGATTTTAAAAAAATCTCTTCAGCCATCCATAAAGAAATCTGCTTTAGGAGCCATATTACCATGAGCATCCATGTATTTAAATTTTTTTTTAAACGTTTTTATTTATTTTTGAGACAGAGAGAGACAGAGCATGAACGGGGGAAGGTCACAGAGAGAGGGAGACACAGAATCTGAAACAGGCTCCAGGCTCTGAGCTGTCAGCACAGAGCCCGACGCAGGGCTCGAACTCACGGACTGTGAGATCATGACCTGGGCCGAAGTCGGACACTCAACCGACCAAGCCACCCAGGCGCCCTGAGCGTCCATGTATTTAAACACCAAAGCCACTCTTTCATCAGAAGACACTCCCAATATGATGGCCTCTGGGATGGGGACTTCATTATGTGGAAGGCACAACAGAACCACCTGAATCATTGCCACTACCATTTCTTTCTCACTGTCTCTTTGTTTTATGGGCCACAGCTTTTTATGTGAAACCCTTGGGGCCAGGAAGTTTTTAAGGTTTTTTCTGAGGGGGGTTAGAAAAGTAATACAGTGCTATGGTGTTTATTATGTAACTTCCTCCCCACAGTGGGGGGTTGGGGGGAATGGGGGGGGGTCAGGCAGCCTCCCGATGTAAATCAAGCACATTTACATTAATATTCATGAATGCATTGTATGAATATTCCCAGAAAGTGGGATAAACACATACTAGAATTGTGAAGTGTCAGTTCAAGTCACCAAATGAGTCTTTTGAGGTCAGATTTAGTCCCAAACGTTACACAGGCTCCATAGGCCAGAGGGGCACACATGTTTGGCGGGAACTTCTGGATTTGGGACTTAGCAGCAATTGTGGAGTGCAGGCTGAATGTGGCTGCAGAAACTTCTTCGTGTGTGGAGCCCTTTGTGACCTGGGTTGTGTCCACAGAGGGCACTGTGCTCAGGGTGTGAGTGACCCCTGGAAGGCCCATGACCAGTCCCCCAGGGTCAGGGGCGCGGCGCCCCTCCTGGGGCGCTGGGCGGGGGGTGGGGGGGGGAGCCCTCCCGTGTCTCTTCCTGGCCCTGAGATATACCCATGTCCTTACAGACTGGCTGTGCAGGTCACAGCCCCTGGAGGAGGGCACACCTTGTCTGCAGCCCAGGCTGCTCACAATCTCAGACTCCAAGATGCTGGAGTGGAAGCTGGAGCTGGCAGGGGTCCCAGATGGAGATGAGGGGATGGACGCTCAGAGAGGGTGGGTGAATTGTATAGACTCACACAGCTAGCCAGGAAACTGAAACTGGGAGGTGGGGCAGGGGTGCCCGGGGCATGTTTAAAAGCTGGGACTTGACAAGCCTCCCACCTTGTCTAGACCTCGGAAAAGACACCTGGACCAGCCAACCCGACCCCCCCCCCCCAGCGACGGGGAGCACCCCCACCCCAATGACGTTTCAGTGGTTTCCCCACTCACCCTTTTTCCTTCCAGGCTCCGGGGGAAGAAAGGGTGGCGCAGACACGCCCTGGCGTCCCCCGTTAGTGCACTCAGTCCCCAGGGGTGCTGGTGGGCGCTGCCAGCCCAGGCGGGGCGGCCTGGCCGTAGGCGTGGGCGCCCCCTGCCCCCAGGCGCCCCCCGCGGGCGCCCGGTCCCTGTGTGGGCTGCTTTGACTCCGCGCCGCCGGAGCCGGAGCCGAGCTTAGGCAAACCACGCCGCACTGGACGCCATTCAAGCTTTTACAGGCCCTCAAATTGGGGCTGGAGCCGGAGAGGAAATACTAAAATCCTGTGTACACAACTTCTGTCTGTGCGCGCCGGGCTCCAGGAGAATCAGGCGCGCGGGGGGACACATTTGTACTGTTTAAGAGCTCCGCTCCTTTCCGCGCTGTTTTTAAAGGGATCCCTGATGTGTCGCCCCAATCCAGGGCTCCTGGGTGTGGGCCCGGGGAGGGGGCTGCGGGGCTGGGGACGGGGGCAGGCCTGAATTTTTCTCCTACCCCCACCTCCCCGGCACACCCAGCTGGGCTCAGAATCCCCGAGATCCATAAGCCACATTTGCTGCATGGCCCAGGCCCCTGGCCCCTCTTGCCTAGCAGAATGATGCAGCTTAGAAGTCCTTAGAGCCTGGCCTTTGGAATCAGGCTGGTCTGGGTGGGAAGCCGGCTCACCGCTTTGCAGCTCCCAGGCTATTGGCAAGGGCCTCCTTTTCTGCATCTGTGGAATGGGTGCGATAATGGTAAGCTACCTCAGGTTTCCTGTGAAGATGAAGGAGGTGAGTGATGGAGATAGGGAAGCAGCCCAGAGTCTGGCACATCACAGGTGCTCACTACATGGGAGCCATTGTTACTATTTATGTGAAGTAGGAGTAATAGCACCATTATGATCCAGGCACATGCTAAGTCTACGTACAGTTTACATTTTATGGGGGAGAAACTAGAACACCGAGGAACTGAATGACTTATCCAAGGTCACACCGCTAGTGATTGGCTGGGTGAGGATTTGAACCCAGGAAGTCTGTTTTGGAGTTTTAGGTGCTTTGCTGCCTCTCTGTCAGCTGTACGTGCCCATGGTATCCTCAGCCTGGCACGAAGCTGCCCACACTTGGGCCCCACCTCACCCTCCCAGTTTCATCCCTGCCAAGTGCTCTCAAGTCCCTCTCGTGCAGCTGGCCAGTCATCTCCCTGGTTCTAAACCAGTGCTCCCCTTCCTAGCTCTCAGCCTTGGCTCAGCCCTCTGCTACCTGTGCCTTAGGTCTTCCCTGGCCACCCCCTCCAGACAGATTCACTCCCTCCAGCTGCCGCAACACTACCCTCCACCCCCAGCCCCTGCACCTTCAGGTCTCCTATCCCCTTGACCTTGGGCTATTTTGATCTGTGGATGTGTTTGCCTCCCTCATTCTGATCCCTCATCAAGATCCCTGCAGGTCTGGCCCAGTCTCTTGTGCAGAGCGGGGCCTCCCATTTGGGGAAACTGAATTTTTACCAATGGCAAATCTGGGCTGAATGGTGACATCCCACTGGTGTCCTGTGTGAGCGAAGCAGAAGAGGGCCCCAGGCCCACTTGCTTTAAGGAGGTGGGGGACAGGGTGGACATCAGCCCCATGTTCCTGACATCTGCTACCAGACCAAGGAACAGCCAGAACAGTGAGAGTATGGTCTGAGCTTCCCTGCCAACCCCCGCCTCTACCTCCCTCTTAAGTGTCCTGTCATCAGGGCCTCTCAGGAGCCCTGCTCAATCTCAGGTAAGGACAGATGCCTCACGGGGGTCTGCACTCCTTCTGGCTGGGCTACCCCAAACAAGCAGCCCACAGAAAGCATCTGTTCTCCAGGCCTGTCCGGGCTTCGTGTGACGCCAGCCTCAGCTTGAGCTGAGCTGGCCTGCACCTGCACAGCGGGTCTTCCAGACTTCTGCCGGACAGCTAGTGCCCCCCTCCTGCTTCCCCCAAAACAGTCAAACACCCGGTGCCCACAGTCAGGAGGCTCGACGACGTTGTGGAACTCACATGACCTTTGGAATCTGGAGTCTGGTTGTCAGTCCTAGCACTGTAGTTCCATGAAGTCTTGGGCAAGTCCTTTAATCTCTCCCGAGCCTCAGTTTCCCCACGGGAGTGATAGTCTCTGTCTCATTTCCTTGATATTAAGTGGCATGAGAGGTATGAGAGGGCCTGGCACACTGCGGGAATGGAAGTATTGGTTGTTTAAGTAGAAGTCACACCATTGGGGTGACCTGGGCCCTCCAGGTGGTCTGGGAACTGGGCCTGAGGGGATGACCCAGTGACCTGGCCCCAGCTGTGAGAAGGCAAGAACTGGTAACGGGGAGACCGGTGGTCCCTGCAGGACTCATAGCTGAGTCCTCTTTCCTCTCACGGAGAGGGGCGGGGTCGTTCTGCCCTGACTGCTTCTCAGCTGTGACCCTTAGGGGTGGTGTCCATTGATGAGTGGAACCTGCTGTAAGTCTGGAGTGCCACGGGTGCCGTGTGGGACACCTCAGAGGCCTGGCAAAGCTGCAGTGCTGCCCGGTGGGTGCACACTGGTTTGTGACCACACATGAGCCACCCCAAGGGTTTCTAGACAGGGCAGAGTGCTGAGGGGCTAAGGATCTGTGGGTGGGAGAACCAGGTTACACGTCACCTTCTGCCTACGGGTTGGTGACACCTGAGGGTCCGGGCATCTGGACTGTTCCACTGAAAGGGGGATGGATGCTGGACGCCTCGTGTTGCTCCATAAAGCCCTGAGAGCTGGTGGCCTCCTTGAGCAGCCCATTCAGCGGGTTGGGACACAGTCTGCATGGCATGGCAGTGCCCTCTGCTGGCCATGCTGGGCACTGGCTTCTCCTTGGCCAGGGTGAGGGTGACCCTAAAACCCACACGGGCCGCCCTTCCATAGCCTTGGACTTAGGCAGGTGGACCAGACCCTGGCCTGGGAGAAACTCTGTTGGGAGGGTGGGGGGACGGGGAAGCTCATCCCCATTTTACAAATGAGCAAACTGAGGCTTGGAGAAGTGACGTTGCTCAGGAGTCCACAGCTATTAAATGGCCGAACCAGATCCATCTCATGGTGCTGTTTCTCCCACTCCAGGCAGAGTTATCTTGTGTGAATATAGCAGAAATCAGGCATGCTGGAAAGACCACTCTTCTTTATTTAATTAAATTCAAATTAGATCTCACTCTACTTTTGCCAGCCAGGACTGCAGAAAAATGCATGCTTCCTTACTTTGGGAAAGAGAAGCAGGGCTCCTCTTCCCTAGGCCTGTGTAAGAACCCAGAGCATAACACGATACTAGAAAATGGGAGGAGGGTGGGGAAATATGTCAGGGCCACTGTGGAAGCTTCACGTCAAAGCCTCAGGGAGGCTGTTTTGCTTCCTTGCCAAGGTTGGCGACCCTGGGGCTCGGGCCCATGCTCACTCCCTCCCCTGATGGCCTCGAAGCCAGGCCTGCCACCTGAGGTCCTGTCCCCTCCATGGGGGCGCACTGATATCCCTGGCCACTGAGTTCTCTCAAACCACCTGTTTCTCCTCTCCCCAACTCCCACCCAATCCCCTTAAATTGCTCAAGAGCCTGAAAATAAAAGCAGGAAAGGCAGGTTGTATAGGGGGAGGAAAATATACCAAGAACAAATAGCAAATGATTATCTCAGGAAAAGTGCCTGCTTCTCTAAAATCAGCCGGGGAGCAACGTATGCCTGTGGGAAAATGCTATGTCCTTGGCATGACTTTAATGCTGCAGCTGAAGCCAACAGGACATGACTCAGACGGTAAGTAGGTTGGTTGAAGCCAATCGAAGAAACCTGGGGGAAGGGGTTGGTCATGGGGAATGGAGCGTGCCAACTCCTCAACTAAACCAATAAAAGTTAAAAAAGAGGTTATGGAAAAGTGGGTAAGGGCATAAGTGCCCAGGGAGCCTTGGTGGCAAAGCCAATGCTATCTGAAAGGAATCAAGTTGGGGTACCTGTTGTCATCCCAAGTGTACGGTGGGCCTGGCAGGTAGAACTGTGGCCCTCTGGACTCTGCTGAGCCCGAATCCAATCCTCAGTTTTGACTCCGACCGAGAAACATCCAGATCTTGGCCATCGGCTGCCAGCCTGGCGTCACCATTTCCCTGAGGGTGGCGCCCTTGACCTTCTGGAGATGTGGCATCTGCTTCTTCAAGGGCCCTTTTCTAACTTGGGAAAGTTCAGGTTTAAACATGAAGATGAGGAAACAAGCGTTTAGAAGCAAAATGTCATGTTAAGTTTAGGAGTAACCTGTGCATAGTTGTTTCTTTAAAATATTGTAATAGGTAAGAGAATCTAGCATATTAAAGACTGACAGATTAGCCTGATGCTTCCAGTTTTACATGTGTGACAAATTTAGACTTGTGATTTTAAGTTGAAAGGGGAAAGAAAATTTGGCTTTATTTTTTGTGAATATGGATAGGATTTTATTTTTTATTTTTTTTAAGCTTTATTTATTTTGAGAGAGAGAGAGAGCAGGGAAGGGGCAGAGAGAGAGAAAGAGACAGAATCCCAAGCAGGCTCTGCTCTGTCAGCACAGAGCCCAACCCAGGGCTCGATCCCACAAACTGTGAGATCATGGCCTGAGCCGAAATCGAGAGTCAGACGCTTAACCTACGGAGCCACTCAAGCGCTCCTGAATAGGGTTTTAAAGAAAACTGGTGTTTCACTATGTTAATACATTTTAATTTTTCTTTCTTTTATTTCATCATGTGAATACATTTTATTTCTTAGGCATATAAGAATTTGTTACTTGCTTGTTAGAGTCATTAGTTTGCTTTGTTAGGCAACTGAAGTGCTTACCAAGGAAATGTAATATATTAAATTTATAAATGCAGTTCAGAGTGCTTAGAGGAGTTTAATTAAGTTTGCAGATGATTTCTAAAGGGAGCTTAGGGTCTTCAAGTTAATAGATCATTAATCAAAGAAAATTGAAGGTCACTGTTCTTGCCATTTTTATAAACAAAATAACAAGATCTGTAATCTGAACACAACAGCTTAAGGATAACTAAGTTATTTCTATTTTAATGAAAGGAACATTAATTTAAAACCTAAGTAACTGTAAGTAGTCCTCTCTGGACTGCCGTCCAACATAAAAAAAAAATAATTCACAGTGACAGCTATTAATACTAATAGCTAACATTTATGGAGTGCTTTACACTGATTATTTCATTTAATCTTCTGTCCCAGATGAGAGACACTGGGGGGGGGGAGGGCAGGAATTTGCTCAAGGCCACTTTATCTAGGAAGTAGTACAAGATGGACATGAGTTGGCTCTCGGACTCCAGCGACCACTATTAGCCACAGTGTTGGATGGTCTTTGAAGCCTGGGTTCCTAGGATTTGCACTGAGCTCCCTAGAAAATGGACTCATGCTCCCTAACTTGTACCAGGGTATGCCGTCTGATCAGCACCCCCACCTCCCCAGCCATGTCAATGCCCCATGACATGGGGAAGGGACTTCTGAATGCCTGGATTTGAACCGCCACATATTTATGTCCTACAAACACAGAAATTCTGATACCAGCCAAGGCCCTGCGACCAGTTACAGGTGTGAAGTATGGGAGCTTGCATATTTTCTTCCCCGTTATACACACTCATCATTTTCCCTTGCTGTCTTTCCTCTAATGATTTATATAGTGCTGGTGGTGTTTCCCATTACAATATAGTTTCTAGGTAACAAAGTTCAGGTGGCACTGGTGACTGAATTAGGAGAGGAATTAACATTGCTCAGAGATGAAGACCGTGACTAGAGGGTATTGGTGTCTACTATTTTGTGGACAGAGTGAACACGGACCCCATTTGTATGAGTAATGGTTGCATCCTTTATAGGTTTATCTTAAGGATTAGGGATAATGTTTGTGAAGTGCCTGGCATAGTACTTGGTAGAGATTCTTTTTTTTTTTTTTCAACGTTTTTTTAATTTATTTTTGGGACAGAGAGAGACAGAGCATGAACGGGGGAGAGGCAGAGAGAGAGGGAGACACAGAATCAGAAACAGGCTCCAGGCTCTGAGCCATCAGCCCAGAGCCCGACGCGGGGCTCGAACTCACGTACCGCGAGATCGTGACCTGGCTGAAGTCGGACGCTTAACCGATTGCGCCACCCAGGCGCCCCATTGGTAGAGATTCTTATGGCTGGTAGTCGCAGTTTCAATACTATTCTGTCTGCCAGATCCTATAAACCACCAAAATGCCCTAGGAATTCTGACTGGTTGGCATTTTTTTTAGGTTCCTGGACCCAGTTCCCACACTGGGGGGGAGGGGGCACATGACACCAAGCAATTCTCAGGCGCCAAGAATGCAACTCAATTCTGACATGATCTACCCAGAGATTCCATCTGATTCCACGGGTTAAGGGCTCAGTCCTACAAGACTGCCCTCCACCCCACAGTTCAGATCCCAGTCACGAGTCCCCAGCTGTTACCAGTGCTTCTGACCAACCTACTACAGACTGGAGGTTCCAAAAACCTCCTCCCCATGTCCTTTTAATTTGCTACAGTGGCTCACAGAACTCAGGGAAACACTTACATTTACCAGTTATGGAAAGATATGACAGAGGGTATGAATCAACAGCCAGAGGAAGAGATGCTTAGGGTGAGGTACAGGGAGTGGGTACAGACCCTCCATGCCCTTCCAGGACAGCCAACATCCCCAATATCCACGTGTTCACCAACCCAGAAGCTCTTCGAACCCCGTGTCTGGCATCTGAATGACCAAATATATATTTTCTGCAAATCATTATATCGAAGCATCCACCCTGAACACCGAAAATAAGGCACCCAGAGCCCTCTCTTGCTTATGTCCCAGGGTCTCTCTGAGTTTGTACACCTTCTTTCACAATGCCACGTGTGAACACCAAGGCTGTCATCTGTCCCTCGTACTAGGGCCACAGACTCAGGATCCCCTCAGAAATTTCTTCCCTTCTCTGCCCCTGTTTCTATCCCATCTTTGTTTTCCACACTCCAAAGGCAACCTTTTTGCTCTCCATAATACATGGATGAAGACATTTCACCTACATACATTGCCAAGGGCAGCCAGGAAGGGGCTGTCTCCATTTCCCCCTCCTATTTAACTCCTTCTGGCTCAAAGAAGCCAATCAGGGGGGCCCCTGTTTCAGCTCCAACATGTAAAGAGCTTGGAAGTTGTCGTTCCCATCCTCACGTGAAAAAAAACTGAAAAAACTGACAGATCGAGGAGGCAGAAAATCAGTACATATATAGTTGAGCTGAACAGCACTATCAACTGGATCTTTGACATTTACAGAACACTGCATCCAACATGAGCAGAATACACTTTCTACTCCAGCTCACACAGAATATTCACCAAGTGTTTGTGTCCCCTCCCAGAAATTCATATGTTGAAGCCCTAATCCCCAGGGTGGAGAAATTTGGAGCTAGGGTCTCCAAGGGAGTAATTAAGGTTAATGAGATAATAATGGTGAGACTCTGGTCTGATACAATTAATGTCCTTATAAGAAGAGACGTCATGTGAGCACACAGCAAGAAGACAGACATGTGCCCAACGGGCCAACGGAAGAGCCCACACCAGACACCGGCCCTGCTGGCACTTTGATCTTGGACTTCGAGTCTCCGGAAATGTGAGAAAATAAATTTCTGTTGTTTAAGCCACTCAGTCTATGGTATTTTGTTATAGCAGCACAAGCAGACTAAGACACCAAGGTGGATCATGTTCTGGGCAATAAAACACACCTTAACAAATATTAAAAAATAGAAACTGATAATCCAGTGAAGAAATGGGCAGGAGACATGAAGAGACACTTCTCCAAAGAAGACATCCAGATGGCCAGCAGGCACATGAAAAGATGCTCAACGTCACTCCTCATCAGGGAAATACAAATCAAAACCACAATGAGATACCACCTCACACCTGTCAGAATGGCTAACATTAACAACTCAGGCAACAACAGATGCTGGCGAGGTTGTGGAGAAAGAGGAACCCTTTTGCACTGCTGGTGGGAATGCAAACTGGTGCAGCCACTCTGGAAAACAGTATGGAGGTTCCTCAAAAAATTAAAGATAGAACTACCCCACGGCCCAGCAATTGCACTAGTAGGTATTTATCCAAAGGATTCATAAATACTGATTTGAAGGGGCACATGCACCCCAATGTTCATAGCAGCATTATCAACAATAGCCAAAATATAGAAAGATCCCAAATTTCCATTGACTGATGAATGGATAAAGAAGATGTGGTATGTATGTATACATAAATACATGTATATATATATATATATATACACACACATACACACACACATACATACATACATACATACATACACACGATGGAATACTACTCAGCCATGAAAAAGAATGAAATCTTGCCATTTGCAATATCATGGATGGAGCTAGAGCATATTATGCTAAGTGAAATAAGTCAGGTAGAGAAAGACAGATATCATATAATTTCACTCATAGGTGGAATTTGAGAAACACAACAGATGAACTTAGAGGGAGGGAAGAAAAATAAGATAAAAACAGAGAGGGAGGCAAACCATAAGAAACTCTTAAATACAGAAAGCAAACTGAGGGTTCCTGGAGGGAAGATGGGTGGGGGGGATGGGTTAAAGGGTGATGGGCATTAAGGAGGACACTGTTTGGGATGAGCACTGGGTAGCATACGTAAGAGATGAATCACTGGGTTCTACTCCTGAAGCCAAGACTACACTGTATGTTAACTAACTTGAACTTAAATAAAAAATTAAACAAATAAATAAATAAATAAAACCCATACAAGGTATGGTTTTAGACTACAGTGAAGTTGGAAAAAGCTCATATAAGTGAGGGCCCTGGAGCTTAACTTCCGCTGACTTAAGGCAAATTTCCTGCTGGTTACCCCACTTCAGGCAGGCCAGGTCAGCCTCCCTGTGTGTGGCTATCCTTTGCAAACCTCTCTCTCTCTCTCTCTCTCTCTCTCTCTCTCTCTTTCTCTCAGTGTGTGTGTGTGTGTGTGTGTGTGCTGGGACATGTGAAGGGCATTCTGTGGCTTTGGGGATCTGATGAGACAGCTGACCCAGGCTTCAGGGTCCAGCCAAGTGTGCTGCTAGATTCAGTGTCCTAGTAACAGAGAAAATTTCTGTAACCGGGAAAAGGTAGAAGTGGAAATTGGCTCATGGGATAGTCCTGGGGAACATTAAAATCTTTCCTCTGGCCTCAGGGGCCCCAGACAGACAGGTGCATGGAGTCCTTCCTTGGGTAGAGGACATGATACAACCTCCACTGACCTTTTGCAGGTGAGTGCCCATTCAGCCTCAGAGTGAGCAAGAGAAGATTCCCAACGTCTTCCCTTAGCAGCTGTGCTGTGGCAGCTGTGGGATTAGCTATATGCCATCTTTGAGGTGCCAGAATTATTTTTAGAAGTGGAGTCTGGAAGAGTTTTTGTCAGTGAGACAAGCCAGTTTGGACAACCCTCTTCATCTATGGAGAGCAGACTCCATGTGGAGGGTTTGGGGACTACAGTTAAATACAGAGATGTTGGAAGGATCCATGGCTGTGGAGTTAACACCTTTGACATTGAACCTGTTGAAGCAAGACAGTAAATTTATTACACTTATACAACCTTTTTTTTTTGTTTTCAGAGTGAGATGCAGTAAAGTCTTGCTTTCAGATTACTTAAGTAAAGATTCATAAAAATTAGTAAGATTTCTAAATTGTAGCATTTTAAATCTGGCATTACTAATTCAAATAAATATAGAACATCGAATCCTTTTTGAAAAGTGGAGTCTGGTCCAGGCAGCAGAAAGGACAGCTGGACCCATCCTTGGGGTGAGGTGGGGTGCAAGATTGGGCAATTGGCTATGGCTGGACACAAAGGGGACTGAGTATCTCTGATGCTTCACCTACAGCCCCTGAATGGCCACAGAAGGGTGTTCTGGGTTCTGAGGAAGCTACTGAGCCATCAGTCAGTGTCTTCAGGAAGATGAAAATTTGAACAATATTGTTCAATGGCTTTATTGAGGTATAATTCATAAGCCATATTATTTGTCTATTTAAAGCGTACAATTCAGTGGTGCTTTGTGTATTCATTCACAGAGTTGTGTATTCAATCCTTGTTACGATTAATTTTCATTATTCAAAAAATAGAACCCCTTAGCTATCACTTCCCAATTCCCCCATCACCCCAACTCTAGGCAACCATTAATCTTTTTTTGTCTCTATAGATTTGCCTCTTCCACACATTTCATATAAACTGAGTCACAAAATACATGGTCCTTTTAGACTGGCTTCTCTTACTTAGCATAATTTTTCAAGGTCCATTCATGTTGTATCATTATCAGATACCTCTTTCCTTTTTGTGGCTAAATAATATTCTGATGTATGAATATACCCCATGGCATTTATCTATTCATCAGTTGATAGAATTTGGGTTGTTTCCATGTTTTGGCTAATGAATCATGCTGCTATGAACATCCACATACAAGTTTTTGTGTGGACATACATTTTCACTTCTCTTGGGTATGCACTTGGAATGAAATTGCTGGGCATATGATAGCTCCCTGTTTAGCCATCTGACGAACTGCCAGACTGTTTTCCAAAGGGGCTGCAACATTCTATATTTTCACCAGCAGTGCGTGAGGGCTCCAATTTACCTGCATTCTTGCCAATGCTTCCTATTACCTTTATTATTATTATTATTATCATTATTATTATTATTATTATTACAGACATTCTAGTGGGTGTGAAGTGGTATCTCATTATGGGTTTTGTTTGTTTGCTTGCTTTTGTTTTGAGAGAGATAACACATGAGCGGGGGCGGGGAGGGGCAGAGGGAGAGAGAGAGAATATTAAGCAGGCTCTACACTCAGCGCATAGCCCGATGCAGGGTTTGATCCCACAACCCTGGGATCATGACATGAGCCAAAATCAAGAGTCAGACATTCAATTGACTGAGCCATACAGGAGTCCCTTGTTGTGGTTTTGATCTGCATTTCTCTGAAGGCTAATGATATTGAGCATCTCTTCATATGCTTATTGGCCATTTGTATATCTTCTTTGGAAAAATGTCTATTCAGATCCTTTGCCCATTTTAAAAATTGGGGTATTTGTCTTTTTATTATTGAATAATAATCATTTTTTTACATATTCCAGATATAAGACTGTTATTAAATATATGATTTGTAAAAATTTTTCTCCCACCCTGTGAATTGTCTTCTCACTTACTTTATAGTGTTCTTTAAAACACAAACTTTTAATTATGATGACATCTATCTTATCCATTTTTTCTTCTGTTGCTTGTGCTTTTGATGTCTTATCTAAGAAGCCAATGCCAAATCTAAGATCATGAAGATATACCCTTATGTTTTCTTCTTAAAGTTTTATTGTTTTAGCTCTTACATTTAGGCCATTGATCCATTTTGAGCAAGTTTTGTGTATAGTGTGAGTTAGGGCTCCAACTTCATTCCTTAGCATTTGGAAATCTAATAGTCTATCTTCTGCCCAGTTGTACTATTCAAGATTGAAAGTGAGGTCTTGTAGTCTCTAACTCTTATTGTTGACTTGTCAATTTCTCCCCTCAGTTCTGTCAGCTTACCAGGAAATCTCGGCATGGGGTGAGTGAGCTGTGGTGAGGATGACTGGGGCCCCCGTACTCTCGGCCTGTCATGCCTAGGGTACAGCCTCCCTCATATGGTTAGGGGCTGGGCAGAGGAAAGGAATCTCCAAGCCTCTGGGCCACACTCACCTCTTCAATTTAGAGTTGAAGGGGGCAAGAAAGGCTGGTAGCCTGTCCCTACTGATGAGATACAATAGCTCTTAATCAATTGCTGAGAGGGGAAGACGCCTATCTTGGCCACACAACTGGAAATGGAGTTTCCGTCAACCTGAGATGGTTGGGGGTGGGGTGGGTGGAGAGGCGTGGTGGCTCAAATATCACATACTCTTGATGTTCCTGCCATGTTTTAGCAGATTTTCTTGAAAAAGATCTTTCTTCATTTGCTATATGCTCTTAAGATAATTTCCAGACAACACTTAAACTTTTTTTTTAGTAGTTTCATTAGCTTTGCTTGTTTCACTGGAGAGGAGCTCTGTGCAGCAACTCATGCTTTCAGCCTAGAAAGTGGAACCAAACTGTTTTTAAACATATAAAGAGTTCCTATGAAATTATTAGGAAAAAATGAACATTCCCCACACACACACACACACACACAAAATGTGTGAAGAGCTATAGGCAATTTACTTTAGAAAAAAATACAAATGACCAATTAACAGAAAAATATTGAGCCTCCCTAGTAGTCAAAGATATTCAACTAAGAAAAAAATACATTATACAGTGTGTACCTCTGGATGGGAACATGGGTGATTTTAATTTCTTAATTTTTGTGTTTCTGTGAGTATGTATGTTAAAATGTATCCCCAATGGACATGTATTATTTGCATCATAAAGAAAACACCCAAGTTGGGTTTATACTGATGGCAGAGGGAGGAGTCAAGGGCCGTGGGTAGGCAGAGGCCAGCAGGTCAGGAGAGTGTCAAGGTGGTGTGGGCTCTGCAGGGTCTGTAGGAGCTCTACTGCCTCGCTCTTCCAAACCATCCATTTAACAAGTGACAAAGTTGGGTGTATGAGACACTGCGGAGGGACAATCCACCTGACCCGCCAGCAGTTGGACAGGACTGAGTCACGGCACCTGTGATCACAGCTATCAGAAAGTAAATTGGTCAATGGAAAAGCTTGAGCGTGGGGTGCAGCATTTTCAGCCTTTGGAGTGTGAGGTCCAGGCTAGCTGGTAGCCAGGGAGGAGGTAATACCATGAAGAAAGTGGACATACTGGGCTGGGGCTCTGGAGGCTTGATAGGGAGGAGACCTGGGAATGGAATAAAAAGAGGTTGCATCAAAGCAGGTGGTTCGACCAAGGGAGTGGATGATCTCACAGGAAGAGATCACAGTGAGAAAGGGAGAGAGGATGGCGGGCAGAATCGTGGGAAGACGAAGGGGAGCCGGAGACGTGGTCAGAGACAGCGCTGAAGAGGGGAAGTGCCCTGCAACTGATGGGGGCATTCTAGCCAGCAGGCCTGAACACCTCAGAGCAATAGGCTCCACCCGTGGCCCAGCGCTGAGAGCTTTACTCACACCTCATCGACACTAGGCGGTGCTGTGGCCCACTCTAATGGCCACTCTTTTCTGGGTTGGCAGTTTTCTTTTCATTAAAGAGAAATTAATGTGCTGGGGCCCCGCCGATGCCCTGTTTAACAGATGAGAAGCCCAGAGAGGGGCTGTGACTTGCCCCAAGGTATATATGGGTGTCATAACAGAGGTAGGTTTACCTCCCTGCCTCCTGGTTCCTGTCTCAGGCTCTCTCCAGTCACATGCCAGAGAAGGATCTAGAAAAGTGGCTGGCAGAATCCTGGGTCAGAAGGCAACCCCGAGGGTCATGGGGTCTCCCAAGAGGCCCAGACCTCCAGCACCCCCCACTTTTCAGTCTTGCCAACAGTGAAGTCACCTCCCTTGGTTTTCCCAACCTTTCTGTTCCCAGTCCTCTGTCCCCCACAGCCCCCCACCCTCTTTCCACCTGCAGCCACAATGACGTTTTTCAGTATGAGTTGGATCAGGTCACCCCCATTAATGCATCTGGTGGCTCCAAAATGCTCTTTACCCAGACGTTCATCTTAGCCTGGCCTCTACAAGCTGCACCCTGAGCCTATACTTGCCTTTTGGGTTTGTTCTGAACAAGTTTCGTGCTAGGCACCTCCACACCTTGGCCAATCTGTTCCTCACTTCCCTGACATCCTCTCGTCTGCTCCGTGGTGCACTTGCCCTTTGCTTTAATACGTGCCTCTGTCATATTTACTTCTTTCACATCTTTTCTTCTCTAGACTGAACTCCCGAGCTGTAGGACAGGGTCCATTTTGTTTGTAGCCTGTCCCATCAGGGTCCAGCTGTGGTTCTTAGAAGGCTACTGACACTAAGGGGGCCATGCTGGCAGAGTAGGCGAGGAGCTGGTGCCAGGTGCCACAGGGCAGTATCTTTAGGACCCCCTGCTGGGTACTCACATACAGCCCAGAGTGTCTGTCTGGCATCGTGGGCAGAGCGGCAACTGTTTCGGTGTTTGAACAAATGGTGTTCAGAACACAATGTTTTGCCAGAATGGTTAACCGGAGCTGCTGAATTTAAGCATCCTGCACAAAGGCCATTCGGAGGTAGTTTCACTTCCGTGTTCCAAGACCTGGCATATTTTAGTACGTGTGAAAGAAAGTAAAGCGATCATTGGATTCTATTTCAGTTGCGAGTTTTGGAAAATGTGGGGGTGTATCTGGAGCAGGTAGGTCTCAGCATGGCCTTTGTCCTGACCTGGTCAGAGCGCTCCCAGAGCTGGGGCCCATAGACCCTTGAGCCAGACAGTGACAGCAACATGGCAGTCCCCACAAAGCTGATGGTGGACGTGTACCCCACCATGCCTCACCTGTGGATACACCAACTTTGGCTGCTTGTTCATAGGATGAACACGTCAAAATATTTCCCTCTCCTTTCTCTCTTGTAACAAATTTGCATCTGTGGGTGTTAACACAAGTTTTGTATTTCTCGAATGCATAGGCAGGATGGCTGCAGGGCCACTTAAATACAACTTTGTTACATAAAGGAGGTCAAGCATCTATTACATAAAGACTTCAAAAAGGCTAAAGAATGAAAAATGATCTAAATAAGCTTGTCTTCTAATGCACATTTCAATTTTAAATAATACTTAAAATCTTATTCTGGGAGTATTCGAAATTAGACAATAAAAACTGGACGGTCCTTTGTTTCTGCAGAGTTATGGCATCTGACAAATAGAAACAAGGCGGTCGTCTTTGCCCCCTGCCCCTGGTCAGAATCTCTTTGACGATCAGCTCAATTTTCACTGTCTTCCTGAAAAGGGAAGATTCTTTCTAGTTGGAGGAAATTTAAATACATTTTTCATCTCAGGACATAAGTAGCGGGGAGGGATGGGCAGAGAGAAGGGAGAGAGGAAGAAAATCAAGGCTAGCTCTTTATGGAGAGCAGTCTGGGGAAGATTCTGGAGAGACTTTGATGTAGCTGCAGGCTGAGATGGAAGTGGTCAGAAGCCACCCTTTCTAAAAGTGACTCCAAACATCTTGGGATAAATACTTGAAGAAACACAAAACAGGTCTCTAGGAATAAGTATATAAAACAGTAAATGTGGTGATTATATTGTCCAAAGTAAAAATCAGGGCATGTGACCTGCTAACTAGATGGGAGAGTTAGAACTGAGACTTCCTACCAGACGAGGGGTGCCTGGTCAGTATGCATGAACCCTAAAGGAAATGCTTGTCTGTGAAGCCAGAGGTTGGGCTAGATATTTCTTCTTCCCCTGTCAGTCTTCTGCGTGACTAGTGGTGGCCATGTGGGGAGAGTAGGTGAGGTTAGCAATTAGATGGGGATCTGTCCCTTATGACCTCTCCTCCACTTACCCCCCCCCCCATACTAGGGTTTGCAGTGCACTCATGTTCTTAAAGTTAGGTCAAGTTTTCAGAGAAAAGTTCACATAGGTGAACCACAGGCAAAAGATGGGGAGGGAAAGGCCACTGCTGTGACCAATTCCACTCAAACAAGACTCTTAGACTAGAATCTAATTTTGCTTGTTTGGTGTGTGTGTGTGTGTGTGTGTGTGTGTGTGTGTGTGTGTGTGTGTTTTGAATCTCATTCTTCATACTGAACATCACACTGGAAGACAAGCCACTCCAGAACAAAGCCTCAGTCAGAAGGCCTTTGGTCCACCATTATTTTAGATAGGGCTGAATAACTCAAAATGATCAGATCTTTAGTAATTATGTCTTTTAAAAGTCATCCTTATAGAGTAAATGATGTATAGCAAAAAAAAAAAAAAGGGCAAATATGTACCTGCACACATACAATAGAGGTACGTTATTTTGTTTTCCAAATTCCATATAATAAACTCACTATGACTCCCTTGATTACAAAACATAGAACCTTTGACCCAGGAGCTTCCCTGTTATAGTCTGAAACAGCAACCTGTACAAACACACTTTGATACACTTCGGTAGGTCTCTTGTGTTCTGAGCACCCAATTTCAGTGTGTGCGTGTGTGTGTGTGTGTGTGTGGCAGGGCATTCCCCACACCTCTAACAAGCAATGCCTGGACACGGGCAGGGTGTGTGAGAATTTAACTCAATTCTGACACTATCCACCTGACGCTAAAGATAGCATCTGATTCCACAGGTTGAAGGTTCAGTCCTATCAGCACCTTCCCCACTTCTGACGCCAATCCCAAGCTCAGATTGTTACCTGGCCTTCTGACTCACTGGCTACAACTTGGAGGTTCCAGTGAACCTCTCCAACTCCGGATGCAAGTCACCAGACCCTGGTTGTTATCCGTACTTCTGATGGGCCAGCCAATAAATCAGAGGTTCCCAAGGGCCTCTCCTGAGGTTGACTGATTTGCTTAGAGTGCCTCAGAGAACTCAGAGAAACATTTTACTTACTAGCAGACCAGTTTATTATAAAAGGATATAACTCAGGAAGAGCCAGACGGAATAGATGCATAGGGCAGGGGATGGGGATGGGGCTTGGAGCTTCCATGCCCTCCCTCTCTGGGTGCACCACTCTCCCCAATCTCCATGTGTTTGCCAGCTCAGAAGCTCTCTGAACCCCATCCTTTTGGGGTTTTGTGGAGGCTTCATTACACAGGCATGATTAATTAAACCATCGGCCATTGGTGAATGACTCAATCTTCAGCCCCTCTACCCTCCCCAGAGGTCAGCGGGTGGGACTGAAATCACTTGGTTGGTTCCTCTGGTGACCCCATCCTCAGGTACTTTCCAAAAGTCAAGTCGTTAACATAACACAAAATATCTTCATTATTCTCAACACTTAGGAAATTCCAAGGGTCTGGGGAACTCTGTGCCAGAAACAGAGGTGAAAATCAAATATATACTTCTTATCGTAAGTCACAATAACATAGTAGGTCTTTGAAACTTGGCTTTCCACAATGTATGGATATGGATATAGCCACTAACCAGGCCTATTCAGCTTCTGGCACATTCTTTTCAGATTCGTTTAAATCGCTAAGACAGTTACATACAGAAAAAGTGATTGTGTCCATTTACTGTATTCTATAACAGGCAAGGCCTTGTTATAGGTGCTACAGATGGAATAAAGTACAAAATTCTGTCACTAGAGAGTTTATCACTTAATTACAGATGTCCTCTCGAATTCTCATTGCTTTAGGGCTGATGGTTCGTTTCTTTCCACCCCAAATGAGCCAGCCTGATAGGATATCTTGATATGTTATAGAGAACAGTCCATTCAAAACCACTTTTCCATCTGACTACTGTCCTTAATCACCCTCAGCGGGCCCTCACTGTGCCCGCTCTGTCCCCAGTCATCTGTACATTCATGTTACTGCCTGGTAATTTAGCGTGGTCTTTCATATCAAGGACCCAACCAACATTTTAAATGAACTCATTTCAAATATCAGTTTTTTTTTGGAGTCGATTTTCTTTGATTAAGTCAAAAAACATTAAGTCAGGTAACAGGAGAGTGAAAATATATCGCTTTTAGAAGTTACAAATTTCTGGTGATAATCTGTCATTAGCATTGCTGCTATGAGCTGAATAGTAAATATTCGGTTTCTTTAATGTTTGCATTTTTAAAATATTTTTTTACATTTTTATTTATTTATTTTTAGAGAGACAGAGCGTGAGGGGCAGAGAGAGAGAGAGAATATCCCAATCAGGCTCTATAGGGTCAGCACAGAGCCTGACGTGGGGGCTCATACTCACGAACCGTGAGATCATGAGCTGAGCTGAAATCAAGAGTCAGATGCTTAACTGACTGAGCCACCCAGGTGCCCCAATGTTCACATTTTCTGAAAATTCACTTCAATACGTCTCCAGCTACACAAAGGCAGTAGCGGCTACACCTGCCACATCTTGGGTGGCAGCTGGACACCAGCTCAGAACCTGACACATCACTTCTTCCCAAAGAAGGCAATTTGTAAACTTGTCTCCCCTCCCACATGTTTTATTGACACAGTTCGCGGGAGGAATCTGCTTTTAAAAAGTTCGAGCTAAATTTCATAGCATGTTATTTACTTGTGTTCTACCATAGCCCAAAGATGGATGTTTTCTTTCCCTGATAAATGGGTTGAAATTTAATACTGAGAATTGGTCAAATCTACTCATTTCAATAATGAAAGAAACTACCAAGACTGCAGTTTCCTTTGTTGGGGGTGGGGAGGAGCATTAATTTCTACTCGATAAAATGTGAGTGTGTATATTTAATGAATAGTTCCCCTTCCCAATTTACTTCAGTCTTAATTTATATTGAGTGTTGGATGTAGGTAAATACAGACAAATGCCATGTTTTGAGAATACAAGTCCATGCTGTCTAAAGTGACTTGGGAAGTGGACAAAGACAGAATGAAGGCTGAGGTTGGGCCAGGGTGTCTTGACCCTCAGGGAAAAGGGCAGAGACAGATGGGTGTTCGGGTGTGCTCTGTGTACTGAGATCTGCTTCCTTTTGTTCTTTGTGCTACAGTCTGAGAGCTGAGTGTGTGGTCATCTGGGCACGCCCTCGTGGAGGGTAAAGGTCTGGGGAGAGGGCACTGGTCCCATGGCAGCAAACACAGGGTCCTTTGTTCAAGAGAAGCATTTTGTTACCATGTGTGTGAATGGAAGGAAGGCCAGGTGTCATACAGTTCTTGCTGGCTATCCAAGCTTACTTAAAGCTCACTGCGTCCTGTTTTTTTTTTTTTTTAATTTTTTAATGTTTATTTATATTTGACAGAGAGACAGAGACAGAGCTTGAGTGGGGTGGAGGGGGTGGACAGAGAGAGAGGGAGACACAGAATCCAAAGCAGGCTCCAAGCTCTGAGCTGTCAACACAGAGCCCGACCCGGGGCTCGAACCCACGAGCAGTGAGATGCTGTCCTGAGCCGAAGTCAGATGCCCAATGGACTGAGCCACCCAGGCGCCCGCCCTCACTGCATTCCAAAGGGACTTGTGCTAATTCACAGGAACTAGTCCTTTCCTTCCTTCTCAATGAACTTTACTGAAGTGTCCCCAAGAAAAGGTACCCCACACTTGGATACTGTAAACCTGCCAAGGAGGAGAATAAGTCACCATTTCTTAATCTTCTTACAATGCTGGACTGTAGCAAGGCCAAGTCAACAATTCCTTTGTTATCAAGTCCCAAAGCGCTGGGGTTGGAATACACCTAAAACAAAGTGGTCCTTGGTTTTAGAAATCTTTAATAACCTGAGGATATTAGGGTGTGGCCACTTTTTTTTTTTTTTTTTTTTTTTTACAACTAAGCCTCTGTCTGCCACACAAACCAGACTGACCATTGATGGCCAAGAAGTCATCACCGTTCAACGCAGTCAAGTAAAAAAAGCTGGTTTAACAACTTAACTAATGGGCCCAACAAAAAGTGACACACCCCAAATTTGTGAAAACAGACATTGCCAATGCCTTATTAATACATTCTTGGGAAATGAGAAAACCAGCGTGACACAAAAGGAGCAATGAAGAGAAAGGGACACCTAGAATACATGAAGTTGTCTAAAAGATCCCAATTGAGCTTTGCCTAAAAACATGAGACACGTCACTGGGAGATACTCATCCAGTCCCCAAGCATTTTCCTAAGGCCAGCTTAGGTTTCTGGAGACAATCTGCTCTTTGTAGATGAAACACACACACACACACACACCATACAACTCACTGAAATTTTCTGTGGCCCAAAGTTCCAGTAAGATGTATGTTAAAATACAGAACATGTAGAAGTCATTACCAGTTGCCTCAAAAGCCAGGACTACAGCCATGTAAGAGGAATGTGAGTGCACTTACACGGTGAAGCCCGTTATTGGAGATCCACCTTCCAACATCTTGAAGTGCCCAGAAGTGTAAAGAGCGAGTGTGCATGGGGTTGCGTAAGGGAGGAGTAACTCCAAAGCCAAGAAGCAACTTCTAGCGAATAACGAGATGCCAAAGTGCTAAAAGTTCTTGAAGATGGTCTCTGATCAACTCCAATTGGCTGATGGACTCCATAAAAGGTCTTTGAAAAAATTATGCCTTTTTATTCACTCAGGGCACTTACTCCCTGCCAGTAATTAAAATGCAGGAGGCACAGGTAAAGCAATGTAAGGATACAAAAAAGGACATCCAGGGGCGCCTGGGTGGTGCAGTCGGTTAAGCGTCCGACTTCAGCCAGGTCACGATATCGCGGTCCATGAGTTTGAGCCCCGCGTCAGGCTCTGGGCTGATGGCTCAGAGCCTGGAGCCTGTTTCCGATTCTGTGTCTCCCTCTCTCTCTGCCCCTCCCCCGTTCATGCTCTGTCTCTCTCTGTCCCAAAAATAAACGTTGAAGAAAAAAAAAAAAAAGGGTCCCAAAAATAAACGTTGAAGAAAAAAAAAAAAAAAAGGACATCCAGGGGAGGGGTGGGGAGGGGGCCAGGCCTGACAGTGGTCGAACGCTGGCCAAGTGCTGGGCGTGGAACTACACACCTCCCAGCAGCCTTGCAGGGCAGTGGGACATGAATCCACAGGGGTCCATGCGCAAGTGCTCACAACGCTGGGAAAGGTGTCTAAGGAGGTTCCAAACTCTGGCTTTTGTTAAACTGTTAAAAAAAAAAAAAAAAAAATTCAGGCTTCAAGTAGCCCCTGGAGGATGAGGGGCTGGAGATGGGTGGTATAGGCCTGGCCTTACCTGGGTCACACAGGACAGCCGTGGACCATCTTCCTGAGTCTCAATTTGCAAAGCTAAGTCATTTAGCTGGTGAAAATTTCAAAGCAGTTCCTCTTAAACAGTATTTGATAAAATAGAAAGCAAAACCCATAGAAAATTTTCAGTTTCCCACCCAGAGAGTTACTATTTTGCTATGCTGGCGGCTCCAAGCTTGACCCCAGGGCCCTGGAAATCCAAGGGTGCCTGTTAGGACTGGCCCCTCCCCCTGCACGCGGTTGAGACGCGGCAGATGCAAAGATACAGAGGGGCCGGGCTGCGGAAGCACGAGGAGAAATGAGAACCCAGATGTGGCAGGGAGGGAGCACACTAGATGCAGATCTTCTGATGACAAGGACAGGACCAATTAACAGACAGAAGCTGGAATGAGCCTGTTCTCTGGGAGGAAGCCACGGCCCCTCGCCACTCAACATCTCTCCGGCAGTCCCTGTGCTGTCTGGGATGCAGTCCCTCTGTCACTCACTGCCGGCATCCCACACTGAGGTCCCCACCTGGCAGCCACCAAGGACATTTCAGGCAGATTACAGACATTTTTTTTTTTTTGAGACTCAAATTAAGTAGACTGTGGGAGCTCCTCAAAAGCTTCTTTTTTAATTCTTTTTAAAAATTTTTTAGCACACTATCTGGAACACACTGCCAGGTAGGCATGACAAAAATTTTTTTTAAGTTGATGTTTTCTTTGAGACAGAGAGTGGGAGTGTGAGCAGGGGAGGGGCAGAGAGGGGGGAGAGAGAATCCCAAGTGGGGCTTGATCTCACGAACCTGTGGGCATCAAGAGTCGGACACTTAACTGAGCCGTGCAGGCGTCCCCCCCAAATTTTTGTTAAATAGGCAATTTATTTTATTGTTTCAGAAGACATGATTATTCTTGGAAAGGGTTTATTCTTCTATAACTCTGGATAACAAAGATTATACCCTAATTTTGATAAGCCACCTCAGGCAGACAGTGGAACACCTCAGGTTAACACTGAAGTGCTTGGGAAGGGCAGTAAAAAAAAAAAAAAAAAAAGCCTCAAGAAATTCAAGATTTGTCATCATTTCAGGGAAGGCGGTGGCTTCTGTAGCCTAAGGTGGCTTCAGAGAATGCAGGAGACCTAGAAAATGTCTTCTGTGTCCCTCCCTGACCACGGACGTTGTTTCCCCTGGTTGTTTCCTGCAAGTCTTCTGACAGAAGGCAGACCCGACAACAGAAAGGGACCGTGAACTTCTCCAACTGGCCCAGGCCTCACGCAGCAGCACGGCCAAACCAGGACTAGTGGTTTAGCTACTGAGCACATCATCCTGGAAGTGCCCCCGACATCTGTCCTACAAAACAGTAACAAGGAACCAGAATCAGGCATTTGGGACTCTCATCAAAGGAGTGACCTCCATTCTCCTTCCACTTAATTACCTGGTATTCTGTGTGCAGTAGACATGGACAGAGTTTTTACAAATTAAATAACGTTCTTAAAATTCAATAAAACATCATTACATACAAGTCTCTTTGAAAAGTCTTTCCCATTCAATTCTCAAAATTAACTTACAAAAGTTTGTGCAAAAACACTGACCTCAAATAAATAGGTGGGGGGGGGGCAAAGTGGGAAGAGCTAAACTTCTTTTTTTTTTTAAATTAAAAGTTAAAAACACCAGCTGCACTTCAAAGTATTTGCAGGATGAAATGGATCAAGAAGGCTAGGAAAAACAGCCTTCAGAGTCAGAGCTGCATTTTCAAGTGAGGTTTCTCTGTGTTCAGAATTCACAATGGATGCCTCCGCTGAGGTCCTTCACCACGCCCTCTTTGACCAGCTTTAGGAGGAACCTGGTCTCTGTTGTCACATTGTGCATGGTCTGAAAGTTCATGGCAGCCATGCAGAGATTGTCAAAGTAGTGCAAAGGTGTTTTGGGTTGATTGAGGTCATATCCGAAGCCTGCCAAACTGACTTCATCACACAGATGTGTGGCTAAGACAACAGCAATTACACCAATGGTGGGGACGTTCTGAAAAAAAAGGAAAAGACAGAACAAGGCTTAGGAGCACAATTCATTGATTTCCAAGGGCTATCCATGCGCTGCAGAGTAACACAGGCTGCTCTGGGGGCCGCAAGTTTAGACATGACATGGTTTTACAGATCCCAGAATCCTGAAGTCGGACTTCCTGCCCAAGTCAGGGATTTACACTCTAAAACATGGTCTGTGATGTGGACACTTTTCACACACCACCAAGAGGTAGCTTGGCAGTTACTGTACCAAGCTAAACAGTGTTCCTTCTAAGCCTTCTACCTACTGGTCCTACAGGTACTGACCGGAACTGCAAAAACAAGTTCATTTCTTTTCTTACACGACACGTATCTAGAAGGTCTAGGTATCTAGAAGGTCTGTCCGCTCTGGAATCAGTGGTCACAGGACCTTCCACAATCTTTCTTGGGACCTGTTTCTGGAGTTGGGCCCTTCCCTGCGGGCTCCTGTGGACAGTCTCTGCCAGAGAACACAGCAGCCTCAGTTCTTGCCAGTGAAGACTGAGTTCACTGCTTATCTGAAGCTACCTCCCACCCAAGGCCAACACTCCTGGCAAATAAAACACTTCCAGGTCATTTTTCACATGTATAGCTGCTAAGCCAGGTTCTGCCCACCCTCGATTTGGGCAATTTTTAGGCCCCAGTTAAGGGTCTCCACATTTGTTCCTCCCAAAACGTTATCCTATGGACTTTGGCCTAGTGCGCCAAATGTCTGAACCATTCTGGATTCCGACTGAATCGCCACTCTGCCACCCTCCTATCCACCATCTTTCCACTTGCAAATCGGGAATCGTGCTTTCTGTATCTCTGTCCCAGTTTTGGGTGAAGACAGTACACAGGGCAGGGAGAAATACAGAAAGCCTTAAGCTGTCTAAGCACTAGCCGAAGGCCACTGCTGACCTGCAAATGACATTCTGTTGCATGGTTTTTCATGTAAATAAATATACCTACTTTGTTCATCCTACTTGAGTCTGTGGCTTCCAGAAACAACTCTCCTTTTCCGTAAACTGGAACAACAGCGAACCCTTCAGAGTTCATAGTTTAATCAGGATTAAGGAGCTTCTACTAAGCTCATCATTTGTCAAAAGCCACCTCTTGCTCCTTGGTGTGTTGCATCTACGTCACTCATTAAAAAGAAACTCAACAGTCACTGAATTCAAGAGAAATTAACCCAAAGGAAGACTTTCTGCTGTTTAGCCTAAGACCCTAAGGCAGTGTCCTGTCTTACCCTGTGGCCAGCGTGGCACCTAGCAGGTCGGGAAAACTCAATCAGGGTTTACAGAAGGAGTGTATGAAGTCAACTGCTCATAGGGGCAAGTATATGGAGAGAAACTCAGAAACTATCAAAAACCACTCAGAGGGGTAGAGCAGTTGACTGCAAAAACCACTCAGAGCATGTTACCTACAGAACATATCCCCTAAGATCATACCTCTTAATCCAGCAGACTTCCCTGTCTGCTGGAAGGGCCTATGCATGAGGAAGTTCCTGACAATGCAATCAGTTTGCTGTCCATTTTCAAGCTTTTCCCTATGTATCTCTGTACACACATTGTTATTTTTATTTTCTAAAGTTTTTATTTATTTATTTTGAGAGTGAGACTACATGCATGATCGAGCAGAGGGACAGAGAGAGAGAGGGAGAGAGAGAATCCTAAGCAAGCTCCATGCTGCCAGTGCAGAACCCCATGCAGGGCTCAATCCCACAAACCATGAGATCATGACCTGAGCCAAAATCAAGAGTCAGATGCTCAACTGACAGAGCCAGCCACGTAACCCTCTAATTTTCTTATAATAAAATTTTTTAGAGTAAAATTGCTGGGTCAAGACTATTCACATTTAAAGCTGATATCTACTGCCAAAATACCATCCAGAAAAAGTACCAACTTATAATTCTATCTGTATTCCTGCCAAACAAGGACATTATCAAGCTTTTAAATCTTTGCTAAGAAAATAGGAAAAAAATGTCATTGTGGCTCTAATGTACTTTTATTTGATTACTGGTGAAATTGAACGTTTTATCATGTACTCCTTGGCAGTATAAATTTCTTCCTTTGTGAAATGTCTGTTCATATCTTTCCCTCATTTTTTAAATTGGCCCATGTTTTCTTTTTGCTGTAATAAGATCATTCTGTACTTTGAGAGTATTTACTATCATACATATGATAAAATTTCCCCCACTTATTCTATGTTCTAACTTTGTTTCTGATACCATTTGCTGTTCGGTAATTTCATATTTTATTGAAAGTAAATCTGCTCATTTTTGAAAGGTTACTTCTTCAACAAAAATCTACACAAACCACAAATGAGCATTTGCCTATGTCTAAAAAATATGATGGAATTTAATAAAGAAACAGGGCAGTTGAGAAGATAGAGAAATCGAAAGGTATTGAAAGATACTTGAATATATTTATAGTAAAACCTCTTCATAACTTAAGAATCTCGCCAAAGTCTATGTAAGTCTTTTTTTTTTTTTAACTGCTTTGTTAAAATTGATGCTAACAGGGGCACCTGGGTGGCTCAGTCGGTTGAGCATCCGACTTCGGCTCAGGTCATGATCTCTCAGTCTGTGAGTTTGAGCCCCGCGTCAGGCTCTGTGCTGACAGCTCAGAGCCTGAAGCCTGCTTCGGATTCTGTGTCTCCCTCTCTCTCTGCCCCTCTCCCACTCATGTTCTGTCTCTGTCAAAAAATAAATAAACGTTAAAAAATTTAAAAAAAAATTAATGCTAACAGGCTAAAAGTTTTAAGTCCACGTTCTGGGGGAATCAATGTGCTCCCATGTGGGCAAGAGCAGCTAAAGCAACCTATTCTATAGTGAACCGGATCATGGACCCTGACAGCTGCTGCCAGGGGGCAGGGCCACTATCCTCTGCGAGGGAAAAAGGAACCATTTTCTGACCAGAAAGACTGGTCCTGGCCATGCTCCTGCAGTGGGCAGAAACTACGTGGTCCTCCCCAGGGATGGGAGGGCAGGAAAGCACCCGAGAGGGCAGACGCCTGAGAAAAATGGCAGCCTGCCAAGGGAAGAGCTTCAGCTGTGTTCATGGCTCAAGCCTGGGGCTGGAGCCAGAGTTGGGGTTAGCTGTTACCGATCACAGTAAAGAACTGGGTTTTAGTTTGAAGGAGCCTATTTAGGTATTTGTTTTTCCTATGAAACACAGAATTCTTCCTTTAGAGTTTATATAGGTGTTTTAAAGAACATTTTTAATTAGAATTTGATTCATAGGGCAAACAGAAGAGTCTGCTCATCTGCCTATTGGTTGACCACATCTAAGAGCCTAGCTCAATGTTTGCAAACTGTGACCCTGACCAACCCCAGGTATTTCCTGGGCAGTATCTCAGGCTCTCAGTGTGAGCAGCGGCACTGGCCCCCATTTCTAAATTCCCTGCTTTCCTTCATATAGGGAGATTTTGCTTGGAAGTTTGTTTAAGGAAGGGGTGCCTGGGTGGCTCAGTCGGTTGAGTGTCTGACTCTTGATTTTTGGCTCAGGTCTTGGTCCCAGGGTCGTGGGATCAAGCCCTGATTCAGGCTCTGCACTGAATGTGGAGCCTGCTTGAGATTCTCTCTCTCTCTCCCTCTCTCTGCCCCTCTCCCCTACTTGCACTCTTTCTCACTCTCAAAAAAAGACAAAATGATTTTTAAAGCTGTGATTTCCAGCTTTTAAAAACGTGTTTAAAGACACAGGCTTAGCTATTCGGATCATAAAGAAATAGGTGATAAAGCCATTGCCACCTCCCTGGTGGCAGCACAGGCTAAATGCGGGTAAAGAATCCCTACTGCAGTGAACAGCCAATATAGTGCAAAGGTTCTCAAATTAGGCTGCAAAATAATATCACCCAGGGGGCTTTGAAAGTCCCAATGTACAGACCACCACACAGAATAATTAAGCAGAAAGTGTGGGATGAGACCCAAGCATCAACTGAAAAGCACTGCTCTGGGGGGCAAACTTTATTTACCATCACCTGTAAAGTGAAGATAAATGTCAATTTTCACTTAAGCAGCGCACAGAGTTAAAAATGTAAAGAACTTTTCAGACCACCCAAGTGTCTTTCAGTGTCCTCCAGCAGTTAGTTATATGGAGTCACCGACTAGGAATACCTTAAATAATATCCCAGGGGCCTAAGTGTTAACGTGTTGACTGTACTGAAGACAGGAGTCACCAGGGGAAAGGCCAGGTAAACAATGAGGAGCCCTGAAGTCAAGATGCAGAATAGTAAACACACACGGAGCATCGATCTGCTCAGTGACTACATTTCTACACTGGATGACTCTTCCGGGTATACAGCTGAGCCCAAGTGAAAGTTGTACAGCTGTCTCCCTTCCAACACAGAGAAGAACAGTTAACTTTCAGTTGCAACAATACCTTATCTCGGCCCCAGAACCTTGACTGGGGCTCTGAGTACTGAAGGATGTCAAAGGCAGTCTCTTTGATAATAACTGGATTCAAAATCCTGAAATGTTTTGGCTGTAGTGGGATTTTTTCCGCCACCTGCTTCCAAAAGAAGAGTCGCACCCAAAATGGCTAAGGAAAGAAGGCAGGCAATCATTAAGGGTATTTAATAAGGTTATCCCACCAGCAGCAGGTGAGAACACACCCCTGCTAATCAGCCCAGAGTTATGGCGTGACCCCATGTGGGCTTGTCTGCTGCATTCGACAGCAAAGTCACCGAGATCTATGCGAATCCAAGAACCCAACTCAAAGTAGCCACCCCGAAGGACCTGATTTACGAATGTGGTGTTGGACAAGAGGACGAAGGGCAGCGTCGGCTCTGGTTTCCATGGGGAGGAAATTCCGCAGGGAATGACCTGAGATGGTAAGCCTTTTTAGGATTGAAAGGCATCGTTTGTCCCTGGGAAGACCAGGTGAACAGATCCTATTTAAGGGTATTAAGTGTCCGAGTGACCCACTCTGACCAGGCCCTCACCCTGCGTCCTCTCCATGGCTTTGCTCTATCTGTCTAGTCCTGTGAAGTCTTCTGGTAACTGAAAGTTATTTCATAGGTGCTTCATCTTCCAACTAGGTCGACTTCTACACAACAGAAAGTCCAGATCATAACCTATGCAAAATCAGGCTTTGCAGATACAAATTCTCCATCACGTGGAGCTTATGTGAAAAGTGTAATATATCCTATTAATTTTGCAGACAGCTAGTTTGTGTGTATATAGATAGTTGGATCCTGGAATCTATTTCAACATCATGGGTAGGACCATAAAGTAACGTGATCAATTATTACAACAAACAAAAGGGAATATGACCAAGTGAGGGCCATTTCCTCAACATCTGCCCCTTTGGAATTCTGTGAATTTCCTCCAACAAGGGGACCACCTATCAGAGCATTTTTAGAGAATCTCTTTGGGAATATTCCTCAAAGGTTTTGTATATATTCTTTTGAAAATCCTCCACAGTGGTTTATACTCATCCAAGTAAGTCTAATTTCTCGATTAGCCAAAAGGCATGTAAACTCAAGTCTGGTGAGTAAGGTAGGTGATCACTAGTAACAATTTTGGTTCAAAACTTGATTTTCCCATTTAAGTAATGATCACAATTTCTACATGTGACTTAACCTTAAATTCTGAAAGTAATTCTCAACAAGGAGTACTGCTGCGTTTCTACAAAGGGAGTAGTTATTTTAGAGACACCACAAAAGTACAGTTGATCCTTGAATGATGTGGGGCTTAGGGCACCACCACCCTATCCCCGCATAGTTGAAATCCACATATAACTTTTTTTTTTAAGTAGGCTCCATGCCCAGCGTGGAGCCTAATGGGGGCCTTGAACTCACAACCCTGAGATCAAGACCTGAGCTGAGATCAAGAGTCGGACGCTTAACCGACTGAGCCACCCAGGTGCCCCCACAGATAACTTTGGACTCTCCGAAAGCTTAACTACTGAGAGCTTACTGTTGACCAGAAGCTTTACTGATAATATAAACAGTCAATTAACACATCTTTTGTATGTTATATGTATTATATATTATATTATTACAGTAAAGTAAGCTAGAGAAAAGGAAATGTTATTAAGAAAATCTTAAGGAAGACAAAGTATATTTACAATACTATACTGTATTTACTGAAAACAATCTGTGCATAAGTGCACCCACGCAGTTCGAACCCACACTGTTCAGGGGTCAACTGTATGTATGCCACTGTGTTTGTTTAAAAAATAAAAGTCTGTAATTACACTTAGAGACCCCTCCACTTCTTATGAAAGAATACTAGATGGCTGAGTTTCTAGTGCTTACCAGGGTTTCATTTTTCACCATTGCTTGAAGCCAGTTGAAGTCAACACTCTTAAATAAAACAGCAACAAACAAGTCATGGGAATAATAGTCAAGGTCAGACAGTGGCGCACCCTCTGGGTAAGTCATCCTTATGGTAGTTTTATTACCAACATGCTCTGAATATCCCTCAACTGGTGCACTGTTTAACCTATTTAAATAAAAAGGAAAAGATAAATTGACAAAGCAAGCCATCAACCCTCTTATCATATCATACAAAGTCCCTGCACTGCGTCCCCCGCATTTTTAGGACTGGGAGTGAGCTGTGGGTCTGGAGGAAGGCATCCCTCCCAGCAGCCTTGCGTCCCTGAGGGACACCCATACCTCAACTCTGAATGTCAAGCAATCCCATGTAGTCCTGCCATTTCAAGCTAACCCAACATATTATATTTTAGGCTTTCTCTGGGCACCAGTGATGTTGCCTTGAAGGCTTCCCACTGTGTTCAGATATGAGGGGTTCTTGCTAGGAATTCAAAAAGATAAGCAGAAAGGAAACCTAGAAACCAGGGCAAGGCAGACACAAACCACACTTAGACTGACAGAGTCAGGACCAAGGAGGGCAATAGGCCCAGGTACATCCTTAAAGCAAGGATTTGGGGCACTTACAACTGTCAGATCAACAAAGGCTCTTACCAGGCTCATTGTTTGGGGGCAAATTGTAAGAATTCTTCTGAAAGCAAACTGACCCAGTTAAAGAGTTTTGTAATCTCAAAAAATGTCTGTCTGGTTCTTCCCCTGTATTATCACACCTGTATCCCAACTTCCTTCTCTATTCCGCTGCCACTTCTTCTAGATCTGATACCTACCTCTGGATTATCATAAGATATTATTAGACACGATGACTAAATGCAAGGCATGCCCCTGAAGTGGTTATTTTTTCCCATTTCTTATTTTAAAATAAAGGACATTATCAGTGTGGCTGGTGAAATCTGGATAAGGATGTAGACAGGGTCTAAATTTTATCGATGTTAATTTCCTGATTCTCAACATTGTTCCGTGGTTCTGCAGTTCTATAATAGAATGAATGCCCTTGTTCTTGGGAAATGCACACTGACTTGTTTAGGGGTAAAGGGGCTTGATATTTGCAACTATCAAAGGGTTCGGAAGAGTAATGGGAGAGAGAGAGAGAGAGAGAGAGAGAGAGAGAGAGAGAGAGAGAATTATAAAGCAATGTGATAAAGCATTACAGGTTGGAGAATCTGGGGGGGGGAAGGGTGAATGCGAGTTCTCTGTACTATTCCTGCAACTTTTCTGTTAAATTTGAAATTGTTTCAAACCAAAAAGTTAACCTCCAAAGGCTTCTTCACTGATATTCTCCCTCATCATCAGGCTAAGCAACCCTTTCTCTATCCCCAGCACTCAGTGGCCTCCCAATGCCCACACATGAAGTCCCTGTTCCCCAGTCTGGTGATGTGTGGGCCACCACTGGGCATCGGGCCACCTTCCAGCCCCTTTCCCACTCTCCCAGCCTCTCCCTCCTCCTGCCAGGGTGGGGGGCTCCACACCTAAGATCTCCCCACCTACCTCCTCCCTGAAGAGCCAAATCCCACTGCTCTGCAAGGCCAGCCCAGGGCCACCCTTCACTCCCGCCACACCTCTACTCTGGCCCAGAGTGTGCACTGCCTGCAACTCCTGGCTTCTCTCTTCTTCTCTTCCTGTATCCCAGTTACGGACCAGTAGATGGGCATGGGGTCCCGTCTGCCTCCCCAGTGCTGCCTGTGCACACATCTTTCAGCTGATCACGCAGGACCGGGGATTAGGTTCTGGAAGCCTCATACCCTGCATGTGAACTGTTCGTGTCTGGCCCGGACCCTGGGCCCTGCAGTGCCTCAAGGTGCTCATCTATGATGCCAACAGTGATGGCTCCACTGAGGAACAAGAACATCTAAAGCAGACAAGGTAGTGTCTGGCACACAGAAGCATCCAATGAAAGGCAGGGGCTATATCCTTCTTCACCCCAACATTTATAACCCTTGAGGCCCCACTCCTGCCCCCCCCCCACCTCACACCATTCCTGCTCTCTGGCCGCTGGGGCCCATGGCACCTCTTCTGCCTTAACACTACGTTCTTGGGGCTCCTGGGTGGCTCAGTCGGTTAAGTGTCCAACTTCAGCTCAGGTCATAATCTCACGGCTCATGAGTTCAAGTCCGTGTCCAGCTCTGTGCTGACAGCTCAGAGCCTGGAGCCTGTTTCGGATTCTGTGTCTTCCTCTCTCTATGCCCCTCCCCTGCTTGTGCTCAGTCTCTCAAAAATAAATAAAACATTAAGAAAAAACAAATCTAGATTCTTAACTATTTCTTCTATCTTGGCTCTTACAAAAGTCTGATTCATTCCCACAAACACTTTACACCCCGTCTTCTCCTCCAGAGCCCCCGTCTATCCTACAAATTCTCCAAACAGAGCTGCTAACATCCATTGAGCCTTTACCTCAAGCCCGACACTAAATGCTTTACCCTAAGTTCTAAGTGCTTTACATCTGTGAACTCATTTTGTCTTTATGTAAGCCTATAAGGTACATACTATTATTTCCTCCATCTATAGATGAGGAAACAGAGGCACAGGACAGTTAGGACACTTGCCTGAGATCACAGCTACTGGGGACAAAGGCATTATGTGAACATATCACTTTTAGACTCAAAATATCTGAAATGGATCTTGTTATACTCCCTCACTAACCAGAGATTTTTTTTCTCCAACTACTCCGCTTCTGACGGCAGTTCTGCTAACACCTGAGACCCCAGACTAGAAATCCTGGCATCCCTTACCATTAACTGTCAAGCTGTCAGGAAGTCCCCCAATTTACTTTCTCAATATATCTCCCGGATTTGATTTTCAGTCTCCATTTCCACTTTTTCTGCCTCACACCAGGCCCGCACACTGCGTGCACGGACTACAAACTCGACGCCCAGTCCCCAGCCCTCGCCTGCCCTGCCTTTGGCCAAATCCACACGCTCCTGCTGAACAAATCTGATGAAGACCCAGCATGCATCGTGCTCCTGGTTCTACACATCCTTCAGATGGGGAGAATTTATCAAAATGTATCAAGAGCCTTAAAAATATTCGAGTATCTTTAAGCCAACAATTCTGAGAATTCTTGGAAAGGAAATAATCAGAGATAAAGACATAAGTATGAGAATGTGCAAGGCATTTTCACAATAACAAAGAAGCTGAAAAATTCTAAATGTCCACAATAGAACAGCTAAATAACTTCTGATACTCTCATTTAGAGGAACAGTAAGTACTTGGAAGAGTTAATTTTCTAAGAAATATTTAATGACCTCAGAAACTGTTCATAATATTAGATTAAAAAAGCAAAATACTTTATAAGAATATAAATGCACTCATTAGTACGTGTATAGAACAAAAGTGGAAAAAACACAGCAAATTAATAGTGGTTGGTTATTTGTGCTATGAGTGGTTATTTTCTTTCTTACATTTTCCTGTATTTTTTTTTTTTTTAATCTTCAAGAATGAGCACATTTTACTTTTATGATCAGGAAAACAATTTTCAGCCGGCTAAACCAGAGAGAATCTAGGATGAGCGGAGTTCAGACTGTGTGCTCCCCACGATCCCTCCAGCACTGCTCATGGGATGCACTACACCAAGCCCTACTCCCCGAAGCCAGGCATCTCACTAGCTCACCCCCCAACACCACGTCCACTTCCTGGCTCTGCCTCACCCAGGCTTCCTCCTGAATCTACCCAGTCTTCCAAACCTCACCTCCTCTGTAAAGGTTCTGCCATATTAGGGTCGATACGGTGCAGTTTGGGGGCATCCAATCATTTCAGGTTTGTGTTTCAACTCCTCAAGCAGTAAATCCCCTGCAGGCAGGGGCCTGCAGCACTTCCTGCACCCCTCACTGTCGCTGGCACTACACCAACAGCAGTGAACTGAACTTTAGAGGTGAACCCATGTACCTTATCACAACATCAAACTGGTTCAGGGCATGGCCCAGTGCTAGTCCGTGCAGTATCCCGCCGCTTCCGATAACCACACAACGCCTACAGCTCTTTGCTTTTAAGTGTTCAGGCATGTCGTGCTCAGGCAATATCTCCAAGAGGCTCTGGACTTGGCTGGAGAACCTCCGGAATCCAAAAGGAGGATCGTACTTGTACTCGGCTTCATTCACTTTGGGGGCCTCCTTCACGAAAGGCGGTAAGTCCATGCTGTACCTGTGCTCAAACAACTGCGCCATGGACTTCTTCGCAAACTTCGGTCGGCATTCCTTCTGCAAGACTTGCTGAGCATATTTCTGAGCTCTCTGGAATGAAATCACACCAGGCTGAGTTTAAAAAAAAAAACCTCTCAGGCATCAGAAATACCCTCTTACAGATGACACTGTGTCCTGGGATGTCTGATAAAGCTCCCCGTAGATTACTGTCTTTCAGCACAAAACATCTCCCTTTTAGAGTTAATTTGTGGTCAGAAACTTAAAGAAAAAAACCTGAGAGAATCACATAACAAGGAGATAAACTCAACAATATCTACTTCATTATACAAGGAAAGCATGTCCTCATACCCCCACCTCCTACCCCTAGCCTGCCCTTGTTCCTAAAATAAATGTGGGGTGAAATACATACTCTGATGTATTTCATGTTTTATAAAAGCCCGACACAGGCTACAACATGGCTGAACCTTGAGAACACTATACAAAGTGAAATAAGCCAGTCACAAAAGGACAAATACTGTTCGATTCCACTTCCATAAGATCTCTATAGTACTAAAATTCATAGAAACAGGAAGTAGAACGCTGGTTATTGGAGGCTGAGAGAGGGGCGGGTTGGAAGCTATTGTTTAATGGGTACAGAGTTTAGGTTTTGCAAGATGTAAAAGTTCTAGAAATCTGTTTCATAGCAGTGTGAATATACTTAACAGCACCATATTGCACATTTAAAAATGGCTGAGATGGTAAATTTTATGTGATTTTTACCACATTTTTAAAAAATCTCATATTTTAGGTTCCTGTCTAGTGAGATGAGAAACAGGCTTATTTACCTACCAGTTGGGGCAATGAGCTTCATACAGTCTGAAATGCAAGTTATTCTACATGTAACCAGGGAATAATGTCATGTCAACATAGAAGTAGCTGGCCTTGGTTTTGTATACAATTTTCCTTGCACATTAATGCTTTGCCTCAATAAGGAACGACTGTTGGGGCACCTGGGTGGTTCAGTTGGTTGAGCGTCTGACTTCGGCTCAGGTCATGATCTCGCGGTTTGTGAGTTAGAGCCTGGCCGGGCTCTGTGCTGACAGCTCAGAGCCCGGAGCCTGCTTCGGATTCTGTGTCCCCCTCTCTGTCTGCCCCTCCCCTACTCATGCTCTGTCTCTGTCTCAGCAATAAACATTAAATTTTTTTTTTTTTAAATAATGAACGACTGTTGAATGCCAAATACTCTAGCCCAGATGAATGCAGCAACCCACAGAAGGACATGGGACAAAGGGCCATTCGTCCCAGTCTTTCCTCTTGGCTCAGTCTGGACAAATTCTGCCTCCAAACTGTTTGGCAGGAAGTTCTCCCTCATTGCTGTACTTTTTGTCCTTATCTCCACATTCAGCAGCCTTGGCTCTGCCTTACCCCTCCTCCCACCAAGCTATCTTCTCACTCACACGCACATACAAACACATATGTGCATGCATGTATGGTGTCCTAGATTTGCTGGGATATTTATTTTTAGGACTGAACATGTCTTTTGAACTGCGTCCATACTATTATGAGGATCATTATTGTTGTATATAATTTTATTTTTTAAACTTTTTAATGTTTATTTATTTTTGAGAGAGCGAGCGAGCGAGAGAGAGCATGAGAGGAGGAGGGGCAGAATCCGAAGCAGGCTCCAGGCTCTGAGCTGTCAGCACAGAGCCCAACGTGGGGCTCGAACTCAGAGAGTACAAGATCATGACCTGAGCCGAAGTCAGAGACCCAACTGACTGAGCCACCCAGGTGCCCCTGTTGTATATAATTTTAAATGTTTGCCTCAACTATGTTCTTCCTCAGAGGCTTGTTATTTTTATTGTCTAATTTTTGTATAATAATTTTTTGTAGGAAAACTTCTATCTTACTATAGCAAAAGCCCCCCCCCCCTTTTTAAATTACAGCTTCAAAAAGTTATTAGCATCTGGGAAGAGTACACTGTCTACATCTTGAGATGCGGCCCTGTTTCTAAAAAGGTGAAGTGACATTCTCTGAGCACAGATGCTGCTGCATACATTATGCCAGCCACTGCCTCGGCCTGTCGCTAGATCTCTGACACCTCACACAATGGCCGTCAGTACCTTCACTGTGTGGGCTCAAGGAGGCATGGCCAGTAAGAGGGCTGGGCTGGTGTGCTAACCTGGTCCGATTACTTCCCAAATTCCTAAAACCACAGCCTCTGTCCACAAAGAGCAGCACATAAACACCACCACTGAGAACAAGGGTTTAAAGACGAATTGGCATCTTCGTGAGGAATCGGCAGGAAAGCCAGGCAAGGACCAGTCGTGACCCCGAGTAGCACCGGAAGGAAGGCCTGCCAAGCCCATGTCACTCTGCACCCAGCAGGGACTTAACACCCCACCAGCGGGGGCAGGGCAAACAGACAAGCCACACAGACCACACACATCTGACTCTAGACCCCAGGCCTGAGGGTTGTGAACAGCAAGTTTTAGAGGACAAAAGGCCAAAATGACATGTCAAGCGTCTGGTTTTGCAGATCTCCTAGGATAGAAATGGACCTCTGAGAAGTGCCTGAAAAAACCCCGAGCAGACTAGTGATGGGCTCATGACTGGAAAGAGAAGTAGGTGATCAAGCCAGAAACCTGGGCTCGGCTCTCCTGAGCTGCCAAATTTTCTCTTTAAAAGTTTCATTTGGAAGGAGTGAAACTTCGTTCCATTTCCGTTCTGGCAAAGAGCTCCACTTGAGGCTTCAGACTTAATTGTCTAGACCGAGGGCAGAGGACAAGGCCTAGTCATCACCTTGTGACGGGGACTGCGCCTGCCCTCACTCACCGCGGGTGTGATTACATCCGTCCCGGGCGAGCACATGCTCTGAACGCCACCGGCAATGTCTACGGCGATAGCAGTTCCTCTGCTCCTTTCGTTTCACCTCATTTAAAGGTGTGGACAGGCCCCAAGAAAGCCCCTGGGACCATTTCTTCTAACCAGAAGCTGTTCCAGCCTCTCCCCCACCTCCTCCACAGCTCGAATGAGAAAAGCCCGGGGAGGAGAACCTCGCCTCCCAGAGCCGTGATGAAAGAAGGGGCTGTGACCCTCCCCTGCCCTGCTGCAGAAAGCTCCAGAGCTGGAAGCCAGAGTAGGCAAGGACAGACGGACGCAGAGGGGTCTGGCTGGCATTCATCCACTGGGAAGGATCACTGGGAGGACCACTGGGAAGCAGAGAACTGGCGACTGTCGAAAAGATACAGAAACTCCCGCTTCTCTCAAATCAAGGCGTGGAAATGAGGGCTTCGGTGTTTTAACCGTCTTCCAGGCTGAGCTTGCCGGCTGCCCACAGCTAAGAATAAACAGACATCTGGTAGTTCCGACTGTCAGGGAGGTGGCGACTTGCCATGGAAAACCACAATGTGAAAATTCACTGAAGGGTATTTAAAAAATCAAAGTGATTTTCCTCGGCAGTCTCTGCTTTCATTTCTACTGCAGAATTTTTAGGATAATGGTCCTCCAAATAGAAGTAAATGGCATAATTCTTAGTAAAAGGCAATGTTCTCTTTTAGTCCTTTACGTCGAGGACAGGGCACGGCACTGAGGTTGGAGGAGGGTTTTGGGGCTAGAGCTCACCAAACCTGGGTAGGAGCCCAATGCAGCCACAGACCACGTGAGCTGAGGGCATGGGCTACCTTATGACGCTTTCAATGCCAGATGTGTACCAGGCTGGTGCTGGCCTCTTCCTCCCAGGGGCTGCTCTGACGCCCACAGCATTACGCACTCCGCCCGAAACACGTGAGAACAGCCGCAGGAGAACCGTGAGCAAAGCTACTGCCGCATGTAACTCACATTGAAGTCAACCATCTGTAACTCCTACCCAGCTAAAAAAGTAGGGCAAAATCTGAATAACTGAGTCACAGAAAGAGTACCACAGTAAAAAGTCAGACAGTCAGTGGCAGCCTGGGACTGGTGGCTGAGGGTGGGGACAGACTACAACAGGTGAGGTAACTTACCCGTTGGGTGATGGACGGAATGTTCTAAAATTGGACTGGAGTGATGGGGGTGTAACTGTGTAAATGCACGGACACTACAAAACTGCATGCTTGAAAGGAGTAAATTTTATGGTGTGTGTATTTTGGCACAGTAAACCATTAAGAAAAACCAATCAGAAGATCTGGATGCTGGACCCGGTTCTAGATCTGTCAACCAGCAGTGTAACCTTGACTAAAGATCTAACCCTCGGTCAAGGCTTCAGTTTCCTCATCTCTGATATCCGAGGATGATCTGGGGCAAGGAGGCAGCACTAAGAGGGGAAAAGAATCAGTCTAGAGGTGCAGACACCTGGACTAATACCTCGGCCCAGGTTATACCGCTTACCTTAGCTATGTGAGCGCAGGTCTGCAGAGTCAGAGAGAAGCACATTTGGCCATAATTAACTACACAGCAAAAAATGCAGTCCTCAGGGTGATATGTGGTTTTTAGCTGAGAAGAGAGAGGGCCAAGTTCAAACTGCTGCTACCACGCAGCCCAAACCTGATTGTGACCTGACATGAATGTGCCCTTGTCTCTCCTTAAACATTTTTAAGTGCAATTTCACATCTGAAATGCACTTTCAAAGCGTCCGGGTCCCCACAGAGACCACTGTGAGTCTTTTTAAAGAAACAGTACGTTCAGGGGCGTCTTAAATAGAAAGGACAAAAGCCACGGGCACACTTCTGCAGCTGTGTTAACACAGGCCAGGCCCAGCACAACTAGGCAATGCTCAGAGTCCAACAGGGTCAGCAGGGTCCCACTAACGTTGCTAGCTGCTGAATATCATCAACAGAGCTAACAAGGCCTCATGGCTTTGAGACCACCTTCTGCTAACATACACACAACCATTCAAATTTGCCCCAGTGCTCTTGGTGGTAAGGACCAATGTCCAGCAACAGTCTGGAGACAGGGTTCTCTTTGCAGAGAGCTCATACTGCACACCGCCTCACAGCCATTGAGAACACCAGGACCACACCGGCCAGCTTCCCTGGCCATTTCCTGCATTCCGGGGACTTGAGAAAGGATTTCTGGTTTTGCCTTAATGAAACGTGACCAGATATCAAATTGGGGACCTGCTCAGTGTGGCATTCAAGGGCTTTCCGTCTTTGGTCGCGGCTCATTTTCAGTCTTCTCTCCTGCTATTCCCCACCCAAATCCTCACTGATCTCCAACTCTTGCTGTCTGTCTAACGTGGCAAGTTCTCAGAGGCACATGCAGAGGACAAGCTGTCAGGACCACTGTGAAAAGTGGGGCATTCTGACAGTGTTGACAATGTTAAAAAGCTATTAAAAAGTCTCAAGTAATGAAATAAAAAATATCCCTAATTCCACCATGGTTGTAGCAAGCTTTCACTTTCTACTTTATTAATTTGTGAAATTGACCGAGATTTTCACAAACACGTTTGACTTATAAAACCATCAGCTGATTCCCCCCTCTTTCTCCACAAACTACAAGGGACTTTCTACTTTATTCATTTCTGTATTATTTGAATTTTTGGTGTTATTTTTATCTTTGGAAAAAATAATGATCTTTTAGAATCTTTTAGAACTGGTTCGATGTGGTGGTCACTGTGGACTGCTACTGGGTCTCCATTTCCTGTTCCTTCTTCTTAGGGAGCCGTAATTCTGTTCAGGCAGTTATCACCCCTTCTCTAGGCAGGCAGTGGGGCTTGGGAAGCTGACCTCGCCCATTAGATACTCCCATCCCCTTTGCCAGGGATTGGTCAGGAATCCTCATTGGAGCCAATCAGGGCAGGGCACTGGCAGCCCTGAGAGGTTGTTATCAGTCCTGCAGTGAACTTAGATTTTAAAACTTGGCCCCATCAGCCTAAATGGAGAACTCATATTCCATGGTTTAGAGGGAAGGGGATGGCAAGATGGTTTTTGTTTGTTTGTTTTCTGTCTACTGTCTACTGGTGGATATGAGGAGGTATCTCACCTATTCCTTAAAGGGACACTAAACTTAACAGACGTTACTGAAAAATACTCGAAGAGTTGCCTGTTACTTAACTGTGGATGTTCTATACAATCTGGAGTTCAGAGATGAGACACCACACCATAGTTCAGTAATATCTCCCCTCTCCCTGGACTTTAATATACCTAAGTATATATTCATTAATAGAAAATGTTAGCACACAATCCCCATTTCCCAAGGGCTTGCTTAAAGGACAAGTGGAAAGACAGTTAAAATACTACAGTGTAAATGTTAGGATTAAGGTATGAAGAGGCTTCCAGAAGACAGAGAAAAGGATGATCAGAGAAGGCATCTGAGAAAACGTAACTCTTGAGCTGAGATTTGATGTAAAAGATGAGTAGCAGAGGGGCAAAGGGAGGGAGGGACTCCAGCCAGAGAAGTTAGAAAGATTGTAGCAAACATAGGGAAAAATCGTTTCAACAAATGGTGCCGGGAAAACTGGATATCCGCATGCAAAAGAAAAAGGTTGGCCCCCAGCCTCACATCATATACAAAAACTAACTCAAAACAGATTAAAGACCTACATTTAAGAGCTAAAACTATAAAACTCTTAGAAGAAAACACAGGATTAGGCAGTGATTTCAGAGGTCTGGCATCAAAAGCACAAAGAACAAAAGAAAAAATAGATTAACTGGACTTAATCAAAATTAGAAACTTTTCGTGCTGAAAATGACACCATGAAGAAAGTGGAAAGACAATCCACAAGATGGGAGAAAATACTTGTAAACCATGTATCTGATAAGGGACTGGTCTCCAGAATATATAGAAAACTCTTACAACTCAATAATAGAAAGACAAATAACCCAATGAAAAATTGGGCAAAGAATTTGAACAGATATTTCTCCTTAGAAGATATATAAATGGCCAATGAACATGCAAGGAGATGTTCGTCATTAGTTACCAGGGAAGTGCACAACAAAACCAAAATGAGGAAGAAAGAAAGCAGCTCAGCCAAGGAGTAGTGAAAACATTTAAGATTTAGGCCCCGGTTCAGGCAGTGCTGGAACATGGGGTGGCTAAAGGAGGCTGAAGGGATTGGCAGGAACCAAGCCACCAAGAGCCCCAAAGGCCAGACTAAGGAGTCTGGACATTCTAAAGGTAATGGGAACAAATCACAGTTTGCAACAGGGAAGCAATATATCAGATTCAATTTTCAGAAATACTACTCCAGCCACAGTGGGGCATGCCTGGCTATAGAAAAGCAGGTAAGGAGGGGCACCTGGGAGGCCCTGGCTGTGCTTAAAGCATTTTAGAGATTTGCCACAAAGGCACCCATTTATCCCAACTGTAGATGCCTCCGACCATCAAACGCTTCTCCTCTCAGCCTGGCCGCCATCCCCTGATCTGCACCCCTGCCGTTAAGGCCACCTGGGCAGAGCGGACCCTTCCACAGGCCAGGCCTCTGGCTTGCTGACAGTAGCTGCCACATGCCCTCCACCAGTCCTTCTCTCCTTTGGGCCGCACAAATGTTCCCATTGCTTCAGAGGTTCCTCAGGGACATGGTCTCGAGTCTCTTCTCTGGTCATCCTCCGGAGTCACTAGGACTCCTTGGGGAACTTTACAGAGTAATAGCCATAATGATCAGAGCACTTGTCTGAGCTCTGCAGGGACAAGCAGAGCATCCCTGGTCTATTAATGTAGCTAAGGACAAGCTGTACGCAGCCACGGCACAGGCCAACACAGATGGCGATGGCCAGGCACGAAAACTGCCAAGTTAATTTTACCCCAGGTATACTAAAGCACATCTTCCCCACCTTGTACTTGTGAAATGGTGTGCTGGACCCTTGTATGCGAGAGCTCCCATCTCTCCTCAATTAAACGAGACTCGAGAGTGATTATCTTTGCAGTTGGTCAGACGGTTAACGGCATGATTGATGAAATGGACAGGAGAAAGAGAATGTGGATAAGCATGGCAAAGAAGCAAAGGGAAGAGCGCACAGATACCGGGGCGACCGCAAGGCCAGCCGGACAGGGAGGCGGAAAGCCTGAGCAGAGGCGCTAGACACATCCTGCTCCACCACGGCAGATGTGCTGATGCTGGAAAAATCAGCAGAGTCAGCGAACCTCTGGGGACAGATACAGCACAAAAAGGCAGGCTCTGTGAGACACAATGGTTCTGCATCGGCCAAGCTGTGCCGTTTATTTTTTTATTTAATTATTTTAGAATATTTCATAAAAATAATGTTTTATAATGAAGTGTAATTATTAAGTATTAATTTTCATTTCCTTGTTTATACCCACCTGTCCCACATAGTGTGTGAGGCACTTCGAAGGACATACAGATTAAGGTAAAAACATGTGAACAAATACCCTGACTAGAAAAGGAGTATATTATCTTATTCAACCTCGAGGACTACCCTATTATACAGATATTGTTGTCTACACTTCACAGCTGAGAAAACTGGGACTCAAAACAATTAAGTAACTTGCCCAAGGTCTCATTTTTGACTAAGTGGCATTTAGACTTGAATCTAGGTCAGAAATGTAAGCTCCCTCCTACTCTCTGCATCACCCTCCCTATAACTTCTGGCTCCTTTCTGGGGACATCCCCTACCCAGGTAGACAGCAGTCATGTGGAGCCAGGACCACACGGCCGAGTCCAAGCCCCAACTCCACCACTTACTAGCGAAGGTAACCTTAAACTGGTTACTTACTCTCCGCGCCCCTCCTCTCAGCTGTGAGACGGAGGTAATGACAGTTCCTACTATGAGGGTAAAATGAGTTTATATTGCTGAAGCACTTTGAGAATAGTTACACAGTATACACTAAACCAGATTAACTAAACTGGTTAACTAAACTACATGTAAACTTGGGCAAGCAGCTTAACCTCCCAGCCATCATCTGTAAGAGGGAGAGAACACTGGGGTAGCTCCCAGACGTGATGGAAATTAAATAATATATGTAAAGCACCTATACATGTTGGTTATTATTACTGCCATGCTACCTTACTTAAAATCATCTCTTCTTTCGTCCAGGACGTGACATTACTGGATCATTTAACTACTCAACTAAGCAGTGAAATTAGCATTCAATAGGTCAATTGATTTAGAAAAATGAATATAAATTGAAGGGAACAATCTTGAAATACAGTGTGAAATCATTAAAACGAAAAATAAAACACAGCAATGACAGGTGATACCCAAAGAACTTCCCCCTGTTCTAAAAACATGTACACTGGCAACATCACAGCAAAGTAACTCCACGACAGGTGCCCTGGGGTGTGTCAAATGCAACCCACCTCCTGCCACGACTTCGGTAAACGGAGGAACAATACTGTGGGGTAGGTGTGGGGGTAGGTGGGGGAGTAGGTGGGTGGGTTGGGTTTTTTTTTTTTTTTGGTGGTGGTGGAGGAGAGGGTCATCCCTGATTTTGGAGTGCTAAGATGAAGTATTTTCCCTCTGTTTATAACTTTCATGACCACTTATTTATAACCCTTTAGAGATGACATTTCTGTTTAAGTATAAGCCTGGAATTTTTTTCATTTAAATCACACCAATGGAATATCTAACCTTTACACGGTCCGGGTCTACGTAATGCCTTCTTTTCATGTCACATTCTTCGGTAGTATAATTTAACTTGAGGATATAAAGGATCCACACGCCAAACACAAGCAATATACACCTGGAAAAAAATCAATTAGGCATGACATGGTTATGTGATAATCAAGAGAAATCATGAGAAATAAGTGAAAACCTACCCCACGTTGGGTCTGTCTGCCATGCAGCATGAAAGTAGTCTTTAAGGTGACCTTAGTGGTCAACTTAGGGCACCATTTCTTATTTTCCTGACAAGATAGTCATTTATGACTCTCTGTTATAAGTGAAAGTAGAGAAAACTTGTTTCTGCAAAGATGTCATAATAAAATATGAATCACGATGCAGACCACTGGTCTTAAAAAAACAAGTAACATTTTCTGAGCTATAGAATCTCAGCTTCAATTTTTTGCCATTTTAAAATACTGTCAGTCTTCCAAATGCTGTATGATTCCACTTATATAACGTACATAGAGTAGTCAAAAATCACAGAGAATGAAAGAGTGGTGGCTGCCGGGTCAGGGGGAAGGGAGGAAGGGGGGGCAGTTAGTGTTTAATGGGTAGAGAGTGTCAGTTTTACAAGATGCAAAGGGTTCTGCAGGTGGATGGTGTGATGGCTGCACAACAGTGTGAAGGTATTTACCATCACTGAACTGTATACTTAGAAATGGTTAAGACAGTAAATTCTATGTTATGTGTATTTTACCACAATAAAAAATGGGCGGAAAATATTGGGAGCCCTTAAAAGAATAAGAAAGCAAAATGAACAATCTCCTCATTATTGCTCCAAAGATTCTACCCCCAGAGATAAGCTGACTGAGGGGAGACAGAACCACCAGCTACCCTTAAGACCATCTACAAAAAACTGCTTTTAAAGATCTGATAAACTCACATTATTGTATAGTTTAAAATACACACATGCACATACATACACACACAGGATTAGGATAAAAGATTTAAGGCTAGTCCTGGTTCTAGAGACCTCTTTTTTTTTTTTTTTAAGTTTATTTATTTTCTGAGAGAGAGAGAGAGAGAGAGAGACTGAGAGAGAGAGAGGGAAGGGCTGAGGGGAGGAGGGGCTGAGACAGAGGAGGGGTGGGAGAGAAGGAGAGAGAGAGAATGAATCTCAAGCAGGCTCTGCACTAACAGTGGGGCTGGATCTCACAAACTGAGATCATGACCTGAGCTGAAATCAAGAGTCAGACGGTTAACTAAGCCACACAGGCACCCTCAAAACCTCATTTTTAATAAGCTCCCCAAGTGATACTGATAAACAGTTAAAAAAAAAATTTAAACCAAAGTTTAAGAACCACTGTTTTACATAATTTGTGTTACTGAAAAAACAAAGTTAAAGAATAACCTTAAGGGGAAAATGATCTCTCATCTAAAGAAAGGGGCAGTTTATGGGGCGCCTGGGTGGCGCAGTCGGTTAAGCGTCCGACTTCAGCCAGGTCACGATCTCGCGGTCCGTGAGTTCGAGCCCCGCGTCAGGCTCTGGGCTGATGGCTCGGAGCCTGGAGCCTGTTTCCGATTCTGTGTCTCCCTCTCTCTCTGCCCCTCCCCCGTTCATGCTCTGTCTCTCTCTGTCCCAAAAATAAATAAAAAACGTTGAAAAAAAAATTTTAAAGAAAGGGGCAGTTTTAAAAATACAGCATCTAGCACAGTATACTATATACACCAGATGCTAAATATTTCTTAATATTTGAGGAGGATAATGCAGGACAGTATTGCTAGAAAGTGTGTTCAAGACTTCTTGATTCTTATTTCAACAGGATCCCCCAAGAAAACCTGGACAAGCATCCTAATTTCTCCCTGGAATCAAGGACAATGTTACATGAATAGGATGTTACCATCTGTGTAAAAATGGGGGGTGGGTCACACACACACACACACACACACACACACACACACAATATTTCTTATATATACAAGATAATATTGGTTATCTTTAAGTGGGGAGCAGAAATGAGAAGTTATTTTACTGAATACTTTTAATACCTTTTGAATTTTAAATCTTGTGAATGCAGTATTACCTACCTATTCCTCTCCCCAGCCCCCCAAAAAGGAATTACATTCAGTGCATGTAGTAATCCCTTTTCTTGATTACCAAAAAAAAAAGAAAAAAAGAAAAAAAGAAAAAAAGGGAAGGGAAAAGAACAGTGTGTTGAAAGCAGGCCCATGGGCACCTGGGTGGCTCCAGTTGGTTAAGCGTCCAACTTGGGCTCAGGTCATGATCTCACAGTTCGTGAGTTTGAGCCCCGTGTTGGACTCTGTGCTGACAGCTTGGAGCCTGGAGCCTGCTTTGGATTCTGTGTCTCCCTCTTTCTCTGCCCCTCCCCTGCTTGCACACTCTCTCAATAAATAAACAAATGTTAAAAAACAAAAAAGCAGGCCCAATGCCTACAGCCCTGAGGACACTGCACGGTACTTCCCCGTCGTGACTCTCTCGCCCACACTGTGAACAGCCATTGGCCCAGGTGTACCTCATTCGCAGCCACAGGCCAGCACCCAACACAGTGCCAGGCATGTCAGACCTCAGTAAATATCGGTTGGTGTCAAAAGTAGCTGGAAGATATTAATGTACATTTCCCTTTCCTACCTTCCTCCTTCTACACCTCCTAAATTAGTGGTATTTTCAAAAGGGTGATTTTCAACTTGGTTTGGCTGCTACCAAATGCAACTGCCAGGTCCCTCCTTTAACAATTATACCACATATTAGGATATAAGGGTGACCTGGCTGAAACACCGGTCATCTTTTTTAGTATTCAATATTTAAGGCTCTTCAGAAGCTTGTAGAGGACTTTAATTAGCCATATTTTTAGATTAACTTAAAATAGCTAAGAGGAAAAGCCCTGTTTGGTCACGTAATGGCAGGGAGAGCTGTGCACTTAAGAGCTGCTCTCTTGGGATGGTGCCTCCCTGGCTGGCACTGTCCTATCATTAAGTAAAGCCTGATGCATAAATCCAGACATCTGTGCACTGAATCCTTACTCAAATGTGCCTTTGTATGATCTTCTGACCAAGTACGAGAGCCATCCTTCAGGGCCTTTTGCATTTTTCTCCCAGCTCCCCACAGCTGACCTGGTCAGGGCAATCGTAAGGTCCGAGGGCTCATACTTACTTGAGGATGTCTTTTAACAACAAGTTGGGTCTTCTCATCTTGTTTTGAGCTCGGGTGTACCATTGCAGAGAGGGTCTTGAGCAATCACTTCTCAGTTTCACACAGTTATACTCACTGGGCATTGCTGTGAAGAGAGAAGCAGCCAGGAGGAGGGAAAAGAGGGAGAGTCAGGCAAACTGTGTTTACAAAGACCTTTAGGGGGTACATCTATAGCATGGAATACTACTCAGCAATAAAAAAGAATGAATTAATGATACACCCAACAACTTGAATGAATCTAGAGGTAACTATGCTGAGCTAATACTAAAAGTTCACATATTGTATGATTCCAGGTATATAACATTCTTGAAAGGTCACAATACAGAAATGAAGAACAGATTGGTAGTTGTCAGGAGTTATGGAAAGGGGTAGTGGGTGTGGTTGGATCCTTGTGTTGATGTAAATATTCTGTGTCTTGACTATACCCCTATCAATATCATAGCTGTGATATTATACTATGGTTTTGCGAGAGGCTACTGGTGGGGGAAACTGGGTAAGCGGTACATGGGATCTCTCTGTATTATTTTTTTACAACTGCACACGAATCTACAATTATCCCCAAATAAAAAGTCTAATTAGTTTTTAAAGAGCCTTTACCTTTTAAAGGTGCATACAGAACTATTTACAGATGAAACAGGAAAAATGAGATCTGCTTCAAAAAAAATCAGGAAGGGGATAGGCGGGGAGGTGGGGGATAGATAAGGCAACTCTAGCTTTAAACTGATTAAGTATTGGGGCGTGTGGATGGCTCAATCAGTTGAGAACCGACTCTTGATTTTGGCTCAAGTCACAATTCCAGGGTCATGAGATTGAGCCCTGCTTTGGGGTTAAGCAGGTGTGGAGCCTGCTTAAGATTCTCTCTCCCTCCCTCCCTATCTCTCGCTCTCGCTCTCGCTCTCCCTCTCTCTCCCTCTCCCGCTCACTTGTCACACTCTCTTTCTCCCTCAAAAAAAATTTTTTTTAGTTAATTAATTAAACGGATTAAGTGTCAAAGCTGGGTACTAGACACATGGGGCTCATTAAACCTTTCTCAATACTCTAATGCTTTTGTACATCTGAAGTTTTCTATGATAAAAGTTCAAAGAGAAAGTGTTTCATATATATATATATTAAGAGGAAATGTTATATTTAAAACAACAAAAGCGTTACACTAACAAAAAAAAGAAAATATGGCAATTTTAAAAGACATTTTTCTTAAAAAGTTATATGTTCTTGGGTATGCTTGCCTACTTATTCTTTTGAATTAATTTTATTCTCAAATTTTCGATTTCTAAATAATATTCCAAGGGGTACTATAGTAGAAATCAATACATTCTCCCCCCTCCCCCCCATATCAGTTTCCCCCTTCCTGACAACTTGGTAGAATTCTGGATTTTTAGCTAGGGTGCATGGCCTCCCAACAGGAAGACTACATTTCCCAGCCTCCCTTGGAATTAGGTATGGCCTTGTGACTAAGTTCTAGCCAATGAGATATGAGCAAAAGTGACTTGTATAACTTCCAGGGTGTATTCCTTGGCATACACCTTTATCTCTTTTCCTGCTGACTGAAATACTGACACATGATGAGCCACTCTGGACCACACAGAGAGCACGTCACCAAGGGATGGTGAAGCAACAACAGAGAAGGGGCCTGGGTTCCTGGACAACCCCATGGGCATTCTACCTGGGACTGCCTGCCTCTGGGCTGTTATAAGGTGGAGAACTAAACTTCTGTCTTGCTTAAGATATTGTTAATTAAAAGTGAAGTCATATCTCAACTAATATAGGCACCTATTATATTACGCTATTATGATAAATTTATATATTAATTTAAGAAATAATATCTTTATTATAGTCATTTGGCCAAGAGACAGTTATATCTCATTATACACTTCATTTCCATTCAAGTTGTGTCATTTCCTCTGAACAAAATCTTTTATCAAACTGACATTCAAGTATTTAGTCTTTCTGCTCCTAGAAACAATCTCTCCATCAGTTCTAATTTTAACTGTGTAGCACTACAGTGCAGGATTTTTGTAGACAAGTATCCTTCTGAAGAGTTTCAAAAAACACTGCCAAGGACCTCACTAGTAAACCCTTCCTGAAGAACAACTGAGACCCTGGAACGTTTTTAAACACCACAACTTGAGGTTACTCAAATGCATGGCTAGCCAAGTGGTGGGAACCAGCAGGCTACCTGGAACCTATATGTATATAAAACAGACATTCTAAGATGTCTCTGTTTTTACAACCAGAATGACACATGATTTGCGCCAAGGTGGACCTCCAGCAAACCCAGACACCGCAGTGTCAGAGAGAAGCGGGTCTCCACCTCTGCCTGTCACTGGTGTGCTGGACAGCACTGCCCTGCAGGCTGTAAGCCTGTGAATTTCCTTCCTCAGACTGTGGCCAGCCGGCTTCCTGCTGAGCTGTGACTGGGGGATGTCCTGGTAGAAGACTGGAAGACAAGAGGAGGAAGCAACCTTTCCGGTCCCCTGACGCAGTGCAGGTTCTGACAGGGGTGGTGACAGTCACAGGCAATGGAGGGCGACTACATGTGACTCCACAGCATCAGTGGGCATCCAGTGTCTGCGGTTTCTACTTGAGAGAAGTGATGGCATCTCCAGAAGCTTTGTGACAAGTACAAGCCTCAGCCCCGGGTGACAGAAGCTTCCTGATCTCTGGCTGACACTTCTCTCTCACTTTGCTATCTCCAGGCCTGCCGATGTTTTTGTGATCAATCCCCTGCATGAAAACCCTCCCTGCCAGAAGCATCAACATCGTTTCTGGTTTCCTGCTGGACAGTGACTAGTATATCAGATGATGCTCTCGTGCCACTTTCAGGAAAGTGGGATTGTTCAAGGAAAGGAGGGGCTCTGGGGGTGACAGCAGGTCTAGTCCTGCTCATATGCTCAAAAAAAAAAAAAAAAGCTGTTTTGTTTTTTTCTAATCATACTGGAGAGGACCTCATGAGAAGGAGTATGAGAACATAGTATCTACAGCCCGTCACCTGGGCTCAGCTCCTCCACCTACCAGTGGGGAAACTTTGGGCAAATCACTGTAACTCCTGCAGCTCCATTTCCTCATCTGTAAAATGGGTGTAGCAGTATTACCAACTTCATAGAATTCACATGGAGAAAGTGACTGCACATCATAAGCACCATGTACTTGCTGGGTGTTGCTACTATTATCCCACAGAAAGGGAACTTACAGGCACCCAGTCTCATTTGATATGCTTCATCTGTTGGGGCTTTAAGGCTCTTGTGCCTTTTGGTCACCCTCACTTCCAGCCACAGTTTTGGCTCCAGCCCTATCATGGAGTCGATTCCATTCCCCTTCCTGGTATCTCTGGAGAAACAACATCCTCTTGAAGCCCCTCACATACTCCTCCAAACCCTTTCTCAACCTGCAGAACCTCTCAATGCTCAGTGCTCACTGGTCACTGGCCCCTCGCTGTCACTGCTCCCTGCGACGGCCAAGCTGTTTCCAGCCTGTCTACCTCCCTTCAACCAGTCTACACACCATGCCTCGGATACCTTGGAAACACACCTCCTTTAAAACTTCTTAAATCTTCCCTTGAACTCCCACATGCACATCTTATGCCTCCAGGGTCCTGGTCTCCACCCCCAGCACAATCTCCTCCCTGAATACCACCAGATTCCACCACCAGCCTTTAACCCATGTCCTCAAGGGAGTAACCCCTAGACCCAACTCCCTGTGCAGACCTGTCACCCAAGCTCAGACTATGTGTCCAACAACCTGCCTACGGTCTTCATCTCAGACAACAGTACAGAGCAGAACCTGGCATTGCCTCTATTCTTCACATTATTTTGAAGGTGCACCATCCACTCAGCCACCCAAGCTGCAAACCTTCCCCTTAGGCTTCTCTCTTTCATTCCCAGCCCCGATCGATCTCCAGGGCTTCTCGATCATAATCAACAATTGTGGATAAGTTTATTTTTCATTTTGCATTCTGTGCATTACCGTTTTAATCTCTGCAAACTTAAAGACATTTTCATGGCGGGAGGAAGGGTCCTTCCCATAGGATGAAAAGAAATTTGAAAACCACTCAAATGAAAAATATTTTTAGGAACCCTGAAGCATCTCTTAGTGTGTTGGGGTCACTATATCATAAATGAAGCACTTAAAGGCAAAAAAAAAAAAAAGTAGTAGGAACTGTAAGTTTCTAAGTTACTATATTTTGTGGGGGGGGGGTCTGCTGAGTTGGGAAAAAAATATATTTATGCAGAAGCAAAATGAAGAACATTGACACTCAGCAAGTCCTGGTGGTCTGAGCTCCCCCTGCCACCGTGTGGAAGCCGCATGCCTGGCTCTACCTGAGCATCAGGGGTCTTCAAAAAACTGGTGAGTGAAATCAACAGATGAATGAAGGATGACCGCAGTATTCCTAGAGCTTCCGAGGGCTCGCACTCGCCAGCATCAGCTGGAGAAGCAGAGTGTCACGAACACTGCTCCACACGAAAGCCACCCCTGCCAGCCTGTGCACGTGCACACACAGACTGAACTCACTTTGGTGATCGGAACCCTCCGCTCGAGTCAATTCATTTACGTAACACGAAGACTGCTTAGTCTAGAATAATGGAACTACTACAGATATGCCCTACTTACCAAAACTGCCTATGTTGATTCCTATGTGCATGCTTTATTTGGTCTTTGGAACACTTACTATCAGGAGACATGTTATTTATACATTTTTCCCTTTTAATATACATTTGTCTCTTGTCTCCCCCACCAGAGTACAGACTGCAAGGAAGCAGGGGTCTTCACTTTGCTCACCACTGAATTCACAGTGCCTAGAATGGTGAGAGGCACATAATAGGCACCTAATACGTACTTATTGAACAAATACTTGGTTTCTTATGAGAGTTTCAGAGGTGATGGTGGTTTCAGGCACTCGCCCAAGGACTTCTGTTGGCAGGCCATCACCAACGGATTGCCTGTCTTCTGTCCCTCCTGCTCTCCTTCCCCGCCGCCTTCGTGGGCAGCTCTTCCCCTACTGCCTCCTCCTAAGTGCTAGGGTCCAGGACTCATAAGTCTGGCCCTCTTCCCGCCCAAACTGCTGGGATAAGAGCCTCCATATCATGGCTTTGCTAAGCATCTTTATGCAGAAAAGTCTTGGCTTTCCAAATTATGTATTTCTACTCACACATAAAAACATAACATATCCTTCTCAAATGCTTACATGCCTGGTGAAGAAATAATTCTTATTAAGGCCCTGATGCATAAAGGGCCAGGCCCAGATGGATAAAGGGCCAGGCCCAGGTTTTCGGTCTATTTGTAGAAATGGCACTAACATTTTCAGAATGAAAAATTAACCATTCAAGACAAGATTAGAACAGACACCACAAAGCAGGACACGAGGAACTGCCAAATTACCAATATAGACAACTACTGGTACAAGAGTGGACAGGGCATTCATATTTATTGGGAGGTAAAGCCTACACACAATATCACCGAATCCTAAAAACACCCCCTTCATTGGACTGCGATGCATTTAACCTGCCAAAGGTCATACGTGGATAAGGGGCCAAGAATTCCAACCTACATCTATTCACCTCCAAGTCCATGCCCTTCCACCTGGAGTGCTTTAGGAAGGGAACGTATGCGAATATGTGAAGTGTTTTTCGTTTTAATAATGAAGGCATGCCAAGGCACAGACTGTTATAAACAAAAATGTGAACTTGAGGTGAGTAAGCCAACATGGCTAGAGTGCACTGCCTGGAAAGGAGAACAGGTACAGCTTAAATGTTAATATGGCAGCAGCTGAAAGAACATGCCTTTTAAGGTGGGAGGATTCTGGGAGCAGAGGACTTCACAGCTGCATGCTAGGTTGCCCATTGAGGGACAGCGAGGCAGGATACTGAGTGCTCGCTGCTGTCCAGATGAAAGGGGAGCCCGAGGCCTGCCCTGGTGAGGAGCAGGAAGAAGGGACAGGACAGAGATCTACTGAGAAATGATAAAAGGAAGGCAATCAGCCGCGATAAGTGAGCAAGCGTAAAGCTGCATCCCAGTTACGGGAAGACAGGGATGGGAGTCCATTTTTGTAGTTTTGTGATGATGTGGTGAATTTGAGATGATAAACAACTAGACAAAGATGACCTGGAGACAGGTGGAAATTTGGCTGGAGGCTCAACACAACATCCACCCCGGCAGACAGCCCTGCCCACCCGGTCTGAGACAATTAAACCCTCAGGCATCCACAGTATGGAATAAATTAACTTCTCTCCTTTAACAAGACTGGTATAAGGTATGTACCATCCAGGGAAAGTTGAGAAAATAGTCACTTAGATCGTGTTTGGGTTTTGTGTTTGAGATGAAGGCTTCTACTTGATAAAGGAGAACAGAAGACGAGGCAGGAAGCCTGTCCTTGGGGAAAAGACAGCTTTGGGGTGCCCAGGAGAATGCACAGCACGAGCAGGGGGCACAGCAGAGGGGCTGGGCAGGGAGGGAAGAGGCACTCTATGGGCAGAAGGAATGGAATGAGCAAAGGGCAGAGGCCTGGTTAGTTTGGGGAACGGCAAATGACTGGCATGGGGTGGGGGTGGGGTGCAGGCAGGAGTTAAGGCAATATTGTGGTCCTGTTGGACACCCAAGGGCTGGGGCCACAGATCAGCTGTGAATGCCCGCTGCCAACAGCACACATCTGCCCCCACTCAGCAGATGTGTCCTACAGCCCCACCCAAATGATTGAGGAGGTACAAAAGACTAGCCCTCGTGCCTCCGGGAGAACGCCTGGAATCAGCTGGGACCACAGCTGTGCTCAGCTCCTTTCCCTGTCTCTCCCCCCACCCCAGCCTCACCCCTTTCTCCTGGCAGCCCCCTCAATGAACCAGGGGCCCCTGAATCCTGTTTCAGGCTCTGCTTCTATGGAACCCAACCTAAGACACGCCATGAGGTCATATGGAAGACTGCAGAAGGTCATGGACAATCACAAGAAGCCCTTGAGGACTTTATTCAAGAAGCGTCATGAAATGTGGAAGAAAATCAATGGGGAAGCAGCAAGGATAGCAGGGGCAGGGGTGGAGAGCCTGATACCGGAGGCTGGTGGGGAGCCAGCCCAGCATTCCCAGCCGCAGATCCTGGGTGCCTCAGCAAAGATGGCAGCAGCAGTGGGGAGAGGAAGGGCTTCGGCTGCAGCACCAACAAGGCTTGGGATAGACCAGATGTGCTTAGCAGGCAGGAGGGAAGACAGCTCAAGTGATGGGGAGGATGGTGGAGCTCTCTGTAGAGAAAGGTCACAAGGATGGAAGCTATGGGGACACAAAGGTCAGTTTGGCCCTGCTGAGTCTCAGACGCCTGTGGGCCACCAGGCTGATATGTCTTGCTACAACTGAGAACCCAGGCTTGGGGCCCTGGAATATCAGTCAGGGGGTGCCCTTGGCTGCATGTAACAGAAACCTGGGTATCATGGCTTTTAGCCAAGTCAGGTTTCGTTCTCTCACAGAACCAGAAATCTAGGGGCAAGCAGGCCAGGCTGATGCAATGCCACACACCCACCCCCCCACCCCCCAAGCTTCTGTTCCTCTAGCATTCATACGTGGCCAACCTCCATTCCACAGTCCAGGCAGGAAGGAGAAGAGGGACGAGATGCAAAGGAAGGGGAAGCACCTATATCAGGCAAGGGAAACCTTCCCCGGAAACTAGAAACCACAGGCTTCCATTTACATCTGTTTGTCTCTCATTTATATCTCTTTGGCCAGAATGGGAACGGCATCACGTGGCTACCTCCAGCTGCGAAGTTAGCCAGGAACTTTTACAAGCTGGGCCACAGGCTTCCCCAAACAAAATTAGGGTTCTGTCAGTAAGGAAGGAAACAGGGGATCTGTAACCGTCAATAGTAGGATATGCCATAACAGATAAGGTCCAGGGACATTTCGATAAAGGTAGCAGTTAAGACTGCTCTAAAGAGATAAGATCCCGGAGGGGAAGAACACAGTGCAGAGCCTTCTTAACCTTGGTAAGCCCACCTTCAAGGGGTCAGGGAGGAAGGGAAGGAACACAGGAAGTACTGCTGGAAATCACAAAAGGAAATATTGAGCAAAATCAGTAACCCTGACATGACAATTCCAAGCCTGGGTTTCAAAGCACTCTGAAGTCCAATTATTTAAGAAAGCAGCCTGAGAGGTCCTGAACAAAATGCACTTTATACTGCTTTATCCTAAACAAGTAATAATGGGTGCCCACACACAAAAGGGGTGATTTCTAAACGTTCATTTCATCGATTCTGTGGGCATGCAGAGACGACATGACAGATGGGAGTCTGGAATGAGTCCCCACTTTCTAGAAACCCAAGGTGGAGGGAAGTGATGACAAGAATGTATCCATAGTGGTGTGGGGAGGGCCATGGGAGCAAGGAGGCTGTTTAGAAGCACGGCACCTGCCACTCAGCACACACACAGACAGGGTCGAGTCACAGAGCTGACTCCTGGGCTGTCTCGCCAAAGCCCAAACGTGGGCACAGGGCAAAAGCGGCAGGGCTGGGGGGCCCAGGGCAGCAGCAGGGACCAGTGAAGTTCTACACTAAACTCGCTCCTACCCCCACCCCACAGGGAGAGGCAGCTGCAGGTAGGGGAACGGCGGTTTTGTCAGAAAAGCTCAAGAGTACTCTAGTCCAGGGCCTTACCTATGGCTTCCAGAGCTCTGCGTGACATGTTACTTTTCTCCTACTGATTCCAGAAGTCAACCTGTCCTCCTGTCCACCCAGGCAGACAATCTAGGTAATTCCAAACCAGTTTTAGCTGTGGAACTTTGTTTGTATGAAAGCTCACTTGGAATCCTAAGACATAGGGGTGCATGGGTGGCACAGTCGGTTAAGCATCTGTCTCTTGGTCTTGGCTCAGGTCATGAGCTCACGGTTACTGAGTTCAAGCCCCACATGAGGCTCTGTGCTGATGTCCCGGAGCTTACTTGGGATTCTGTCTCTCCCTCTCTCTGCCCGCCCCCTCCCACCCCACTTGTTGAGTGTTCTCTCTCTCTCTCTCTCTCTCTCTCTCTCTCTCACACACACACACACACACACACACACACACACACTAAATAAACTTAAAAAAAAAAGAATCCTAAGACACAACACAGATAAGAGGCATGCAACTGATCTTTTGCGGGGTTTCTTCAGCTCAGCACTACTGACATTTGGGGCTGGGTGATTCTTTGTTGTGGGAGGCTGTCTTGTGTACGATGTGTAGCAGCATCCCTGGCCTCTGCTCCCCAGATGCCACTAGCATCTCTGGTCCTGCTCATCTCTCCCAGCTGTGACAATCAAAACTGTCTCCAGACATTGCCAAATGTCCCCTGGGGGGCAAAACTCTATCCATTGGGATAAAATCACCGTCTGTATGAACATTCCAACACTGCCATATTCCTAAAGTATTGAGGGTAACTAAACTCACCGCAAAAACGGAAAACCAAAGACTGTGAACTAAAAGTCAAAGATACTTGAGTTTCAGGATCTAATATTTTTAATATTTGGTTCGGATTGCATGGTCTCAAGAAACTGGATTCATCAAGGTAAGTGATCGTGTTCTCACCTGTGCAATGTGTAAGCCAACAGACAGGCACAGGCCTGCATTCACGCAGCAGTCAGGGCAGAGCACCAGCCTGCAGGGTATGCGAGTTCCAGGTGTACATGGGGATGGAAGGGCCACACTCATTCCTGGACCCATACGATCAAAGCAAAGCACCTTTATCCCATTCCACTCCCTCCACCCAAGGGGGAAAACTCCCTCTACACCATCCTGCCCTGTTTCTACTGGGTAGGCAGTGTCTTACTTGTCTTTTAGGAATGTGAAATTTCACCCACGATATCAAGACCACAAAGGAAGTGCTGGAAGAGCTCTGGTGCTGAGACCACACCCAATCATCTCCTGTCTTCTACGATTCATTCAACTGAAATGACCAGTGCCTTCCACTAGGTGAGGATATGCAAAGATGGTTATCTGTGAACCAGGAAAGGGCTCTCACCAGACACAGGATCTGTCACTGTTTTGATCTTGGGTTTCCAGCCTCCAGAACTGTGAGTAATGAACATCTATTGTGTAAGTAAATAATAATAAGAAGAAATAAATAGTCAATGCCTCCACCACTGTCTTGGCCAATGGTTCTCCAACCTGAGCATGCACAAGAACCACTGGAAAAGGCTGTAAAGTATGGAGATTCCCAGACCTCATCTCCAGAATTTCCCACCTGCTAGGAACAGGCAAGGACACCAAATGTGCATTTTAAGCAAGTTCCCCTGAGTTATGTGGGTGTGGTACTTTGAGAAACTCTGCTCTCTGGTAAGCTGTAATTAACAACAGATTTCAGCCTAAAGATTTTCAGGTCCTCCTACAAACTGTGCAGTTACAAGGACCTGTCTACTGAAATGAAAAATAAAAGCGTTGCTCCATGAATGCATCCGCACTCTACTAGTTTTGCCCACCAACCAAAATGCAAGCACTTCAGGGGTGCCTGGGTGGCTCAGTCAGTTAAGCATCTGACTTCGGCTCAGGTCATGATCTCGCAGTCCGTGAGTTCGAGCCCTGCATCGGGTTCTGTGATGACAGCTCAGAGCCTGGAGCCTGTTTCAGATTCTGTGTCTCCTTCTCTCTCTGACCCTCCCCCGATCATGCTCTCTCTCTGTCTCAAAAATAAACGTTAAAAAAAATTTTTTTTTTAAATGCAAGCACTTCAATGATTCCGAGGTGTGCGTTTTAATCTACTGCTAATCAACCAGCATTCCTCTAAGGCTGAGAATACACTATTACTTTCACTCAGTTGCTGGCTTTTTACATGTTTAAAGATGCTAAGGCAATTAATTCTGAGTCCTTGGAATACATAAACATTCTCCAAAACTCGAACATGCCCAGAAACTACACATGGTGTTTCTCCAAGATTTTACTAACATGACAAAGATGTCAAGAGAGCAGCACCTCTTGCGGGGTCAAATCCAGAACCTTCTTCCCCTCCCTACCTCTCTTTTATACTCCCCTCCCTCCTCACTCCCCTTCAGCCTAGAGGTCTCTTGTTTCCACTCCCACCCCACCTCAGGGTCTTCATTTGTCTCTGCCAGGCCTCCAGGTGGCTCTCTCCCTTACGATCTTTATTCTGGTCTTTATTCAAAAGTCACCTTCCTTGTAAAAGAGCATCCCCACCCCTAAGCCCTGTTATTCACCCCTGCTTTACTTCACAGTACTCTTTAGGACTCAGACATATTTGCCTGTTGTCTGCTCTCCCCACTAAAACATAAGCTTCCTAGAAAAGAGGTTCTGGTAATTGTGTTCTCTGCTATAACCTCAGAACCTAAAACAGTGCCTAGCATGTAAGAAGTACTTAACTACTTGCTGAAGGAATGAACCAACAAATGAATGAACGCACTCATCAGAGGCCCGTACCCAGATTCCTGCAGAATAGCTAACCCAGAGTTAGCATGGTCCTAACGTGCAGACGTGAGGACCAGATCCTTCCCTGTGTCCAGATGTCACAACCACTGGGCATTTGTGAACTGTCCAGAGCATGCCTATATCATGGAGAACAGGGATGGGATTTTTCAAATGAGAATCAGTGTGTGTGTGTGTGTGTGTGTGTGTGTGTGTGTGCATGCGCACGTGCACGTGCAGGGCCCTGGGGAAAGGAGACAAACAAAGTCAAATGATTGGCCCCCCCCCACCGCCATGGGAAATAGAAGAGAAGCTGGGTCTGTTTTGTTTTGTTTCTTAAGAGGAAAAGAGATTAAAACAGTCTCACTGTTTGGCTGTTTGATAATGGCCAAGTCATTCTTTAGGATGTTTGCTAAGATGTAAAAAGCAGGATTGGATGAGAACATTTCCACTGCCTCTTCTTCCACTAAAATTTATGAGTCTCACCTACTTTTCAAAGTGAGAACAGGAAACATAAATCTTAGCTGATTCAATGGACGCTCATACATTATGGCCATTTAGGAGAGAGAAATAGGAAGCTGGAATAAGTGGAGGGAGATGGGTTTAAAAAAATTAAAGGGGAAAGAGAAGAGTGGGGGACACAGAGTGGAGAAAATGAAGTGGAGGCTGAGGGTTAGGAAATTCTGTGAAAGGAGAGCTGGAAGGGAAAGAAAGACAGGAAGGAGGTATAGAGGCTTCACTGTTCTTATCATATTCTGTTCCCTAGGGCTGGACAGTTTCAGAGGAACTCCTCTCTGCAAATACTGATAAGCAGATCCACCCACACACCCACCTCAGGCCCTAGCATAGAGCTCCCCTTCTGAATCCAAGAACAGCCCCTGTCACCCCACCCCACAGGAGAGGCTCCAGCCAAAACATAGAACGTTGTCCTAAACTGTATGAAATGCAGTGGGGGCTGGACAAGACCCCGCCCCTGCTTATGCAGAAAGCAAAAGATGCGGGATTTTTGCCAAAACATACAATCTGAGGTTCCATCAAGCAGGAGGGTGGACCATCTTTGACTGATGCCAAAGCTTTAAGCAAAGCATACCCTCTGCGGGCCCTGTGCCTTACTTATTGGCAAGCGCTCAACCAAAGCATCTTGGTGAAGTGCACTGATCTCATGCATCAACACTCTCAACTGTGTTTAAATATATTTCCGAAGTTACATTCTGCCTGGGAAGCCTCTGTTACAGGACAGTGGTAGGTCTAGTCTAAACCAGGTAAATGTGTGGATCAGAGCTGGCTGACCAGGCTACCTGAAGACAGCCAGCAGGAGTCAAGTCTCTGGAAAGGGAGCAGCGGACAGCAGAAGAAAGAAACCTTCCTGTCAGGTGAAGCTGCACTTTTGGTGATCTTGCACCCTGTCTTCTGCTGACGCCCGGGGGAGCAGAGCCAATGCTGAAGGGAGCTCAGCGTTGTGGGTAATGACTTCATTAATGACCACGGAAAGGGGAGACCCTGAAAAGCCCCATGTGGCTTCTGATGCTAGACTTGCCACAGCACCATGACCTGCAGACTTCCGAGTTTTTAAACTCTATTAACTCTGTTTTTTGACATAATCCCAAACTTACAGAAAGATTGCATGAACAGTACAAAAAAAATTCCTGGATACCCTTCACCCAGACTCCCCAACTGGTAACATTCTACCACATTTGCTCTGTCTTGCTACATAATACAATATAATATGCATATTACTTTTTTACCCGTTTGAAAGTAGTTGAAAACATGATGATATTCCCCCTGTAAATATTTTAACATTTTAGTATTTCCTAAAGACAAAGATATTCCCTTACACAACCACAACATAATGATAAAAATCAAGCAGCTTTTGTTGTTTCAATACCATCTAATCTAAAGAACTTCTACGAATTTCTCTAGTAGTCCCAATAATGGCCCTAGAGCAAAAAGGAGCACGTGTGGCATTCAGCTGTCATATCTTTTCAACCTCCTTCAAGCTGAAACAGTTCCTTTATCTTTAATGACCTTGGCATTTTTTGACAAGCACAGGCCAGTTATTTTATAGAATGTCCCTCATTTGGGGTTTGTCAATTTCTTCATGATTATATTCAAGTTTACATTTTTGGCAGAAACATCACAGACTGATGCTGTGTTCTTCTCGATGCATTTTGTCAGGAGCCACACGATGCTGACTGTCTCACTCCTGGTGATGTTCAATTTGATCAACTGGTTAAAGTAGCGTGAGGCAGGTTTCCCTGCTGTCAAGTTACTATTTTTCCTTTGTAATTAATAAGTAACTTGATGGAAGATACTTAGGCACTAAATAAATACCCTGTTCTCATTAAATACTTATTTCAGCAGCCACTGGTGGATTCTTGCTGGAATAAGAATGAAATCCTGTATGAGGACAAACAAGGTCAAACTTCAGGGGAAAAAATAGGGCTGGTTGAAGCAGTAAGTCATAAGCAAGAATTAGCATGTGAGACTTAATTCAAATAACGCTGGGTTACATTCATTCTGAGCAATCAAGGGGGAAAAACACCTCTATATTTACCTTTTTTTTAAATGTTTATTTTTGAGAGAGAGAAAGAGACAGAGAGTTAGTAGGTGAGGGGCAGAGAGAAAGGGAGACACAGAATCCAAAGCAGGCTCCAGGCTCTGAGCTGTCAGCACAGAGCTCGATGTGGGGCTCGAACTCACAAACTGTGGGATCAGGACCTGAGCCGAAGTGGGATGCTTAACCGACTGAGCCTCCCAGGCGCCCCTAGATTTACTTTTGAGAGTATATGTGAGTATCCATGTGCATGCTAGTTCCTCTCATGGTGAGCATGCCTGCTAGAAACTCAGCCCTTCAATTCGAAGGTGTCCAGCGCCAGCAAAAAGAGACACCCACGTCCAGAGAGCTGACAGCCAGAGTCATCCTCACACCTGAGGCCCGATTCTCCAGCGGCAACGCTGAGGGGCTCAGCTCCACGATTCCTGGTCTTGGTGCGGCATGTTGTTACGTTTAAAAACAAAAACCCCAACTCACTACTGCCTTAGAGGAGGCGGTCAGCTTTAAGAACTCTGGCTTGGCTTATTCAAAAAGTATTTTTTACAAGTCTATTATCAAAAAGTTAGAAACTTCAGAAATTATACAAGAGTGGAAAGAACATTTTGAAATCACATACTGCTTGTCATACTACGACCCAGTAATAGCCACTGTTAACATTCTGGTCTTCAATTCCATCAGTCTTTACTCTTTGTATATGTATATTTTATCAGGATTGGGATCAAAGAGTCTATACCAGGCCTCTTCAAGCTGGGTTTGGCTAGAGAATTGAGCCCAAAAGGATCTGAATACCTATTTTCCCAATTCTTCCAAGGATGGTCTATAACTAGAATCATTCCGGAAGCATGGGAGAGAAATTTACTCATAACTTACAATGGTTGCTCTAGAGTAGCAGGGCTTAATTCTCTTGTAAACCCCCAGTTGCAGAGGGCTGGTCCATATTGTTGTATAATTTGCTTTGCTCCCCCCTAACAATCCTTTAAATAAACGTTTTTTTCTTCCAAATTTTCATTTAAGTTCTAGTTAGTTAGCATATAGTGTAATATTGGTTTCAGTAGAATTTAGTGATCATAACTTACATATAACACCCAGTGCTCACCATAATAAGTGCCCTCCTTAACACCCATCACCCATTCAGCCCATCCCCCACCCACCTCCCTCCATCAACCCTCAGTTTGTTCTTTATCGTTAAGAGATTCTTATAGTTTGCTTCCCTCTCTTTTTCTGCCCCCCTTCCCAAATGTTTGTTAGTTTTGTTTCCTAAACTCCACATATGAGTGAAATCATATGGTACTTGTCTTTCTCTGGCTGACTTATTTTGCTTAGCATAATACACTCTAGCTCCATCCACGTCGCTGCAAATGGCAAGGTTTCATTGTTTCTGATGGCTGAGTAATATTCCATTGTATATAGATACCACATCTTCTTTATGCATTCATAGTTGATGGATATTTGGGCTCTTTCCATAGTTTGGCTATTGTTGATAATGCTGCTATAAACACCAAAGGAAACAATCAACAAAATTAAAAGGCAGCCTATGGAATGGGAGAAGATATTTGCAAATGACATATCTGATACAGGGTTAGTATCTAAAATCTACAAAGAACTTATCAAACTCAACACCCAAAAAATAAATAATCCAGTGAAGAAATGGGAGGAAGACATGAATAGACATTTTTAAAAGGAAGACATCCAGATGGCTAACAGACACATGAAAAGATGCTCAACATCACTCATCATCAGGGAAATACAAATCAAAAAAACCATGATGGGGGCGCCTGGGTGGCTCAGTCAGTTAAGCGTCCGACTTCGGCTCAGGTCCTGATCTCACGGGTTGTGAGTTCAAGCCCCACATTGGGCTCTGTGCTGACAGCTCGGAGCCTGGAGCCTGCTTCGGATTCTGTGTTCCCCACCCCACCTCTGCCCCTCCCCTGTTCATGCTCTGTCTCTCTGTCTCAAAAATAAATAAACATTAAAAAAAATTTTTTTGTAATAAAAAAATAATAAAAAAAGCAAAACCATGATGAGATACCATCTCATACCTGTCAGAATGGCTAACATTAACAACTCAGGGAACAACAGAAGTTGGCAAGGATGCACAGAAAGGGACTCTCCTGCACTGTTGGTGGGAATGCAAACTGGTGCGGCCACTCTGGAAAACAGTACGGAGACTCCTCAAAAAGTTAAAAATAGAACAACCCTGCGACCCAGCAACTGCACTACTAGGTCTTTATCCAAAGGACACACAAATACAGATTCAAAGGGGTACATGCACCCTGATGTTTACAGCAGCACTATCAACAACAACCAAACTAAGGAAAGAGCCTAAATAAACATTTAATAAGCACTTTCCATATACCAGGCGCTGGGAATATAAAGATAAAAAGACACAGCCCCGTTCTTCTTTAAATGAATAATCCAGCCAGGGAAGGCCAAAATACCTTCATACCCAAAATACCAAATAACGCCACGGTAGAGGGGAAGCAATACACCTGGAGCACCCCGAGCAAGGAACCGTCATCTCCGTCACAGGACATCAGGGAGGCTTCCCTGAGGAGATAATGTGTAAACGAGTCCCTAAAGGATGGGCAAGACTTCAGAGACAGAAGACAGGAACAGGCATCCAGACAGAAGAAATACCATGTGAAAATACCCACAGAGGCATGCTCTGGCCCGATCACAGGGGACCTGGCGAGAGCGGCAGATGTGCCTAAGACGGAACCACAACCTCCACACTGGCCTCAAAGGAGGGGGTGCCAGGCAGCCCTACGTGGCTCTGGAGCAGGCTGGCCAGCTCACGATGGGAAGTGGGCTGAAGGCAGCTAAGGAGAGGTCACAGAGGTCACTGCAACCGAGCCAGAGCAGACCCCGTGAGGAGGGGGCCGATCAAGAGACGTGAAGAAAGATGCCACACAGAATGTGGTGACTGAGCTGGCAGGGGCTGTTATTCTAGCACCCTGCCAGCTGAGGTCTGGCCTGCATAACAAATCCAGGCCAGTAATAGGAAGGAAAAAGAGCAAAGAGCACGCAAGAGGGCTCCACGCAGTGCCACCACTCCACCATTCTCTGAGGGGACTTAATGGCAGAGGTGGGGGTACCCCTCAGAGAAGGAGACCAGAGGGAATAAGACAGACACTGGAATAAATGGGGGAAGACTGCTTAGAGAACTGCCCCTCCTCTTTGGGTCCGTCTAAGCTCTAAGAAAACACCTTACATAAGAGCTCTCCAGTGGGGGGCCCCTGTGATTGCAAATTATATGTGCAGAATATGTAAAGGAGAACAAGTCGGTGGCAATCCCATGAATACTACAAATAGCGCAAAATCTAGAAGGTACCTTTAAAAATTTTTTTTAATTTTTATTTATTTTTAAGAGAGAGAGACAGAGCATGAGCAGGGGATGGGCAGAGAGAGAGAGAAACATAGAATCTGAAGCAGGCTCCAGGCTCTGAGCTGTCAGCACAGAGCTCATAGAAGGTACCTTTTTAATGGAAGATTTCCCTCTTGATCTAAAGGATATAAGTAGTAGGGATGAAGAAATAATACTTAACAGAACGGGAAAGTCAGTAGAAATAATAGTTAACAAAATCAACTCTGGGACCCAATGTAAATAGGCTCCAACACGAGGACCTTCCTAATGGGAAAAATAGGGGATGAGACGATGTGAAAGTGTGTGTGCAAATTCTGAAATTACCAAGATCCCACCCCCAAAAAGAAAGGGTTGGGATATGGGTTCCTAAGTCTTGAAATTATGAAGTGACATCGTCAAACAAGACCTCAGCAATATTTCTCAGGGAGCAGCTGTCCAGGTGGATAGGGAAACAGAGGTCAAGGATTTGCTAGGTAGTTTATGTCATGATCCAGTATTCTGTAAGCCACGTCGTCCTAGAAGCAGCAAGCTAGTCACATAAAACTCAAATCAGAAAGTGACCCCAGGGGCACCTGTGTGACTCAGTAGGTTAAGCATCTGACACTTGATTTCAGCTCAGGTCATGATCTCACGGTTCATAAAATCAAGCCCGGCTTCAGGGCTGTCAGCGCAGAGCCTGCTTCGGATTCTCTTTCTCCCTCTCTCTCTGCCCCTCCCTCACGAGCATGCAAGTTCTCTCTCTGTTTCTCTCTCCCCCTCTCAAAATAAATAAATAAACATATGAAAGAAAAGAAAAGAAAAGAAAAGAAAAGAAAAGAAAAGAAAAGGCCTAACATGGCCCTAGAAAAGGAACTGGAGGGACCACAATTGGGACCTGAAGTTTGACAGGCCCTGGCTGTTTTGAGACTGAAGGAGTGGGAACAGTCTTAGAGAAGAAAAAAGAAAAGTTTTGTTTGGGGCACTTTAAGCTCAGAGAAAGTTAAATATGTTTGAACTCTTAAAACCAACAACAGGTATTTAGGTCTATAAGAGGCATGGCTAAAACACAGAATTTCCTTTTATAACCCAATCACATATCCCTTTTCCTCTTTGCTCCAAATATTTGGGAAATCATTATTTGGGCAGGCCCCAAAGAAGCATGCTGCCAATCATATAAGCAGGGTTTTTTTTTTTTTTTTAATGTTTATTCATTTTTTTGAGAGAGGGAGAGAGACAGGGCATGAATGGGGAAGGGGCAGAGAGATAGGGAGACACAGAATCCAAAGCAGGCTCCAGGCTCCGAGCTGTCAGCACAGTGCCTGACATGGGGCTCAAACCATGAGATCATGACCTGAGCCGAAGTTGGATACTTAACTAACTGAGCCACCCAGGCAATCCTCATATAAGCAGGTTTTTAGGTTTTTTTTAAATGTTTTATTTATTTTTTAGAGAGAGAAAGCATGAGCGGGGGAGGAGCAGAAAGAGAAGGGGACAGAGGATCCTAAGCAGGCCGCGTGCTTACAGCAGCAGCAGGCCGATATGGGACTCGAACTCACATTTGATCATGTGAGATCATGACTTGAGCCGAAGTCAGAGGCTCAACCGACTGAGCCACCAGGCGCCCCTCATATAAGCAGTTTTAATCAAGCATGGAGTACGTGCCTGGGGCTACAGCAATGGCCAGACGGACACAGTCTCTTTTTCAAAAGGCTCTCATGATCTTATTTTAAAAATCAGACAAGTAGATCTATCACAAATGTAATTATTTTCATAGTATTTCTTTCAAATTTATTCTACATTGAACATGAGGGCTGTGTTACAAGATGTTTTAGATTTGTGTGTGTGTGTGTGTGTGTGTGTGTGTGTGTGTGTGTGTGTCTGGGAAGGGGTTAGGAAAGGTCCTCCCAGGAAGGAATGAGTAGAACTCAGTGGGCAGGCAGGTTGTCACCTGAGCAGTGACAGCAGGCACGGAGGGGAAAATTTCACATGGAGTGCCTGAAGGTCCAGCCCAGGAGGGAATAAGGTACCAAAAGAAGCTAGAGAAAAGAAGCAGACCATGCCATGGCCTGCTGGAAATGGGAAATTTTTTATCCTGAGATAAAAGGAGCAACTGGGTAGGAAGTTAATTGGAACTGGATTTTGGAGAGACCTCTCTTGAGCCACACTGGAGATGGGGAAGTCCTCTTGTGCCCTGAGACCAGTTAGGAGCCTGCTGTGGAGACCCAGGGGAGTGACGATGGCCTGCAGGGGAACACGCCAACCTGGACAGGGAACAAGGCCATCTCAGCCACCTCGGATGACCTTTCCAAGAATTTCCACAGGAGTTGTTCTCAAGCATGCGGCAGGAACACACTATGTGCTGCAAAGGGAGGGATGCATTTGCCTCCTTGTCACCTCCAGGTCAGACTGCCTGAGTCAGAATGTCCCCTAGACACTTTCCCCAGACTCTGTCCCCTACACTTTATTAGTTTCTTAACCCCTCTGAGCCTCAACATCCTCATTTGTAAAATGGGGATAATAACGATACCAAACTCACATGGCTTTTGTGAAAATTAAATGAGCTGTACGTATAATGACATATACATAAAAAATGACTATATATATATATATATATATATGCATGCTATACTGACTCACTTTATTGTCACCTGCTCTAGTCTAGTCTAGTCGTCTAGTCTAGAGCAGGTGACAATAAAGTGAGTCAGTATAGCATTTATCTTTTCTTCTGACCTATCTATGTGTTGTAGCATGTAGGTTTGTTAGGAGGGGAGTGGGTTTACTAAGCTTTTCACAAAAAGCCCACTCCTCCTTTGCCAGCCACTGAACACTGCCAGATTCCTACGATCCTAGATTTCCTTGGCAGAAAACTGAACCCCACCACCAGTTAGCCCTGACTGTCCCCTTTATCAAGACAAATCAGCTCAATGTTTAAGACAGGCTAAGATCCAGAGCTGTGCTGTCCAGTACAGTTGCCACTAGCCACATGTGGCTGTTAAGTACTTCAAATGTGGCCAAACCAAATTGAGATGTGCTCTATATAAGTAAGTTACACACCAGGCTTTAAAGACCGAGTATGAACACGAAAATTTAAATTGCTCATTAACAATTTTTAGATTAATTTCAGAATATACTGGACATACTGGGTTAACTAAAATATATTATTAAAATTAATTTCACCTTTTTTTTTAAAGTTCCCTTCCTTCTAATTTGTTGGATTCATTTTAATTGCTATGTTCCTAATGTCTTAATTTAGCTAAATCATTAATTTTTGCTATTTTTCTTGTTAATATGAGCAATTAAGACTGTACCTAATAGTTTAAGTGTATAAGTCATCCTACAACTTTTGACACATATGTTTATTATTATCACTTATCTCTCAAGCCTAAATATTTTTAAATTCAAATTTTCACTTTTTTTCCAAAATAGCATTTAAAACTGATATAATTTAGTTGCACTGTGGCCAGAGAACTTGTTCTGTATGATACTGGTTATTTTAAACATGTTAGAACTTATTTCATGACCAGGTGTATACTCAATTTTTGTAAAAGTACAATCTTCATTTGTGGGACCATGTTTTCTATATAAACAGTTGGATCAAGCTTATTGTTTGCTGGAATAACCCTTTACTGGTTTTCAGTCAGCTTGTTCTATCAGTTACTGAAAGATGTATAATAAAATCTCTCTCACTTTGGTGGCAGATTTGTCAACTTTTTTTTTTATTCTTCTGTCACTTTTTACTTTACATTGTTTGAAGCTGTGTTATTAGGTGCATAACAGTTTAGAAGTTCTTATATTCCTCAGAAATTGCAACTTCGATACAACTGTTTCTTTTCAACTTTTTAAATGTAGCTACTAGAAAATTTTGAATTATGTGTGGCTTGAGTTACAGTTCCACTGGACTAGAGAAAGGATAAGCAAGAAGCCTACACCAACCACCAAGTCCTGGAAAACTAAGGATGTGACTGCAGAAAATAACAAGCAAAGGGAGGAGAGTATTGGGAGCCCTGTTAAAGGACCATACTCTCTTCCTCTCTTGCCACTAGGGTCTAAATAGGAAATGAGACCAAGATGTTTGTCAGAAGCAGAAAGGAGGTGAAGAACAAGATAGAAGAGGATAAAAAAGCAGAAGCTGAGGGGCGCCTGGGTGGCTTAGTCGGTTTAATGTCCAACTCTTGATTTCTTCAGCTCAGGTCATGATCTCACGATTCATGAGACTGAGCCCTGTGGCAGGCCCTGTGTTGCCACGATGAATGGAGCCTGCTTGGGACTCTCTTCCCCTCCCCAGCTCATGCTCTCTTTCTCACTCTCAAAAACAAACAAATAAATACACATAAAAAAAAAAAAAAAAAGGCAGAAGCTGAGAAAAGGTGGCCAGGGAAGAAGGAACTCTATACATATCATAGAACAACGACTTCCGTTGTGAACTCAATATATTTAAGCCTTTAATCATGAAAATGACACTTGGTATTAAAAATAGCCTTAATGTCCAAAAGATAGAACCACTATTCCATTAAAGCAGACCTTTTTTATTTATTTTTATCAATTTTCCCTCTTTGAATTAATCAAATCATACCATATGATACTTAACTATTATGATTTTAGATACTTAACTTAATCCTGGATGTTTTTTCCATGCCAGAGGAAGAGAACAAAAATATCTTGTACGGCCTTAAAGGACTAACCTAGACTTTTCCTCAATGACATGAGAGAATTCTTAACAGAAATGCGGAAGCACAGAGAAGGCAGATCAGAGAAGTAGAAACAAGTATAGAAAGTACCAGGCACCTGGGTGGCTCAGTCAGTTAAGCATATGACCTCAGCTCAGGTCATGATCTCACGGTTGGTGGGTTCAAGCCCCGTGTCTGGCTCTGTGCTGACAGCTCAGAGCCTGAAGCTGGCTTCAGATTCTGTCTCCCTCTCTCTCTCTGCCCCTCCCATGCTCACTCTCTTTCTCTCTCTCTCTCAAAAACAAATAAACATTAAAAAAAAAAGGAGCTAAAAAATATATAGAAAGTACAATGTTTAGAAAGCAAAAGGGAGGAGAGGTTCCCAGAAGTGCTTGCAGGGAACTGGGAGCTGAGATAAGTTAAAGCAGTTTGGCCAGAGAAACTTTTCCCTGACAACAGAACTCTTGGGTTGCCCACAGCTCGGCCTGTGCTGCTGCGTGACTCGGGATACCGGGGCATGGAGCTGACTGCACTTGCCAAGAGAATATGGGGCATGGGGCACAGCCAGATAGAAACTGATCATGACTCCTGGTAAGTCTCCTGCCTGTCTCCTTGGTGAAAACTTGGTGTTGCCCTCATCAGCTAGTAGTAAGGAGGTACTATTATAAAACTAACACTACACTAATAAAAATTAACTACTAATTACCATATAATAACCATATGATGACCACACTAATAACAACGTAGTTATTAAAAAATTGGAATAACATGGCTTTGCCTGCAGCTCCCAAAGCTGAGTATACACATGCCCATTACCCAGCAATCACACACCTACCATACCACCATCAGAAATGCATACGTATGTATACCAAAGATGGGTACGAGAACAGTCACAGCAACGTTATGTGCAATAGCCAAATGCTGGAAACTGCCCAAATGTCCATCAACAGTGCACAAATATGTGATATATTAATCACCCAAAGGCCAAATCAGCACTGAGAGGAAGCACACTACAGCAAGAGGCAGCGTCACGAGTGAATCTCAGAAACCTAACTCATTAGGAAAGATGTAGGATACTGCAGGATCCATTTATACACGCATGGAACTGTCAGGTGTGGTGGGTTGCCCCCAGGGAGGTAGGGACTGGAAGGGAGCACACGGGGAGCTCCTGCTTCTTGATCTGAGTGCGTGGGTGTGTTCAGTTTGGAAAACTTGTGAACAGTACACTTACAGCGTGTCTACTTTTCTAGTATGTGTGCTATACTTTAAAAAGAAAGAAGGAAAGAAAAAGCTGTCCAGGTAAGACAAGCCTGGAAGTGTCTTTGTACCCTCTAACCTCATTGTTCCCCCACTCCCTCACACTTCTTCCTTGCTCCCCCTCTGCAGGTGTGCTTAAGCTGGTTCTCTCTCCCTGAGGAGCCCCACACATCGCTATCCATATTTACGGCTTCTTCCTACACCAGGCTGGTGATTTGCAACCCCTCCCCATTTTGGATGCCTTGGCTAATTTAGGCCTTTCACACTGATTCAGCCCTTGCTTCTCCTTTCTCTGCAGTTAGGAAGTTTGTACCATCACTGTAGATCTTCCCAGCTGTTTTATTTCTGCCAAGGCTGCCCAGCTAGACTTAAAATCATGGAGCATGCCCTCTGGGAATGATCTCAACCCTCCACAGGCAGTTCAGATTAATTTGTTCCTCATGAACTAGAAGGGTGTGGAAGGTGAGTTTTAATCCTCCCAGCAACTCCTGGCTCCCAGACATCCCCCTTCGGCCCCCAGCACCTGGATGGACTCCCACAGAGAGCTCTAAACCTTTTTTATTATAGTCTGTTCACCTCCCAAGAGCCAACTTGCTAGATAAATTCCCCTCACTGCTGCCAAACAGCATGGAACTAACTTAGCCATCTGGGCCAAAATTATAAGCATTTTCAAAATAGGTAACCATAAAATGACTTTTTAGAATATACGCCTGTTGGCCCTCTCACACTTCCATTAACTCCCTCATACCTTCCCATCTCACTCATTTCTTTTCTGGCTTAGAGGAAGAAATGGCTGCTAATCACAAATAAGGTCCATTTCATCTTACAGAAACAGCAGCACTCACATAATGGACAGACATGGAAAAAGAACCATGACATCTTGGTTATAGTGCTCTGGCAGTTCACAGCACTCTCTCCTGTCTAAGCATGTGTTGGAATTTAGGTGATCCTGGCTCTAAGACTAGAAATGTAAGACATTCTTCTAAACTGTCCAGCTTTCCGGATTACACAAGTGAAACCACAACCCATCATGTTTTTGAGTCTGTGCCCCTTCACTCAACAGACATGAATTCCTCTTCCTCACAGTTTCAGGACACGCATCCCTCTCTGGAAGAGGATTAGCAGTTATAAAACAAGAGGAGAGTGAGGCTAAACACCAGAGGGCAGGAGATGAGTCTTCTTCCTCTTTGTAACCCCAGTACTGAGCTGGGTGCTTGGCACCACAAGCAGGCAAGTCAAGGATGCGAAACGCAGCACATAAAACTATTTTCTCTTTTAAAAGAGCAATCCATAATTAAGCAAAGGCCACCTACACGAATTAAGACATGAGAACATAAAATTCATCTTTCAAGTCAGCTGATTTGTAGGACCCCTTTAACGGGTAAACACATTATTCGGTCAGAACCACTGAACCAGAGGCCTGAAAGGGACCACAGCCATCAGCAGCAGCTCAAGCTTCCCAGTAGCGACCAGGAAACAGAGCCCCTCAAGGGGATATGTATTGGCCAAGGTCACCCAGCTGGTGTGGGGTAGAGACAAGCCCCCGCCTCTCCCTATTAGCCCGGCACCTCTGAGAGATGCTCTCCAAAATCCTTGAGTTATTTACACACTAAAGGCGTATAATGAATGCATGCCTATGTCAAGTCACTGCTTACAATTCAGAGGAAAGCAAACGGTCACCAAAACGTGTCTCTTTCGTAGGGCTGGCTGCAGAGGGGGGCAAGGAAGGTCACTGGCGAATTTCTACGTACAGACGCCACACATCCCGCCTTATGGAAGGATGCAAAGGGCAGTTTTGGGAGCTGCTAGTTACACTGCAGAGGGTCCCCCAATCCCGTCCCAGGGAAACGAGTTAACTCGGCTCTGCTGGCTCGGAAGCTTCCAGCAATGAATTAAACCCCAAGCCGCTGCGGAACACCGGGGGAGAAAGGGCCACTGCGGCTGGACTCGACAACCTGGCGGTTCACCCCTGAGCCTCCACCGCGTCCACACTTGCGTGGGCCGCGGCGCCCCCTGCCCCGTCCACGCGGCCCGGAGCCACGACTCCCAGCCCGCGCCCCCGCGAGGCGCGTCCAGGGGCGCCGTGCCCTGGGAGCCGCCCGCGGGGCCGGGGAGGAGCCGCCAAGCCCCAGCCAGGCAGGGTTAGGGACTGATGGCCACCGCCGCCCCCAGCCCGCGGGCCCCGCTACGCCGAGAAGGGGGCTGCGCCACTTACCTCGGCCGGCAGGTGCCGCCGCCGCCGCCGCCTCCGTTCGCAGCTGCAGGGGACGCCGCTCCGCGCCGCCGGCCGCCTTCGTCCGCATGCTAGGGAGGGGGCGCCGGCCGGCCTCCAGTCCAGGGCCCCGCGCCCCCGCCCGCCCCCGGCGCAGCGCTCGCGCCCATTCAGCACCAGACTGTCCGCTCCCCCGCGCGGATGCGGAGGAGGGACGCGGGCGGGGCCGAGCATCACGAGGACAAGAGAGACCAATCAGAGCTCGCGAGGGGGGGGGTGTCCCGCGGCGGCCCCGCCCCCGGGACGCGCAACGCCTCCACCCACTGTGGTTCGGGGAGCCGGGCGCCTTCGGCAGGACGTACCGGGGACAGTGGGCCCCCACAGCCCTCTTGGACTCTACGTGCAGTTAGGCGGTGGAGGGAACAAAAGGTGCATTTGGACTTGTTACTGCGCAGAGGACTGGTAGATGCGGAGTCGGTGAATGAAGGGGCTTTTAGTAGTCACGTGCTTTACTTGCCTGCACAACCCCCCCAGGGCGACCACTGTTCAGAGTTCCTTGGGTCGTGAGACCTTGAGAGCTGCAGGAGGGCAGCCTGGGCGTGGGGGAGCGGGGAGGACTTGCAGAACGTCTTTATTTTTGTTACACGTGTCCGAGAAAAGGTTAGTAGTGCTGATTACCTATTGGTATCAGATGGGTAATTGAGGCCCGGAAAGCATAAGTGAGGTACCTAATTCATTGGGACATCTGGTGGCAGAGCAGGGATCAGAACCTGCGCTTGGAGTCCCCCTTTCCATATCTCAGGAGTCTCCCTTGAATCTGGAAAAGAAATGTCATACAGACTTTTAAAGCATTAATATTCGTGAATCCCCAAATTCAAGAATTAAAAGGAGTTTAAAGCGCTGATATGTTATTTCTTTAGAACACCCAAGGGTGTATAATGCGTCTGCAACATTTCTGTGCCTTGGGACTTGTTGACTCCTCAGTGAACTCATTGGTCTGTTTTCAGAATTTCCTTTTAGGTTACAGATACAGTGCATTGCAGTCATGTGCCTGTGATACCGGTTCTGGTTTAAAACGGAAGATCCTAGAAACTAAGCCAAATATATTTGTGAAAACTTAGAATTTTGTCGATCTTTTTTGCAACAGTTTGTACAGGGGTTGCAAAGCACCAGAGTTTGGCAGTGTCTGTGTTCTTTCCCCAGTGGGGGCAGGGGGTGCTGGAAAAAAATGTTATATCTGGGTAACAAAGGTCAGGAGGGAAATCTTGGAAAGGAAGGGGGGGGACTCTGTTGTCATACTTTCCAAAGGGATTTTGCCATAAAAATGTTTCCAAGTTATTCTAAGGTGAGAATACTGGAGCATTTTGAAAATATTAGAGGAAAAGCTGTCACTGGGAGATCTAAATCCAGTGGAGTGGCCAAGGCTGGCCAGGCAGAGCAGCTGCTGGGGTCAGGGACAGCTGCAGGGAGAATGCTGAGCACCTCACCACTTCTCTCTTGGAGACCTGCCCAAGGCCAGCCTGCTTGGTCAGACACTTTACCTCTCTTTGCCTTAGCTGCTCTTTCCCTTTCTCCCAGATACTTCTTGTCTGAAAAATGCTGTGAGAGCATTAAGGTTGGACATAAGGATCAGCCTTCCGGCTTGGAGGACTGGGTGCAAGGTGGGTGTGACAAAGAAAAGGAGCTCAAAACTGCCTCCTGTTCCAGCCTAACCAGACCACTGGTAAGCTTACCCTGCATCCGCTGCCTCATTCACCCCATTCACATTTGGTGGAAAGAGAAGCTGACTTGTGGGACAAGACAAGCCCTGACCTAAAACACCCTTTTTACTAGCTGCAGAGCCTCTGCTACTGTTCTGGATAGAGACAGAGATCCTCAAACCGTAAATTAGGATCAGCCCCTCAACCTCAAAGCCTTACCTGGAATCTCTTCAAGTCAGTGGCTGGTCTCAGAAAAGCTCAGGACCCTGACTAGCACAGTGGCCAAACTGTTGGTAAATCTGGGACAGCTACCATGATTTTATAATTCTTTAGTTCCTTATGTTCATTACTTAGGCATTGTGTTACCCCAACATTCATTCCACCCTTCCCTTCTGTGATGCAACATGTGGTTTAGGTAAGATTGCCCCACTCTTAGCTCTGTGAGCGGGCTCTGACTGGTCTAGGTCAGCAGTTCTCAAACTATGGTCCATGGACCCCTAGGGGTCCCTGAGGACCTTTCAGGGAATCTCTGAAGTCAAAGTTATTTCATAATTATCTAATACATAGTTTGCCTTTCGCATTGATGGTGCAAAGGCAAAGGTGTGCAAAACTACTGGTGCCTTCACAAATCAGGGTAGTGGCACCGAACTGTACTAAGAGCCTTCATTACCGCACTAATGGTAAAAAAACAAAAACAAAAACACAAACACAAAAACTTTTAATTAAAAAAATGCAGTGTCATTTAAGAATGGTCTTGATGGAGCAATACATATTAATACTAAATTTATTAAAATCTCAACCCTTGAGCACGTATCTTTTTAATATTTTATATAACAAAATGGAAAGGCACATAAAACCCTTCCACCGCAAACCAGAGCCTGGTGGTTGTCTAAGGGAGAGCACGTGTGCAGCCGCAAGCTGAACTGGCTGGTTTGGGTTTTTTGGGGGTTTTTTTGTTTTTTGTTTTTTTCATGCAACACCATTTTCACTTGAGAAAGCAACTGACAAATTATGGTTATTTCAGCTTGATTATTTGGTAGACATTTCCTTGACAATCAGTTAAGTGAGCCTGTCTCTTCAAGGAAAACAATGGACTATTTGTTGGGCCAATGATGAAAAAATTCCAGCTTTCAAAAGAAATTTAGAATTTTGGAAAACTTATTATCACCCTGAGACAGCTTCTCAATATTTAAGGACTTTTCTCATGTGACGAATGGTGATGTTAACAAATGTGACTTGGGGATATTGGGTCATGTATAATGTGCCAACATTTACAAGACCTGCATTTACTCAGTGAATCAGTGTTTTCCAAATCGCTAATGCATGATGTTACAAAATCACACATGGGTAAAAGATGAATTCTAAATGCAAGGCAGACAATGGATTTTAATTTGACAGTATGAAAAGTTTATAGATAAGGTTTTCAATTTCACAATGCAACAAACCTTTAAGGAATTACCTCTTGTAGAATTTTGGTATAGTACCAAAAAAGATACCCTTTAAAAGCTATCGGGGCACCTGGGTGGCTCAGTTAAGTGTCCAACCTCAGTTAAGTGTGAAACCTCTTGGTTTCGGCTCAGGTCATGATCTCACAGTTGGTGAGACTGAGCCCTGTGTGGGGCTCTGCACTGACAGCATGGAACCTGCTTGGGATTCTCACTCTTCTTCTCTCTCTGCCCCTCCCCCATGCGTGCTCTCTCTCTCTCTCTCAAAATAAATAATATAACCTTCAAAAAAGATCTATCAAAATACTCCTCCCTTTTCTAATTACATATTGATGTGAAGCAGATTTTCTTCATGTACTTTAACCAGAACAATTTGCAACAGATTGAATACAGAAGCAGATATGAAAATCCAGCTGTCTTCTATTAAACCAGACTTAAAGGTTTGACTTGCAAATCAAAAATAAAGGGGGGAAAAAGCCATTTTTCTCACCATCTTTTTGTTTTGGAAAACATAGTTGTTTTTTTGTGTTTTTTGGGGGCTATTAGTACTTTTTATTTTTTTTTTTATATATATGAAATTTATTGACAAATTGGTTTCCATACAACACCCAGTGCTCATCCCAAAAGGTGCCCTCCTCAATACCCATCACCCACCCTTATTAGTACTTTTTAAAACATAATTATTTTTTAACTTGTTAAAACATGTAATTTTATTTTTATGATTTATTTTATTAATTTAAATTAAATTACATTTAATTTCTAATTTGTCAAATATCAATAGATTAAACCTCCATTAAAAAGATTCTTTAGGATCCTCAGTAATTTTTAGAAGTGTAAAGGGTCCTAAGACCAGAGTTTGAGACCTGCTGGTCCAAACCACCCAGAGAGATCCCATCCTCCTTGCCCCTAAGATTGATTCATGGGCGGCCATCAGAACCAGACTTATCCAGTCAGAGAAAACCTTAGGTATTTATTGGATGGTGGGAGAGAGATGCTCTCATCTCCTGCTAGACAGGAGTCAGGCAATAAGTAGCCTTAGTAGCCGCTGATAAGGCAGCCATTTTAGGCAACAAGAAGAATTGACCTTAGAAGAGAATCATGCTGAGGGAAGCAAAGACAGAGGTTAGAAAGAAACCATTGCCTTTATGACATTTTTGAGCTACTAGATCAAACCAGCCCTGCAGCCCATCCTACCTGTATATGCTCGAGTTTAATGAGCCAGTGAAGTCTCCAGTGGGTTAAACTAGCCAGACTCAGGTGCCCCCTTGATGCATTGTATACCTGTTTATGAATATTTTTACCTAAATAGATGCCCAGGGCCTCAAGGTAGCATACTTTCTAGGGTTTATTCATTCATGAATAAACTTTTTCATCATGTCATCAGTACAGGTTAGTGAAGGCAGAGCAGGGTCTGGGGGAAAAGGGACCTGACACAGACAAGTGGGGTCAAAAGTGCCAATAATACTTTGGAGAGCAATGAGGAACAGAGGCATCTGATCTTGAACAGCAAAGTGGTAGCAGGTTTTAACTTTCTTTTGCTTTTATGCATTTCTCAAATTGGACAACACAAGCATGTATTGCTCTTCTTTGAAGGAAAAAATAGAACGATATTATTTTTAATAGCCCTTGAATAGGGGCACAGGCTCAGAGAGCAGGTTGGCACCAGGATATGGCAAGAGAAGTCTTGGGCTAAAATTGGGCTAGCAGGGAAGGAAGATCAGGGAGGCAGATGGGCCCGGAAAACAAACTTCCTTTCATTTACAGTTTTGCCAACAGCCAACCTCAAAGATTCAAGGGGATGAGCAAGAATCTCCAAGGGTTAAGGAATCATTAATTATGCCTCCGTCAGAGCCGTTGGAATATATGCAGCTCAGAGAGAGAGATTGAGAGAGACCAACACTAGATTTAGGTCAATAGTAGAAAAGGCTTGAGAGATATCACATTAAGTGAAAACAAAAAAGGGGACACAGATTGCATGCAAACTTCTATTATGTGGCCAAAAAAAAAAAAAAAAAAAAAAAAGGCGAGAAGAGCGCTTGGAAAAAGAAAACAGTTGTGGCATTAGGGTAGCAGGATCATGAGTAATCTTTTTTTCCTTTGTAAGAGATGTCCTTTCATGTTGTTATAATGTTGTTTTTTACAATAAATAAAACTGAAGGGAGTCATTGGTTCAAATTACTGAGGTCTCAGAGGCTTTTCCAGATGGCCTGTTTCTTTTCGCCTGCCAAATGGCTCTCATCTGACACCAAGACAGGAGCTGTGCCTTCCCTAGGGCCTGGCATCTTCGAAGCTGTTAGGGGTGATGCCGATGTGACTATTTTGTAGGTGGCCAGAAGGAAAGGAGAGAGGGCAGTTGTAGCAGCCAAGACTGAGGCTGTGTGTGAGGCAGGGGCCGGGGGGGTGGGGGTCAGGGATCCCTACTCCTCTACCATCCGCTGGTTTGGGGGGGTTCCCTCCCAAGTATTGTCTTTGTATTTTTCTCTTGGTGAACTTCACCTGCTGTTTGGCTCCCATCCTCATCCTTCTGAGACGTTGTCCCTCCCTCAGTCCCCAGGGGCTGGAGCGCAGCTGCGGCCAACAGAATACAGACCGGCTGCTGCCCTAAAGCACAAAGGAAGTCAATCTCTTGAGGTTTTTCTAGGAATGTTTCCTGTGAGCAATCACGGGAAAAGCAGGAGTAAAACAAACAAGGGAAACATCAGGGGAAGGCTGTCTGTTGGCAGGGTGGCTTAGGTTGAGGAAACAGTTCCACACAGACACATATTCAGGCACATGTGCAGGCTCTCATTCCATCCTTCCTTCACCCATATATTCATTGCACAAACATGTGCCAAGGGCCTATTATGTGCCAGGTATTGTGTGAAGTGCTGTACAAAAATGATTTCATTTTATCTTCATAACAGCCCTTTGAGGTAGGGTCTTCTTACCCCCATATCTTACATAAGGAAGTTGAGGCTTGTAGAAACTTAGGGAAATGAAAAAGTCAAAGTTCACATGGCTAAGAAGTAGCAAAGCTGGGATTGAACCCTGGCCATCAGACTCTGGAGTTGACCTAAGAAACGGTCCTTTCTCTGAAGGTCAAATGGTCTAACTGGAGAGAAAGACACTTTAAAACAGATGAACAAGCAAAACCAGTAACACAAGGAGATATAACAGAAGGATTATTAAGAGTCATGAGAGCATGGCGGGCGGGGGTGAGGAGGAGGGCCACCGGCTGGACCGGCCTCAGAGCTCAAGGACACATCTTGGAGGGGTGAAAATTGAATTTGGCTTTGAAGTATAAGGTGGGTATATTAGTTTAGGGCTGTGTTCATTTTCTACTGCTGTGTAAAAACTTACCACAAATTTAGCAGATTAAAACAACTCAAATTGTCTCACAGTTTAAGTCCAGTTACTGTGTAACTGAATTCTCTGCTCAGGGTCTCACGTGACGGAAATCAAGTTGTGGGCCAGGGCTGTGGTTCTCAAGTGGGCTCAGAGTGTTCACTCAAGCTCACCGGTTTGTGGCAGAATTTCTTTCCTTGCAGTTACAGGATTGAGGTCCTTGGGGTTTTTTTTTTACAAGCTGTTGGCCCCAAATCACCACCCTCAGCTCCTAGGGGCTGCCCATGGTTTCTTGCCATGTGGCCCCATAGAAAGTTCTTAACACAGATATTTGCTTTCTTCCAGACCAGCCAGAGCACAGCTGTATGACTTTCTCTTCTACTACTGATAGACGAAACTTTCTGCTTTCCAAAACCTCATGTGATTAAGTCAGACCCACTCACCCAGATAATTTCCTTATTTTAAGATCAACTGGCTTAGGACATTAATTACATCTGAAAAATGTCTTCACAGCAACATTAGCTTAGTGTTCAATTGAATATAGTGTTCAAGTAGCATCCATCAGAGGCTAGTGATTTGGGGAACCATCTTGGAATTCTGCTTACCATAATAAGATTTAGCCAATGGGGAAGGTGAGGAAGATCAGTCTAGAAAGAGGTAACAGGATGAGCGAGGATTCTGGGAGACTGTTGGAAAATGATAGGAAAGTGAGCGCCATGTTTGCAACAACATGGAAGGGTGGATTCTGGCAAAATCTGCCAAGTCAAAAATCCCTGAGACGCTGGGGAAACTATTAAAAGCATGTTTTACATCAAGGCTGAGATGGCAGGAATGGGAGGACATCCCTCAGAGGCAGAAGCAATGAGAGAGTGGGAATCCAGAGAAGTGAGTCAGAGCCAGACTTTACCTTGGAGTCCCCATTAATTCTGGCCAAATGGGCCACAGAGGTAGCAGACAAAGTTAGACTGAAGCAAGACGTCAGAGTACAGTGGAAATCCTTATGAATACCCAGAACCTTCAAGTGATGGAAATTTTAGTGGATGTTGTCAGATCTTGCTCCCCAAGGGAAAGAGTGGCATATGTGCCATAGACTTGTTACTCGCCTGAAGATATCTGATTTTAGTTCAGGGTGAAGCCGAAAGAAAAACAAAAGTTCCCCCTGAGAATTTCTGACCAAAAGCCTGTCCTTATGCCAATTTGGGGCTAGAATTCATACCACCTTTGTGACCAAAATCCTTTTAAAAGGGTCTTGGGTTGGTAGTTCTCTTAGGCACCTATAAGCAGCAGATCACTTCCAGCTTAGACCTGAATCTAACCCTAAGACAGTTCCCACAAAGTTCCAAGGAATTTGAGTTTGTAATTTTTTTTTTTTTTTTTTTTGAGAGAGCGAGCAAGCAAGTGCCTGAGCGGGGGAGAGGGGCACAAAGAGAGAGAGAATCTTAAGCAGGCTCCATGCTCAGCACGGAGCCCAACATAAGGCTCGATCCCACAGCACTGGGGTCCTCGTGACCTGAGCTGAAATCAAGAGTCAGATGCTCAACTGACTGAGCCGCCCAGGCACCCCTGAGTTTGCAGTTTACATCTGCTTTCTAAGGCCTTCTTCATCTCTTTTGTTGAGTTCTTCAGCCCTAGAACTTCTGCGTAGTTCTTTTTTTTTTTTTTTTTTATATAATCTCAAACTATTTGGTAAAGAACTCCTTCTGTTTATTCATTGTATCTCTGAGTTCCCTGAAATACCTTTCTGAGTTTTCTTGTATTCGTCGATTTTCTTCATAATAGATGTTTTGAGTTCTTTCTCAGTTTGCAATATCCCATGCCATTGAGTTCAGTTGCTGGAGCATTATCATTTTCTTTGCATGATGCCATATTATTGTGATTTTTCAGCATTTGATGAAATGAGTTTGCAACTTAAAATACCACATGTGGAAACAAGCCACTATTCATAAGTCAGCAGAAAAAATGAAATAAGGACTCTGACCCATCACACTGGCAAAGTAGAATTTGAAGATTCAAAATACCAAATAAGTTTGTTCAGTGTTTACAGAAATAAAAGGAGGTATTGAAAATGAAAGTACTAAGAGCTAAAAGAAGTAGATTATTGATAATAATAACTCAGAAACAGGTAACACAATAAGAGAGAAGTAAAGATATAATGAGCATCAATTGAAAGATCGATACAAAAAAATTAGTCAAAATACAGCACCAAGATAAAAAAGTTCTATCTAGAAAAACTAAATAAGATTAAGAGACTGGTGGACAGAATGGTAAATCAAAGGTCTAGCACATGCCTAGTCAGACTTCCAGAAAGAAAGAAAAAATCGGGGAGATGATATAGGGGCAATCACTGAAGAGATAATGGCTAAAAAAATGTTCAGAATTGATGAAAAACATAGTCCCACAATTCAGGAACCCCAACATACGATAAGCAAGAACATTAAGAGAAATCCGAGATGCATTACAGTGAAGCTGCAGAATGCTAGCGACAAAAAGAAAATCTCCTAAGCAGTCAGAGAGAAAAGACAGATTCTTTATAGAGAGACAGCAATGACGCTGAAAGTCGCCAGAAGACAGAGGACGCATATCTGCAACGTTCTGGGGGAAAGTAACTGTTCACTGAGAAGCATATAATCTTGCAAGAACAGAGGCACAATAAAAGCATTTTCTGACAACAGAAATTGATGGACATCCCCCTACATAATGGAATTCCTGAGGGATGTACATTGAAGAGAAGGCAAATGATCTTGGAAGATCTCAGATGCCGGAAGGAGAGTAGGAATCAAAGACACGAGTGAAAGAGTTAAAAGTGAAACTTGATTCTGAGAAAACAACCACCTGAATGCATAAAACCATGAGAATCATTCATGTGTACCCTACGATTGGGAGAAAAATGTGTGTAGAGGAGCAATGGGAGATTAGATTGGGACCAGAGTTTGTAAGATTTGCCAGCCAAAAGTGTTTGGACTTTATTCTTCTAGCAAGAGGAAGATATGAAGGGTTTTTGTTTTTTTTTTGTAATTAAAAAAAGGATAAGATGGGATGCCTGGGGGCAGGACCAAGCAGGTGAGACAGATGTGTGAGGGAGGCTGGGTGTGAGACATAAGACATCTATGGGGACTATGCAGCTGGAAAGCCCCATCTAAAGGGGACAGTCACTGCTCAGCTCTTTCCCACTGCTGCCATGTGGGAATCGAGCAGCCTGTGTTGCTAGATCGTTAGAGTCTTCCAGAGCAGCTAGAAATCTGGGGGTTGGGTTAGTTTTGTATTTCTAAGTTTTTAAAATTTAGCTACAAATTCATTTTTTTTTCTTTAGAAAATTGCATCACAGAATGTATGGTGACACAAAACTTCCACATGGAGGGCCTGAGGGTTTGTGACATCTGGACTGATAAAAGTGATGATGTGGAAACACTAATACCGAAGCATGTGCAAGGTCAACTTGAGAAGTTGGTCCCAGCTCTGCCGCCTCTTCAAAAGTTATCCTGTCCTGTCAGGTTTGGTTTTGTTTCTTTACTCAGGGATGCTCTCATATTACCAATGAGGCTGTGAAGTTTTTACAGGTGGGGACCTTATCTTCTCTGAACATGCCACAAGATAGAGCGCATGGCCTGGCTTTCAGAGGGTAGGGTAAACAACGTGGTAAGAAATTAGCGTCCTTCTTCCCGCTCCCCCAAATCTCATTCTCAAAAGAATCAGAAGTATCGTTCCTCCCTGCACCCCCTCAGGATTGCTGTACCCTAGGGATTTGTGTTTCCCTTGCCCAACCTGGATTGGATGGCCTCCTAGAGAAGCTGAGACCTTTACCCAGTTCCCCTAAAATGCCCTAGGAGGTAAAGAACCTTCTAAAGAAATGCCTGAAGATGGCCATGTACTGACCACTAAATGCCACAGCTGGGCAGGAAACTAGAGGTCCTGTGGTCAAGCCCATGGCTGGCCTGTATGTGATGAGGCCATCTCTGTGAGCCCTGGAGCCTTGGAGTCTAGAACCAGACATAAAGCTAAATGGTAACAACAGCACCAACATGGGCAGAGGAGGAGGCCCTTGACCTATTTTCCTATACCATATAAGGTCTAGAGTTCTTCTACTATCACCTGGAAGGAGGAGGGAAATTCCAACAGTGGCTAATGTCAATCATCTGGTCAACCAGACAAATCAGATTTAGAAAATAGGGCTCTATTATTGCCAGTCCAATGGGCATCTGTGAAATGTTTATCAATGGCAGGAGCTCTACCAAGAATGGAAGGAAGTTGAGGGAGATAGGAGAAGGGAGTTGGTGGAAATGGGAGGAGTGATCAAGCCTTTGATCATTAGAAACGCGTCACCTCTGCTTATCCCAAAGTGACATGCATCCTTTATGACCATTTCCCTAGAGTCAACAAGGAAAAATCATAGCTTTTCCCTTTTATATACACTTAAAATAATATTTTTTTTAATAAAGTGTAAGAGACCTAGCAAAAGTTCCAAAATCATAAATGCAAAACTCAATGAATTATCTCTAAATGAACATACCATGTCAAAAACGGGTCAAGAAATGGAACATTGCTGACCTTCCCAAAGCCTGCCTTGTGGTTCCTTCTGGTCACTACCCTCACCTTCCTTCTGTGATGGTAGCCACTCATCTGACCTCCACCCCTTAGATTTGTTTAGCTAGTCTTGGAACTTTACATAAAAGAAATCTACAGTACGGATTCTTTGTATCTGGTTTCCTTCACTCACATTGGGTTTGGAAACTTCATCTATCTTGCTGCATGAGGCTTAGATGTGTTCATTTTCACTGCTGCATAGTATGGAAATATCACAGTTTTTAAAATCCCCTTGATGGAGGGGTGCCTGGGTGGCTCAGTCGGTTGAGCATCTGACCCATGATTTCAGCTCAGGTCATGATCCCAGAGTGGTGAGAATCAGAATTTCCTGAAGTTCAGTTTCATGAATGCCATCTTTGTGATTTTTGCCATATTCCTGTACCACCCGTACTACCACTTAATATTTTTCTTTCAACTGTCTAACTTGTAACTTTTAAAGGTCCGCTTTAGCCTTACCCTAAAAAAATGACAGCTGTGAACTCATAGCTTTGATGTGTGGCTACCGTGCTTTTGTTATGCATTAAAATATGCATATAACTCTTCAAATAAATTGGTCAGTTGGCTACCCATGTGAGATATTCTCTATTGCCTCCTCCTGCTCCTTTCCCAGCCCTGCTCTGTGTGGGAAGCTGACCTCCACACACTGCCTCAGCCGGCTCTCTTGCCCTCTGCCTTTGCGTGTGTCTGGCTGAGAGGCACTGGAGGGTGGCTAGAGGACAGGGTATTTCTCCCTATCCCAGCTGGCAGTTGGCTCCATTCTCTATCGAAGGCTACAGGTCTGGTCAGGCAGCCCTCTCTCACAGCCAATAGTTTTATCTCCTTGCCTCTCCAGATGTTTCAAATCCCTGGCATTTTACCAATCCTTGGTTCCTTTCCTTGTGCCTATCCCTTTATAAACGATCCCTTACTAAGCCTCCTTCAACTCCACCCCCCCCCCCCCCCGCCGCCATCATGGGGCCATGATGTTTCCTGCTAGGAGGGATGTGGTGTCAAATACCACCAATGGCAAGCATCCACCCCTGTTCTATACAGGTATTAGCTGAGACCCAGGAAGGGACTCACTTATCCAAGGTCCCCCCTACTGTGAGTGCCAGAGCTAGGAATGGTCTCCCTGGTTCAATGCATTTCTCACCGTGGATGCTACTCCTAGGGAAGAAACTAGTCAGGTCTAACAGTGTCCAAGTGTTCAATATTGTAAGTCCTCTTTCTAAGCCTCTCTCTCTTCCCTTCCCTGTCCTAATCCTTTTTTTTTTTTTTTTTTAATGGGCCCTGGATCTAACTGGATCACAGCTGGCTTATTTCCTGACATATGCCATGTATCAGCCCTCCCAGAGCCCGCATCTTTATTCAAACACACCTGCATTTCACTTCTCTCCTTTAGTCATGAATCCTTCCCAGGAGAGGCCCAAAGGCCTGACCCACACATCTCTTCCTGTATGAGCCTGCTGTGTAAACTTTTCCCCTCTGTCCAGAAATGATCATGCTTCCCCTACTCTCCCCTAGCTCTACCTTAGCACTGGCCCAAGTGGTAACAAGTTGTGTATGTGTTTCTTTGACCACACTATGACCACTTCTCTGAATGATCATGTGGAACCCCTTTGTATCATCAGCACCCACCCCTGAGCCTGACTCGGATCAGCCCCTCACAGTGCTGTGTTGAATTAAATTGCATTCACTAGGCCATCAAGAACATTAAAGCATGAAAGATGTTCCAGTGGGTCACAGATGAATTCCTGTCTCACTAATTTTTAATGGTTATTTATTTTCAAATGATATGCTGGAGATGTGGTCTGAGTTGAGGGTGGGGTCAGGGGTGGCTCTTCGCCAGTCTCTTATTCTTCCCCTCTGAGGCATGCTGGAAAGGGATGAAGAAGTGGCCATCCAGTTTCATTATGGGTCATGGTTCTCCAGCGAAGGTCCTTAGGTAAGAGGCATTGGGCCTATATCCTGCTGAGTGGGTATGCATATGCTGTGTGCATGAGAGAGAATGGAAGGGGGCCCTCAGAGTGCTCTTTGAATCCCCAAAGGGGCCCAGCTCCAAAGAGCACTTTGGCCTTGAATGTAAAGGAGGTCTTGCTGATGTCCACACCCGAGGTCAGGTTAAAGCCCCTATTAATTATAAATTGTCCCTTCTCCTGGGTCTTTCCTCTCTGCGTGGATCTCCCATGGAGGCTTTAGGGAGGGTAGCTTTGGCTTCAAGAGGCAGCTTATCTTGGATCTAGGAGTTCAAATCCAGAGTTATGGCCACGTCCTTGTTTCTTTCAGACATAGTTCCTATGAGCATCTGCCCAGGGCCTGAGCTTGCAAGGCAGGTCTATTGTGGAGAGCATCCAGCTCCTATACCAAGAAGGGCCTCCATGTTTACCACTGACCATGGGCTCACCGATAAGTGAGTCAACTCCCAGCTTTGAGCACCTCAGCGACCTTGAACCATGAGCTAGGGTTGGCACACGTTGTCAGGACAGACTTCCTCAAAGGGGCCAAGCTCTTACACAGCGATCTTCCCTCTTGCAGGGAAATCTGGAGGTTGTACTGATCATAGAGCTGGTTCTCCAGGGGAGCAAAGAATCAGGATGGAGGGCTGGGTTTGGGATTGATGGGTAGTAGCCTGGTGTTTGCTGCACACTATTCTCTTCTCCTCTTTATTCTGTCTCACACAGAGCTGAGGGAAGAGGCCTTGACAATGGGTAGAAGTTAGGGGATCCTGACTGTGGCTTCAACCCTAGCCAGTGGTTGTATACCCAAAGGAACTTCCTGGTTCTTGTTCTCTCAGGCCATCTGGATACCCTCCCCTCTACACATTACCCTGGCATACTGCCCACACCTGGGCTGTCACAGCCCCCACCCCACCATGCACACCCAGGAAGGGGCCCCAAATGGACATTGGGAGCCCTGAGTGCAACTTTCACTTCTGCCAACAACAAGAACCCATGTATTCTTGGGCAAGTCCCTTCACCTCTCTGTAAGAGAGATATAATAATCCTGTAAAGCCCTCAAGTGTTACTTGGAGGATTAAGATAATGGGTAAGAAGGTCTTCAACGGATTCTGAAGTGCGATTAGCATTTATTATTATTTATTATTATTAACCTGTTCCTTCCTTGGGGCCCTGCTAAGTGAACCAAAGTATGAATGGTTAGTAATGAACTTTTAGTTTCTCTTTCCAGACAACTATTTGCACTTGTAACCAAGATGCTGCATGCCTACATTCAGAGAAAAGAGTAGGGAATAAATCCCAAGTTCGCAGGCATGCAAGAGAAGAGCATCCTCTGAGCAGGATGTCCTGCTTCCTTTACCAGATACTTTACTGGCATCACCAACTCCCCTCATGAGAGGTTGGACATTGTCATCTATGTCAGGGAAGTCTTTGTGCAGAAGGCTGAAGGGAGAAGAATTTCCAAAGACAAACACTTGCCGGGAAAACCAACTTCCCAAACTTCCTTCGTTTGTCAGTCGCTTGGTACCCAGTTGATGCATCCATGAGACTGTTTTCAGCTGAAAACACCACAGCATTGGGAAAGGGAAAGAAATCTTTGCCAAATTCCCATGTTATGCTGGTTAAGGAGGAGAAACCTGCCAAAAAGTTTCCTAACGTTTGAAGGCCCCTGTCCTGTTTAAGGTGTTTGTTTTCATCCGGATAGGTTGGTGGCTGCTTTCTTTCTCTCTTGCTCAACTCTTCCTCCTGCGTTCCATCAGAGTTCTTGTTTCCCATCCAAAGGGCTCCACCCCTTTTCTAGCAATTTCCGTTTTCTAACCCTCCATCTCCTCCTCCTCCAGTGCATACAGACACGGGTTCATCTGAGAGTTTCCCAGCTGGTCTTGGTGCGACCTTCCATCACCTCTCACAGTGTCTGGCTCCTGAATGAATTCTTCCTTCAGTCTAACTCAGTTCTGGACGTCACTCTCCTGTTTCCAGACTCTCCTCAGACTCCTCATTATCTACCAAATTAACTTCCATCCCCTACAGCTGGCCTTGGTTAGCTCCGTCGTTCCCATTCTCCTCAGTGCCTTTCTCAAACACCTGTTGGGCCCAGACAGCCTTTTTGAGCCTCCTCTATTTTTCCCTTATCTCTTCCTGCCCTACTCCCTGGCCCCGTGCCCTACTCACACCACTCTTCAAAACCTCTCCATAGCCTGTCTCTGCACATTTGTTATACCGTTCCTTCCACCCAGAGTTCTTTAATTTACTCTTCACAGGCACCGCCCCTAACAGCCCATCTCAGTGGCACTTCCTCATTAGCCAAGCAAGCATGTGCTCATATGGTAGGGGTTCTGGGCAGGCTGTTTACCAAGAGACCCTCAAGCTGCTGGCCATGTCTTTAGATTTTTCCTCTTGGGCTACTCAGACTCCCCAGAGAGGAATCTTCCAGGCTCTTGCCTGGAGGGTGGGGTCAGGCTGCTAGTGTGTTTAAGCCCCAAGTGGCAAAGGGTGCTAGGAGTCCTTAAGTTTAAAAAATTAATGGCATCTGGGCACCTGGGTGGTTCAGTCAGTTAAGCATCCACATCCACGTGGAGCCTGCTTGGGATTCTCTCCCTCCCGCCCCCCCTCTTTCCTGCTAGTGTGCGTACTGTCTCTCAAAAATAAATAAACTTTAAAAGTTTTAAAGAAGCCTTTAAAAAAATTTAAAAAATAAAAATCAATGGCATCAGTCCTTGCTCCTTCTGTTTTCCATTCTGCATCCCACACTCCACTGTTATGGAGCCCCCCCAGTCCAGAAACCCACTCTGTGACCCTTTCATGAGACTAAAGCTGCAGACTTCTGCTGGGGCAAGAGGGGCAGGCGCCCAGCAGAATGGAGTCAGAGCAGGCCTCAAGGGACCCAGAAAGTGCCAATAACTGCAGACACTCATAGATTGCTTACCAAGCACAAGCACTGCTTGCTGTGTGTTCAAAGTAGTTTACATATGTTTATGTATTCACATATTTACATTTACCCCTCAAACCCTGCTTCTCCTAGTTCTCTGCACTTAACCCCAGCCCCTGACTACTGGTCCTAAGCTCCTGGGGCTCCAGCTTCCTCCCTTTGAGGAACCTGTGGTATGAAACATTCATTCTAGCTTTCTCCAAGTCAGGCTTAGGGTTGGGCTCAAAAGTCTGCCTGGTCAGTTATTCCTCATCTGCTTGCCTTCCTGCTTCCAAAATGTTAATGCTATTATTTCCTCATAACATCCTTTCTTAGGAAACATCACTGCAACTGTGTTAGTGGGCTAACGGGTGTTGGTGCATATGGAGATAGTTGTCCACCCACCTGGCCCGGTACAGCCACCTCCCCGTCCTGAGTCCGGGACCCTCCCAGGGTCCCAGGCCCTATGGGCCTCTTCACTCGGCTAGTCCTGATCTGGAACCTTTATAAGAAAACCGAAATTCTAACTATAGCACTTCTCTGAATTCTGTACATCATGCTAGTAAACATGCTAAGGGGGTAGTGGGAACTCCCAAGTCTGTAGCCAGTTGGTCAGAAGCCTAGGTGGCCCGGAGACCCCCGAACTTGTGTCTGGCATGCGAAGTGAGGACAGTCTTGTCAGAGACTGTGTCCTTAAGCTGAGGAGTCTGCGCTAACCCAGGGTAGTTAGTATCAGAACTGCGTTGCTGTATTGCAGATACAAAAGGCGCGAGGAAGCCCCACTCCCCTGGGACTGCCATGGTAGCAGGAGTGCTGGAGATGAAGAGATCACAGAGAGGGCAAAGTGAAGCTTCTGGACCTCGCCTGCCCTTGTAACCAGGGCCTTCTCCCTCCACTGCCAACCCCAGAGTGATGAAGTCTGCAAGTTTCCCCAGGCCTCATAGGTACAAATGAGGTTGTATTCGTGACCTTACTTCTCAGTTTCTTCCCCACATCCACCCCTGCAAAGTGCCTGTGTCCATGAGAATTTCTGGGAGTTCCCCGGGTGGCTAAGGTTTGCTCATGAACAAAGACAGTCATCTCTTTCTGAGGTCTCCTGGACACTGCTGCTTCCATGGGATAATACCATTTGAGATATATTCTGCTTGCCTGTCCACATTCTCTCCCCACCCTCCTCGGCCACGCTCGGTGTCCTGCAGCACTGACCTTTATGAATTGTATCATCCAGCCTATTTTGTCCTGACTTCTGGTCGGGTTCAGCCAGTGGAAGGCACTGGAGGCAGGGGTGGGAGGAGAGGGAGGTCAGTATTTATTCCCTGCTCCCTCCCTGTCCTGAGTTGGCTGATTGCCCTAAGAAAGGCTACAGCTCTTACCAGGTGACCCATATTGTGACCACTCCCACAAGAGTCCCCTGAGGGGGAGGAGGATGGGCTTCCTGCAGCTGCTAGCCCTGTGATGCTTCACCACCCCTCGTGGCCTTCCCCTGGCACTGCCCACAGCGTCGTTCTTCGAACTCTCCTCAGATGGCCACGTTGAGATGCCCCTTGAGACCCCGACCACACAGACATCACTGCTGTTTCCACTGGATGCACATCCTCAGGCCACCCTGCCTCCCCCTGGACATCACCAATAATTCTACTGTGTCCTATTGAAGCGCAGCTGCCATAACGCCAGTGCTACGCGGGCGGGGACATCTCTCCCTGCTCGGTTTCACTCTGCGAGAGGGGCTCAGAGATGTATCCGCTTGTGCCCACAGTGTCTTCTGGAATTTTGAGTGAAATAGTGCCTCTGTTTTACCATGCATGAGGCTGAAGGAGGAGTCCCAAGTGTATGAGGTGTTGAGCTGGAAAGAGCCAAGGAGCCACGTTCTCGCTTTAGGGCTGGGGGCTGGAGCTGGGAGTTGGCTCTGCCACTAAAGCTTCACTTTGGCCAGAACAGTTCCTGTTTGATCTATTTTTAGAAATTGGGCTTTTGTGAAGACTTCCTTTAAAGTATGATTCCACCACTTTAAAAGTGTTTGCAAACAGCCGGGCTAGGCGATTCTAAGATCCCTTCCAGTCTCAACATTTTTGAACATAAATCACCCTTGTCTTCCTCAGCGTTGTGCCAGGGAGGGTCTCGTTCCAAGAATTAATGGAAAACTAATGATGAAAGACCCATCTTCTGGAGTGCCTGGGTGGCTCAGTTGGTTAAGTGTCTGACTCTTGACTTAGCTCAGGTCATGCTCTTACAGTTTGTGGGTTCCAGCCCTGTGTCAGGCTTCATGCTGACAGAGCAGAGCCTGCTTGGGATTCTCTCTTTCTCCTCCTCCCCCCGCCCCCTCCAGAATAGATAAACTTAAAAGGAAGAAAGAAAGAAAGTCCCATCTCCTGCCAGGTCTCTGCCACAGCAAATCTACCACGACTGGGTGAATGGTTTTGCTCCCCCCGCCCCCCCCCCCCCGCCCATCCTCACTTCTCATTTACTTCTGTCCCGATTCCCAGGCGAGGATAACAAAGGCACATTTTAAATCAGTTGCATCAAATGCAAACCAGCCCAGCGAACAAAAATGTGAAAAACATGGGAATCTTTAACAAACTGAATTTGGGAGCTTTTGCAAAGGCTTGGCCGGTGGCCGTGGAAACTGGCAGCCCCTCAGTAGTTTGTCCCAGACATTTGGTGCTGGAGAGGATTGTGGAGCAGCGATTGATAGTTTGGGCTCTGGGGTCTAAAGGATATGATCAAATCCCAGTGCCGCCATTAACTAACTGATCGATCTTGGCCAAGTTACTTAACCATGCTGAACCTTTTTTCATAATCTGTAAAATCAGAATAATAATAATGCCTCCTTTATAGAGTTGTTGGGAGGATTAAGTGTGAGATACTACATGTGGGATGTTTAGCACAGTTCCTGGTACATGGAAACTATCCAGTAAATCAGCTCTTTATGGTTATTGTTATTAGAACTATTCCTCTTGGCTTTCAGGAAGCTCAGAGATCAGAGCTCAGTTAAGAGCTTAGCTGAGAAACCCTCCCAAGTAATACCCCCTCCCCCTCTGCTCCGTTTCATAGCTTCTTAACATAGTTATCACTTATCGAATTCTTAGTATGTGCCAGGACTTAGAGACACTACCCAACACCTACCACAGTGCTGGGAATATTACAGATAACTCAATATATGATGGCAGAATAATCGAATGATCTTATTCAATGCTCCGAGCAACCCTGAGAAGCAGGTATCATTGTCTCAATTATAGTAGACATATTTTTGTCATAATTGTATAGCATCTGAGCCTGCTTCCTGATCTTGAGGAGTCTGCTTTTGCAAGAGGGTCCCACTCTGGATGCTGAGAAGGTGAAAAGCTCCCCTTGACCTCTGGCAGCAGGAGCAGGGACATGTGAACTGAAGACAGCCAATCGGATCCTCACCTGAGACTTTTCAATCCAGACTGAACAATGTAGTTGGAATTCCTTCTGGTGGGGCTGACAGGGCATCCAGTGCCTGTGGCCCTGGTGGCACTGGGGCCAGCAGTGACCACGGTGCCGGCAGAGGGCCCAGTACCCAGCCGCCTACAATCCATTTTAAAAGGGGGAAAAGTATTGTACATGACATTATGTGATGTTAGTTTTGCAAGGAAGTTTCTACATCTTGCCAGCCTTTCCAGAATTCTCTTTCCTTCTGGAGTCTGTGAGTTTCCTTAACACTCAATCTACTTCAGGCACCCCCAAGGGATTCCTCTCTCAGGATGCCTGCCCTCCATCTCCTCAGCAGATGTTTAGGCAGCTCTTGTTGCCTCCAAGAAGATGAAGCCACACCTCTTCAGATTTTCTACCCCCCCACCCCCGCATCCCCTGTCTGCCCATTTTATGCCCAAACTATGCCAATTCAGGGCCATTGGTACTCTTTTCCTCTTGCAAATGAAAACCCCAGAATGGGTCTTTCTGTCACACACAGATATGCTGGGGGTGAGGGCTGATTCATACATTTTTCTTAAGGAAAAAAGGCCTTTGGGCCAGCTGGCAAAGGTTGGTTTTCATTGATTTATTTTTCATTCCCTTCTTGGACTCCTCCTTTGCTCCAGGCCTGTGGTAGATCCCATGGGGAATACTGGGGGACAAATACATGTACATAAATGTAAAAAAAGAGTACTGGACTTGGAGTAGGAGAGCTGGGATGGAACCCTGGCATGGTCACTCACTGTCTGCCAGAAGTTGGGTGGGTTCCCTAACCTCTCCAAGCTGCAGTCTCATGATCTGTAAAATGACCTCATCAGTGCAGATATTCTGTGGGTTGCTGGAAGATTAAGAATGCATTTAAGAACTCATCAAAATCGCTGGTTCATGGGAGACATCCCATAGATGTGTGTGCCTGTCAGTTCAAAGTCCCCCCGATGATGGAGCCCAAAAGGAAGATGCCCACACCTCCAGCTACTTAAAGTCAGTGGGGGGAGGGCAGGAGCATTTGAGAGTTAGGGCACCTAGAAACGTGGTAAAACCTACTTGCAATTGTGTTAAATCCCTGAACCACCAGCATCGTGGGCAGATGAGGGAGGGTGAGTGGAGGGAGAAGGGTGCCAGAAGAGAACGTGCTAGAAAGAAGAGCTGAAAACAAGCATGACCCTTAACTGAGTGTTGTCTAAATAGTCCTCGAGCCCAGTTTCCCCGTGGCCCTAAGGTGGGGCGGCAAACACACTGGAAGGACCATGTGGACCCAGTGGGTGCTGGTGTTGGGACCTGGGTCCCAGTCTTGTCTCGAACATTTATGTGGTGAATGAACTGGGAGGGCCACCAAAGCTCTCTGAGCCTTATCTTCATGCCTGCGATGTAGGGGGAAATACTAGTACTTGCCTCACTATTGTAGAAACAATGAACAGGCGAATGATTTTCTAAACAATTTATTAAGATATACTTCACGTACCACAGAATTCACATCAACCTGGCTCCATATTTTCTTTGGACCAGTAGTACTCGGGCATGTTCTTTTCACATCATATGGCTGGAGCTTAGGAAGTTGAACAGAGACACCACATGATGCCTCTTGAGCCTCTTAAGTCACTCCTGCCACACTCCACTGACCAAAGCAAGTCATGTGGCCACGTCAACATCAGTGGTGAGACGTATGATGCTCAGGCTAATGGGCAAGGCTACAAAGTCACATGGCAAAGGGTGTGAGTGTAGAATTCTATGGGAAGAATCTGAAAACTGGTGAACAGTGACACATCCTAGGACAGGGGACGACAAATGTGCCTAGGAATGCAGTATGGGTGGTTTTGGTCTCCCAGGAGCCTACCAATGCTGCTTTGCTTGTAAGTGACCAGCTTCTGCTCTAGCTTCCTGCTTCTGAGGGTCCCATGTTCCAGGAGGGGGACTGTGCTAGTCCAGCCTGTCACATAAGCTTTCTAGGCCACAATTCCTAGTTCCTGGCTTCCCAGCTATCCTGCCACTGTTTCCTCTGAGGTCCTGCCAAGAGGAGCAAGCCTTCCAAGGGGTTCAGATCTCCTTCATGTGCAACAGGCTGGGGTCAGACCCCTTTGCTCCTGTTCCCAGGGGCCCAGCCAAGTTCAGACCCCTTTCTCCTGTTCAGTCTCCCAAACACAGCTTTCTCACACTGCTTTCCTGTCCAATATGGCCTGATGATACTATCTAGCAGACAGCAAAGACTCATATAGCCAGGCCCTCAATTCACAGAAAGGCCTGTTTATCTTTCCTGGGGTAAGACAGAGTCTCCAACAGTGAATGTTCAGAACTCAGATTAGCTTTTCAAAGGTGACCTTTCCATAGTTTACATTCTCAATAAATTACTCTGCTAAATTATAATGGATGGAGCTTAAAGCAAATTTCTGAAAGGTTTGGTCAACATTCTGGTGTAAATAACCTTCTGGGTATTTCAGTATTGCCAGTCTGCTTAGTCTGCTTCCATTAGTAATGTGAATAAGCATTTCCTTGGGTACAGCCCAAAGTTAGCAGCAATTATGAAAACTATGCAGAAGCTGGTTAATTCAGGAGCTGGGTAGCATGGCTTTCTTCAATGAGACCTGCCGCCTCTCTGTCACCACCTTCTCCCTATGGAGGTTGTTTTAGTGTAGTCTTTGCAGGCTGATTTCTAAACATCCTTTCAAGAAGGTGACATAGAAAACAAGCCACAAGTTCCTCATAAAGTTAAACATACACCTATCTTATAACCCAGGAATTCCAGTCCTGGGTATTTTTACTCTGGACAAATGAAACTTCTACCTGCCCTACACAAAGACTTGTACATCAATATTCATAGCAGCTTTATTCTTAACAGGAAAAAACCGGGAGAACCCAAATGTCCATCAACAGATGAATGGACAAACACACTGTGGAATATACATGCAATGGAAAACTCTGTTGCAATAAAAAGGCAGGACAGCCAAAATATGTGACGACAGATGAATCTCAGAGATATTATGCCGCATGAAGGAAACCAGGCACAAAAGACTATCTACCGTGTGATTCCTTTATTATGATACTGTTTTGGTTCGGGCTACTATAGCAGAATACTACAGACTGGGTGACTTACAGACAACAGAAATTTCTTTCTCCCAGCTCTGGAGGCTGGGAAGTCTAAGACCAAAGCGCCAGCAGGTTTGGTGACTGGTGAGAGCCTTTATCTGATTCAGAGACGGTCATCTTCTCGCTGCATCCTTACATAGTGGAAGGAGTGTGGATTCCTCTAGGATTCATTTTATAGGGACGCTGATCTCACTCATGAAGCCTATGCCCTCCTGACCCAATCATTTCCCAAAGGCCCCGTCTCCTAATACCCTGACATTTGGGTTAAAATTTTAACATATGAATTTTGGAGGGACACAAACATTGAGTCTTCAAAGACACTCCAGAAAAGAGAAAAACAGTCAATGATAGAAGTCAGAACAGTTGGAATTTATTGGGAAAGGGCAAGAAGGAACTTTCTAAGTGATAGAAATGTTTTATATCTTCATCGGTGTGGTAGTTCTGTGTATATATTTGTTAAAACCCATCAAATTCTGTAGGTTAGACCTGAGCATTTTGCTGTATGTAAATTATACCTCAATATAAGATATTTCTTAAAAAATCAGGCTATTTCCTCAAGTGTTCCCAGAGAAAATTTAGGAGATCCATGTCCTAAATGTTATTTTTTTTATTTTTTAGTGTTTATTTATTTTTGAGAGAGCGAGAGAGAGACAGAGCGCAAACTGGGGAGGGGCAGAGAGAGAGGGAGACACAGAATCCGAAGCAGGCTCCAGGCTCTGAGCTGTCAGCACAGAGCCCAATATAGGGTTTGAACTCACAAACTGCGAGATCATGACCTGAGCCAAAGTCGGATGCTTAACCGTCTGAGCCACCCAGGCGCTCTGTGTCCTAAATGTTAATGGGGACACTGGTGACCTTAGAGCTGAAAAGGTAGTTGGTAACATGTAGTCAGCAGCCAAGTGGCAACGTTTTCGTTTTGTATCATCATTTAATCATTTATGAAAAATAATTTCTGAAAATGGATTATGAGGCCCATCGAATTAAGTTCTTAAAATGATTTTGAGAGTGGATCCCAGGTTCTGCTTAGTGAACTCCAAGCGTCATGATGAGCAGCTTTTATGTCAATGTCCTATGATGCTCTCTTGCTGAGGAGCAGGGCTTGTTCAGACCTTGGGTCTGAAGAGCCTGTGACATAAGGGTCAGACAGAGCACCTCTCCGGCCCAAGGTGAAACATGATTTTCTGAAGATGCGTCAGAGTTGGAGGATCCTATTAGCTGGGGTGGTAGGAGCTCTGGATTGGGGGCCAGCAGGCCTGGAGTGAGACTTTGCCCTTCCAGTAACCTGCCCTGAGCAGTAAATCCATGTGGGAACCTGCTGACATTCAACCAGAGAGAGAGTGCTATGACCTTGGGCGAGGCATTTGTTGCTTCTCCTCTAATCTATCCAGGGCCTCGGGACTCCTAGAACAGGATGTTCATTATGATTCTCCCTTGACCAAAATCCTTTATAATCCCCATGCTGCCGTCCCTGCCAGGAAAGGCAAAAACCTCCCTTGTGCTGAAGCTCTTGCTTTGTTTGATGTGGCCTGGGACTGAATCAGGCCATGAATTTCCCCCCACTTGCTCAATTAGACAAGCTTTTTAAACACAGAGCTGTAACACACACCCAAACAGAAAACAATGCAAAGGGAAGAGCCCCTTCTCTCCTATTTGTCAAATTGTCTTTGGAATGTGCTTCTCTCCCACTCTTCAGAGGCAGGGAGCCCTCCCACACAGGGGCATCCAGGATGCTGCCGGCTTCTCAGGGTGGTCCCAGACAGTCTCCTGTTCACTCCCCCCCACCCCGGGAAAATCATGTACAGTGCATTTCAGGGGATTGGCTGAGGGAGGGTCGCCTTCATTCTTTTCTCCTGGTCACTGTCTTCTCGATCTCATCCAGCATGCTTGCCTCAGCGCCTTCATAACACGTGCACTCAGACAGATATGTATGTACACACGGCCACACAGCATTGAGCAGTCATTCATTCATTTCTTCTCCAACAAGGACATAAGGAGCCCCACGTGCCTGACACTGTGCCAACCATCAGGATGCAGCAGGGTGCAAGATTAACACCTGGGGGAAATGTACACAGCGCTCACTGCTAACACAGTGTTCATGGGCAGACACAGATGTCAAAAGGCAATTCCAGTACAGAGGAGGAAGTGCTGAAAGAGGACAGAGTGGGGACGCTAATTCAGACTCAAAGGACTCAGGAAGTGCTTTCCCAGGGGGCATGTGCTCTAAGCTGAGGCTAACAATAAGTTAGTTGTTCGAGTGATGAAGGATGGGAGGAAAGTATTTTAGAAAAAGGAATAGCATGTGAAGACCCAGGGGCAAGAGAGAAATCGGTTCAAAGAGTGAAAAAGGAACTTCTCATATCTGGATGCTTAGAGCAGAAGAGGGAAGGGTGAACCATGAGAGTGGCATGGATCAGGGAGGGAAGTACCTCAGCAGGCAGGTTTCCAAAAGCAGCACAGTGGGTAAGTCGAGAGCAAGGGCTGTGGGATAAGGTTGCCTGGGGTGAATCTTGGCTCCACCATTCCTAGCTGTGTGACCTTGGAAAAGTCATTTAGCCTCTCTGCCTTGGTAGAATCACTGTGGTGCTCATGTCTGAAGGAGGATGGAGACAGATATTGCATGTACCCGAGAACTGGCTGCCATGTGATGTGTTCATTCACATTAGCCATTATCGAGCTCCTAAACGCCTCCAGCAAGTCAGGAGCCATTCCAGAATAGGGGGCAGGCTGTAACTACAGTGGGTCAACCAGCTGTTACCCTTAAAAGAAATGCCCAGTATCAAATAAACACTACATCCAGCATTCTAATCACCAGGATAACCGCAGTTCTCTTTCAAATAGCATTTTAAAAGTTGCAACGCATGGGGCGCTTGGCTGGCTCAGTCGGTGGAGTGTGTGACTCGTGATCTAGGGGTTGTGAGTTCATAGCCCCACGTTGGGTGTAGGGTTTGCTTAAAAATTTTTTTTAATCTTTAAAAAAATAGATAGATAGATAAATGTTTCAATGTAAATTCCATACATTTGCTTTGTTGAACTCTTAAAACTTATCCTGTGGGGGTGCCTGGGTGGTTCAGTCAGTTAAGCGTCTGACTTTCTGTTTCAACTTAGGTCACGATCTCATGGTTTTGTGGGTTTGAACCCTGCACTGGGCTGTGCACTGACAGCGTGGAGTCTTCTTGAGATTCTCTCTACCCCTCCTCTATTCACTCTCTCTCTCTCAAAATAAATAAACTTAAAAAACCAAAAACAAAAAACAAAACTTACCCTGTGAAGGAAACAGAATGCCCTCCTTTTTACAGAAAATGAAACAGGTTTTTTTTGCCTGGAGAGTCTGGGGCCCGGAGTGGACCAGCTCCTCTCCGTCTCCATCCTACACAGCCTGGGAACCCCACTTCTTCCACCTGTTCCCATCCCCCTGTGGCAAGCTTAGTAGGATGGCACCTCCCCGCTTCCAGAGGACAGCTTCCCAGGCATGCTCACATCACCATGCACACACACACACACTGGCCCTCAGGGCTCATCAGCCACCTGGGAGGTACCCAAGTTGCTGTGTGGAGTGGATGTGTGACAGCTACAACCAATGTCTTCTCTGACTTAAGGGTGTCCCTGACACAACAGCTGCCCCTGGTGCTTTCCAGCACTCCCCCCACCTATATCTGTGGCATGTCACTCTCTGATCTCAGCAGTCTTCTCAAGGAACAATATTTCTTGGCTCAGCTCTTATCATGCTGGCCTGATAAATGGGTGTGTAATTCTTTCGTATATTAGTTTTATCTCCCACCTTAGGCTCCTGGGGGTGAGGAGTTATGTCTATTTTTCTGTCAGATACAAGGGCTCCCTCATAGCCTCAGATGCATAATGGTTACTCAATAACTACCTGCTAATCACACATTTATAATAGGTAAATACACACTTACGGGTAGGGTATGTGTCCCTATAATATGATGTCAAGGGAATTTGGTTAATATCAGAAGGTTGTTTGGGAACTGTGAAAAATTAACAAAAAGAGGTGGGCTTGAGCAAGTATTTCATAGTCTTGGTCAAGGATGAGTTAGTAAAAGGAGAATTTATCCTAAGGATATAAAGCAACCTCTAGGGACACACCCACCAGAGCCAGGACTCACAGGACCTGGTGGAAGAATCAGGCTTTCCCCCACTCATTTCTTTCAGTCCCTCCCTCCCGTGTTTCTTCACCTTCGCTTCTCTTAGCTCTTCCTGCAGGCTTTTGACATCTCCTGCTTCGAAATAACTCATTGTTTCGGGTTACCATGCTACCAAAAAGAGCTCCAATTCTCCAAGATCTTACAACTCCAGTGGCCAGCAATACCACAGTGGTTTCTGTGTCTCTTACTTTGAATGCCTGAGAGAGAATCTAATCGGCTCAGCTTGGATCAGTTCTTCCTTCTGCTCCAATCAGTTGTGTCCAAGGGGCGGGTCCTCCTCAGAAACACGGCCACTCAGGCTGCCCCTTCTTCTGGAGGGGTTCAGAGCACTTCCCAAGTAAAGGGTCTGAGTTATGCCTTCCAAAGCTGCTGAACACACTCCATTTCCAACTATACAGGGACTATCAATCCACTCTTCTTTCACGGAGACATTGACCAAGGGCCATTTATTTCAGTAAGCACTCTTGGGCTGTCCTGTACTATTTCAGAATACTTTAGGCCCTGGAAAGGGAAAGGAAAATTTGAAATATAAGGATTCTGACCTCCATGATGTGTTTCTCATGGTAGGGGCTTAACCATTGGGACCAAGGGCTAGGCAGAAATTAGAATATGGAATAGGTACAACAATTTTGTGGGCAGGAATGTGGGAACATAAGCTTCAAAGATGGGCCAACAAGAGAGGATCCATATCAGCCACTATCTTCAACTATCAGATTGACAAATATTAAAAAGAATGACAACGCCCAGACTGGACATGAGGAAACAGGCACCGTTATCGACTGCTGACAGTAGCAAAGAAATGGAACAGTACTGCTATAGAGTATCTGACGATCTCTGCCAAGATGGTAAATGTGTATCTCTTGTAACCACCAATTCTAGGCTCAGGAATTTACCTTATGTCAATAATTGGGCAAGAGTTCAAGCATGTTTGCATGTGGTGTTGCTGTTAGGTGTTCTGAGGAGGAAACAAAGGGGAAAAAAACATTTAAATGGTACACATTGCTTAGGTAACTTATAGCATAATAGGATTCCATTAAAACAATTAAAACAATGGTATATAGCTCTGTGTTAGCATGGAATGATATCCCGGATGTACTGTTGTAGGGGGAGAAAGGCACATGGTAAAAATAGCCATTCACATAAGAGCTGATTTATGTAAAATATATAAAACTCTCTGGACATTAAGCACAGTCCGAAAGGAATTACCAATGTATTAAGGGAAGGCTCAGAGTTAAGGTGATTGTTACTTTTGTCTTTTGTATATGTATCATATATCATGTATCATATATATTATATATCAAGCATTGATTGAATCTACATTATCTGTTTTCATAATGAGAAATTCAATAAAGCTAGGCTCTTTGTCTTTTTTTAAGACAAACTTTTAATTTTAGAATAGTTTTACAGAAACCTGAAAAGTTAGTACAGTGTTCCCATACACCCCGCACCCAGTATCCCCTATTATGGACATTTTACATTAGCATGGTACATTTGTCAGCATCCCTGAACCAATACTGACACATTACATTACATAAAATCCATGCTTTAAGCAGATTCCCTTAGTCTTTACCAATGCTCCACCTCCTTGAGGGTAAACTGCATAAACGTAGGACTCTTCTGCATTTGAGATTTGTCTCTTGTCCTCCATTTGTTTATTTATTCAATCATTTGGTTTCATCAGTATGGGCTCATAAATAGTCCTTGCATACTTTTAGAATCCCATATTACTTTAATTGTTTGTTATTCAAAATAATTTGTTCCAGTTTTGACCATTGGGAGTCTTTGAGTTGGCTCCAGAGCCTCTTTGACATATTCCTATCAATGTGGGTTTGTATTATGCATGTGTGGCTTTCTTTTTAAAGCACTTGCTTACTTTCTGGCACTACAAGATGTTCCAGGTTCATCTTGTGTATTGCCTGCTCCAATCCTGCAGTCAGTCTTTCCTCCAAGGAGCCATACTGCTTTCATTGGAGAACAGTATCAGAAACCAAGATCTATGCACTAAGTGCACAGGTGAAGTGTACACATGGTAAGGCGAAGTAAAGGTGACGTCTGCAGCTAAGTAGGCAGACAATGAAGCCCAGTGGCCGAATGCGGGTCCCTATGAGAAGGGTGGGCAGGGCTAGGGACTGTCCCTCCGAGAAGGGCCCACTGGGGCTCAGTCACAGGCAACTTATAGAACAAGGACAGTCAGCCTGGCCCTGCTCTGACCCCATCTCAAGGTTCCTTCTGAGTGGCCAGTGAGCTAGGGGAGGAGGAAGGATCAATCTCTCTCCTTCCCTCTAGACTCCAGTGCCACTGTGAGTGATCATGTTCAGGCCCTGACAGCACCCATGGTCCTGCTCATTCTGATGTCCCAGGTCAGATCTTGTTTGGCAACACCTTTGGGGTGATGTCCAGGCCTGTGTACATGGTGGCTACTGGTGACCCTCTGGCTGCCAGGCAGCACTTTCAGACCTGTCCAGACTTGGGGAAATTCTGCCCCAGGAGCCTTGGAGAAGCTTCCAGCACAGAGACCCGGGAGGCTTGCTTGCATGCACATCCTGGCCAGGTGGGGATCGGGTCTGGGGGCTGTACAGAGGAGGGGTGCAAGTTGATGCCTGCTGAGCTCTGCCTACCTGCGTGTCGTTCGCAGATCTGGCTTGGGGATTCAGAAATAGGATACTTATGTGGGACATGATTGTACTTGAAAAAAATTATTCCTAGTTTATCTGAAATTAAACCTTAACTAGGTATCTTGTATTTTATCTGACAGCCTTAGGGAAGAAACCTGCCTAAGGAGTGTCTCAAGCCAGAGCAAGGTTAGTGGGGGATTGTGCCCCCAAGTATCCTTTCCTAAGTCACCGATCATGTCATCTCTTAACTAGATTTTTTGCCCGAAGTCTTAAAAATAAACAACATAAACTTCTCCAGCTGACAAAAGGCAGTCAGAAGTGCCAGCATTTGATTTGCTCCGCGGCAGGATCAGGGACACTGACTGTGTCATGTACCCTCAGTCCCAAGCACAGGACCGGAAGCTCACTGCCAGGGGGGACATCCAAAGGGCTATGTCCAAGTTGCTGAGGCATGCACACCAAAGAGTTTGGAAAAGCCAAAGAGGGCACTAGAAGAGAGAATCAGGAGCTGATCTACCACACTGACCAGAATGGTAGAACCGGGGAAGATGAGAAAATTGCAAATGGTCATGGGACAATGGGGAAGTATGGGTGACTTCGATGACACGGGCCAACACTCAGCTGGATTTGTACCCTTCCTACAGTATGTGCTGCTCAGTGGTAGGATGACCCCTCTCCTAGCCCCCTATAAATGACATTATTGATAAGTTTTCCTGATTAATCCTACCTTTCTCAAGAAAGTCGAGTGGACTGGATGCTGCCAAGCAAGTTTTCAAGTTGTGTGATGCTATTCCCTCTTCACTGAAAGGGAAGCCCCGCAGAGAAGACATCACAGGCTGAGACAGGTAACGGAAACCCCAGGAGTGATCCTAGGAGTATTTCTCACCTGCAGCCTGAGTCACAATGCTGGAGGGTGAATGACAGGCTTGTGTCTGCATGTCCAGCTTTTTGGAAAGTCAGAGGAAATGCTACTGTGGTCCCATTAATCACACTGTGATATGTTGATCTGACTAAAATCCAACTTTGAAATGTTACATATTGTCATGCCTAGAAACTCAATCTAAATTGTTTCTGCTTTGGGACGCCCAGGTGGCTCAGTTGGTTAAGCGTCCGACTTCGGCTCAGGTCATGATCTCACAGTTCATGAGTTCGAGCCCCGCGTTGGGCTCTGTGCTGACAGCTCGGAGCCTGGAGCCTGCTTTGGATTCTGTGTCTCCCTCTCTCTCTGTCCCTCCCCCACTCACGCTCTGTCTCTCTTTCTCAAAAATAAATAAACGTTAAAAAAATTAAAAATAGGGGCGCCTGGGTGGCGCAGTTGGTTAAGCGTCCGACTTCAGCCAGGTCACGATCTCGCGATCCGTGAGTTTGAGCCCCACGTCAGGCTCTGGGCTGATGGCTCGGAGCCTGGAGCCTGTTTCCGATTCTGTGTCTCCCTCTCTCTCTGCCCCTCCCCCGTTCATGCTCTGTCTCTCTCTGTCCCAAAAATAAATAAACATTGAAAAAAAAATTTAAAAAAAAATTAAAAATAAATAGTTTCTGCTTTATATTAGATAATTTATTTGCAGCATACCCATCATTTGCTCTGAAAGCTTTATGTCAACCTTTGACCCAAAGCACTACAGTTCTGGAGAAAATGATAAAATGAATGTTACTGTCTTCATTAACACATTTAGCGCTGTGCCTGGAGCAGAAAAAGTATTCAATAGATTGTAGCAATGTTCACTGTCCTTCACTAATTTTTGACAAATAAACATTTTCAAATTTTGCAGCTAAACCAAAAGCGTTAGAAAAAAAAAAATGAGTAGTGGTCATACCTGCTACACACACTCGAGACTCCTAGAGGAAGATTTTTAAAATAAATAATAATTATTGTCCAGGGATTCTCTACCTTGGCACTTTTGACATTTTAGACTGGATAATTCTGTGGCATGGGGGTGGGGGTGGTGTCCTTTGCATTGTAGGATGTTTGACAGCATCCCTGGCCTCCACCCACCAGATGCCTATTAGCACCCCTTTCTCAATTATGACAACCAAAAATGTCCTCGGATATTGCCAAATGTCCCCTGGGGGGAAAGAAGGTGCAAAACTTCCTACAGCTGAGACCAAGTGATCATTTTCAAATCCTCTGTATGAACTGTAACAGAGAATAAATTTAGTGGTTAACCACAACTGTCTTATAAGGGAGGAAATCTGTTATGAAATAGGCCTGTTTGTTCAGCTCTGGTCACCTGATAGGTTTGGGTATTTCGGGTCAGCCTGGAGCTGAATTTGTCAGCAGGCAGTCATCCAGAAGTGATCATTCCCAACAGAGATGCCAGAGAAGCCCTGCCAATGCAGAATACTCAGAAATGCTTGATGTAATATTTTTAAAAACATCTTTTTAAATGTAGGGTTAAAGTAGTGGAAAAGTAAGAGAAATCTTCAGAGGCCCAAGATGAAAAAAGCCCAAATACAGAGAAGCAAATGCTGAAATCAGGATTTACCCTGAAGATATCTGCCAATCCCTGGGGGCCTGGGGCTGGGTTTTGATAGGTTTTGTGTACTGGGAACATGAGCCAAACTCTGGGACTAATGTCCCAGTCTAGGACTGGGAGGTAGGATTAGAGACACCTTCATCAAGCTCCGAAAAGTAACTCTGTTTTACTAAGAACAGTAACACTCTTGGTGGGTGAACTAGAAAAAAAGCCCCAACCCTCAAAGTTCTAAGACTTGACTCGAAATGGAATGGAAAAAAAGATCTCCTTTGCTAATTCTTAATCATAAATAAGCCTGCTTACACTTATTTTAGGGGCTGAAATTTGTACTTCTTATGTAACTCCAAACTCAAAGCTAAAGATTTAGTGTAAATTTTGTACCAATTTGGTAGTACCCCATAGGCACCTGGCAGAAGAAATGCAAATTCTCCTAAGAACAAAAACTAACCCCACATCTCAAAACATCCCCAAAGATAAAGCATCAAGAAATATGAGATAATAATAAGTAAATCATAGTATACTTTAGGGATATGCTCACCATCAGTTAGAGTCAGAAGAAACAACAAACTGCAGAATTAGACCCCCAAAGACAACAAATACAGAATGACTGGATGTATAACATAAAATAAATGTTTACTATGTTTAAAGAAGTAAAAAGAGAAACTAGGAAATGTCGCAAAGAAGTAAGAATCTATCAAAATTGACCAAGCAGAAAGAAAGAAAGTGCTATTATTTGTACGTAACATATTTATGTACATAGAAAATCCAAAAGAATTTTCAATCAGAATTAAATAAATTTATCAAACATGAGTGATACAAAGGTAATATACCAAAATCAATTGTACCCAGAATAGCCAAAATAATCTTGAAAAAGAACAAAGTTGGAAGGCTCACTCTTCTCAATTTAATAGCCAAAATAATCTTGAAAAAGAACAAAGTTGGAAGGCTCACACTTCTCAATTTAAAAACTTACTACAGGGGCGCCTAGGTGGCTCAGTCGGTTGAGCGTCTGACTTTGGCTCAGGTCATGCTCTCACAGTTCGTGAGTTTGAGCCCGTCAGTCTCTGTGCTGACAGCTCTGAGCCTGGAGCCTACTTCAGATTCTGTGTCTCATTCTCTCTCTGCTCCTCCCCCACTTGTGCTCTGTCTCTCTCTGTCTCTCAAAAATAAATAAATGTAAAAAAAAATTTTTTTTTGTAATAAATAAAAACTTACCACAAAGCTACAGTAGTCAAGTCAGTTGTGCTATTGACACAAGGATGGACATATAGATCAATGGAATAGAATGAAGAGTCCCGAAATAAATTCTCACAATTAGTGTCAATTGATTTTCAACAAGGGTACCAAAACAATTCAATGGGGGAAACAATAATCCTTTCAGATAATTGCATTGGGACACCTGGATAAGAATGGAAAAGAATCAAGTTGGACCATATACACCATATACAAAAGATAACTCAAAATGGAGCAAATACCTAAATATTGGAGCTAAAACTAGAAGCCTCTTAGAAGAAAACATAGGTGTAAATCTTTCTGGCCTTGAATTAGATATGACATTAAAAACAAGTGAAAAAGAAAAAATATACAAATTATACTTCATCAAAATTTCAAACTTTTGTGCCTCAAAGAACATAATCAAGAAAGTAAAAAGACAATGATAGAATAAGAGAAAATTTTTGCAAATAATATGTTTGATAAAGGACTTGTATCTAGGATATATAAAGAGTTTTCTACAACTCAATAATATGACATGTGACCCAAGTTTTTTAAATGAGCAAATAATCTGAATACACATTTCTCCAGAGAAGATATACAAATGGCCAATAAGCGCATAAAAGATACTCTACGCCCATCTGGGAAATGTAAATCAAAGCAGGTATGTTCACCTAACTGATGATAAAGGTGACACCTGCAATACAGTGGGGGAAGGAAAAGATATTCTTTTCTAGGGCAATTGAATAGCCAAAGGGACAAAATAAATCTTGACCCCCACCTCACATCATTCACAAATCAATTCCATGTGGACTGTAGGTGTTAATGGAAAAGATTTTTAAAAATCTTTTAGAATTAGAACTTGGGGTAGACAAATGTTTCTTACCATGACATCAAAATAGCTATTCACAAAGGGGAAAATTATAAGCTGGACTACATGAACATCAAAAACTTCTGTTCATAAAAAGGCACCATTAAAAGTGTGAAAGGCAAGCGCAAACTAGAAGGTATTTAAAATATAGGACTCACATGGCATATATACCATTCAGAGCCCCCTTCAAGAAAGGACCCAATGTACAGCTGTGAGAAGTGTCCCAATGCTTATAACCTCCTGCTCTTAACCCCTGTAGGGCCACACCAACTTTCTGTTTCTTTTAATGTTTATTTGAGAGACAGAGAGCATGTGCACATGAACAGGGGAGGGGCAGAGTGAGAGGGGGACAGAGGATCCCAAGCAGGCTACATGCTGACAGCAGAGAGATCGATGTGGAGCTTGAACTCCCGAACCGTGAGATCATGACCTGAGCCAAAGGCAGACACTTAACCAACTGAGCCACCCAGGCACTGCTAGGTCCACACCAACTTTCAAGAAAAGGTCATGCTCTTCTTGGAGTGGTTCTTGATCAATAATTAAGAAAGGCAATAATGACCAAGTATGTTCTTTGTGGTGTTCCCCAGCCAATGATAAGCAAGGTATTGGTACAAGTGCCTAGCTATTTCCACCCCTACTCCCTGTGGGACTCCTATAATGGGTAACTTTTGTTTCAGACTCCCTGGTGGGTTGTCAGAGACCTTCAGGTCTGCACTGTAGTCTAATGTTTTCCCTACCCAGTCCTGCTTTCTTTCCTTTTCTTTCATGGGTATTGTTCCACAACAAGCCTTTCACACTTCTAATTCTGCCTCAGTCTCTACTTCTCAGAGAACTCAAATCAGTTCACCTTATATCTGGAAAGAACCACTATAATTAATAAACAAAATGGCAGATAACCCAGTAGAAAAACAGGCAATATACTTAAATAGGCATTTCACAAAAGAGAATATCCAAATGGCCAATAAATGAAAATGTTCTTTATTAGTTTCCTGGGACTGCTATAACCAATTCCCACAACCCCTGTGGCTTAAAACAACACAAATTTATTTTCTTACAGTTCTGGAGGCTAGAAGTCTGAAATTAAGGTACTGGTGAGGTCACCCTCCTTCTTGAGGTTCTGGGGAAATATCTATTCCTTGCCTTTTCTGGTTTCTGGTGGCTGCTGGCATTCCTTGGCTGGTGGCTACATCATTCCAATCTCTGCTTCCATTTTCCCCTTACCTTCTCCTCTGTTGTGTCTAATCTTTCTCTGCCTGTTTCTTATAAGGACACTTGTTATGGCATTTAGGGCCCACCAGATAATACAAAATAATCCCCTTATCCCAAAATCCTTAATCACAACTGTAAAAGTTTACTACGTGAGGAAATATTCACAGCTTCCAGGAATTAGGACCTGATATCTTTGGGGGGCTCACTGAAAGACTTAGACCTAATCTTAGGACTATAGAAGGCTTCCCCTCCCCCTATTCTCATCAGCACATCACTAAAGGCCTATTTACAACAGATCCTTTTATGCAGTACATCATATCCAGCTATCAAGAAGAAATTACAAGGCACACTAAAAGGAAAAAAAAAACAGCTTGAAGAGAAAAAGCAAGCATTAGAACCAGACATTGGATATTGGAATTATCAGACAGGGAACTTGAAATATCTGTGATTAATATGCTAAGGTCTCTAATGGATAAAAGAGACAGCAGGCAAAAACAGATGAGCAGTATAAGAAGAAAGATGGAAATCCAAGAAAGAACCAAAAAGAGACACTAGAGATTAAAAACACTGTAACATAAATAAAGAATGCCTTTGATGAGCTTATTAGATTAGATATATAGCTGAGGAAAGAATCTCTGAGCTTGAGGATATATCAATAGATATCACCAAAAATGAAAATCAAAGAGAATAACAACAACAGCAACAAACCAGACAGTATATCCAAGAATTGTGGGGTGCCTACAAAGAGTATAACACATACAAGGGAATACCCAAAGGAGAATAAAGAGAGAAAGGAATAGAAGAAATATTTGAAACATTAATGACCAAGAGTTTCTCCCAAATTGATGTCAGACACCAACCACAGACCCAGGAAGTTCAGAGAACACTAAGCAAGAAAATGCGCCCCCCACCCCCAAAACCACATATAGGCATTTCATTTTTCAAACTATAGAGGATCAAAGATAAAATGTTCTTAAAGAAGCCAGAAGAAAAAAAAGAACACCTTAATTATAGAGAAGCAAAGATAAGAATTACACCTGACTTCTCCTCAGAAAAAATGCAAGTAAGAAGAGAGTGGAGTGAAGTATAGATGGCCCTTGAACAACAATGGGGTGAGGGGCATGGACATTCTGTACAGTCAAAAATCTGAGTATCTGGGGCACCTGGGTGGGTCAGTCGGTTAAGCCTCCGACTCTTGATTTTGGCTCAGGTCATGATCTCATGGTTCGTGGTTTCAAGCCCCACATCAGGCTCCATGCTGACAGTGTGGAACCTGCTTGGGATTCTCTCCTGCCCTCTCCCTCTGTCTCTCCCCTGCTTGCTTTCTCTGTCTCTCAAAATAAACAAACTTTAAAAAGAATCTGTGTATCAATTTTGACTACCCCAAAACTAAACTGCTAATAGCCAATTGTTGACAAGAAGACTTACCAATAACTTAAATAGTTAACATATTTTATATGTTATATGTATCACATACTATATTCTTACAATAAAGTAACTAGAAAAAAATGTTATTAAGAAAATTATAAGGAAGAAAAATACATTTACAGTACTGTGCTGCATTTATATATATATAAAAGCCACGTATAAGTAGACTCACATAGTTCAAATCTGGGGTGTTCAAGGGTCAACTGTATTTAAAGTGTTGAGAGGAAAGAAAACCACCAACCTAGAATTCTGTACCCTGCAAAATTATCCTTCAAAAGTGAAGGAAAAATAGACTTTCTCAGGCAAATAAAATTGAGGGAATTTATAACCAGTAGATTTATCTTGCAAGAAATGTTAAAAGAATTTCTTTAGAGAGAACAAAAATAATATAAGTCAGAAACTTGGATCTACAAAAATGATATTGAAGAAGGAATAAATGAAGGTAAAATAAAAACTTTTATTTTTTATTTTTAATTGATCTTACAGATCGCTGTTCAAAATAATAGCAACAATGTACTTGATTATATATATATATATTTATATTTATATATATGAAATAAATGACAGCAATGATACAGAGATGGAAAGGAAGAGCTAGTGTTATTTTATTATTATAAGGTACTTACATTGTATGTGAAGTATAGTGTTATTTTAAAGTGGGCTTGGGTTAGTTGTAAATGTATATTGCAATCTCTAAGGCAACCACTAAAAAAAGTTTAGGGGTGCCTGTGTGACTCAGTTGGTTGGATGTCCGACTTCCACTCAGGTCATGATCTCTCAGTCCATGAGTTCAAGCCCCACATCCGGCTCTGTGCCGACAGCTCAGAGCCTGGAGTCTGCTTCAGATTCTGTCTCCCCCCTCTCTCTGCCCCTCCCCCACTCATGCTCTGTCTCTGTCTCTGAAAAATGAATAAACCTTAAAAAATTTTTTTAAATAAATAAAATATATGGTTTAAAAATATATAACTGATATTTTAAGAAATGAGAGAAAATGGAGTCATATAAAATGTATAATTAAAACCACGAAAGACAGGAAAAAACTGAAAGACAAAAAGGAACAAAGAACAAGGACAGCAAACAGAAAACAATAGCAAATATGGCAAATATTGATCTGACTATATCAATAATCACTTTGGATGTCAATGGTCTAAATGCACCAATTAAAAGGCAGAGAACAATTCATAGGGGCATGTGCACTCCAATGTTTATAGCAGCACTTTCAACAATAGCCAAATTATGGAAAGAGCCTAAATGTCCATCAACGGATGAATGGATAAAGAAGATGTGGTTTATACATACAATGGAATACTACTTGGCAATTAGAAAGAATGAAATCCTACTATTTGTAGCAACATGGATGGAACTGGAGGGTATCATGCTAAGTGAAGTTAGCCAGAGGAAGACAGATATATGTTTTCACTCATATGTGGAACTTGAGAAGCTTAACAGAAGACCATGGGGTAAGGAGGGGAAAAAACTGTTACAAACAGAGAGGGAGGGAGGCAAACCATAAGAGACTCTTAAATACAGAGAACAAACTGAGGGTTGATGGGGGGTGGGAGAGAGGGGAAAATGGGTGATGGGCACTGAGGAGGGCACTTGTTGGGATGCGCACTGGGTGTTGTGTGTAAGTGATGAATCACAGGAATCTACCCCCAAAACCAAAAGCACACTGTATGCACTGTATGTTAGCCAAATTGACAACAAATTATATTAAAAACATAAATAAATAAAATAAAGTTTAAGACCCAGAAAACAAACAAACAAAAACAGACAATTTGAAAATGTTTTTTTCTTTTACATGGTAATTCAGACACATTTACAGTAACTGATATGATCAATGTGTTTGATCATTTGTGTTCAATTCTGTCACATTGTTTATAAACTTATGAAATGATATATTCTTACACTAAAAAAATTAAAAAAATTAAAAAATAAAAGACAGAGAACATCAGACTGTATCAAAAAAGACCCAACAAATGTTATCTACAAGAAATCCACTTTAACTATAAAGATATATAAATTACAAGTGAATGCATGGAGAAAAATATACCATGCTAACACTAATCAAAAGCAAGATAGAGTAGCCATATTAATTTCAGTGCACACTTCAGGGCAAGCAAAGTTTTTAGAGATATATGGCCATTACGTAATGACGAAACAGTCAATTCCCCCAAAAGATATAACAATCGTTAATGGTCATACACCTAACAACAGAGTGTCAAAATATGTGAGGCAACAAATGCTAGAACTGCAAGGAGAAATAGATGAATCCACTATAGTTGGAGACTTCAACATCCATCTATCAGAAGTGGACCAGTAGGCAGAAAATCAATAAGGACATAGTTGAATTCAACAACACTATCAATCAACTGGATAGAATTGACATCTATAGACTACTTCATCCAATAACAGCTGAATGCACATTCTTTTAAAGCCCACATGGAACATTCACTGAGATAGACCACATTCTGGGCCACAAAACACACCTTAATGAATTTAAAAGAATAGAAATTATATAAAGTCTGCTCTTGGACCATCATGGAATTAAACTAGAAATCAAGAACAAAAAGATAATTGGAGAATCCCCAAAGACATGAAGACTAAACAACACACTTCTAAATAACAATGGGTCAAAAAAGAAATCTTAAGAGAAATTAAAATTATTTTGAACTAAGCAAAAATGAAGACACAGCTTATCAAAATTTGTGGGATGCAGCAAAAGGTGAGGGAAATTTATAATGTTGAATACATACATGAGAAAAGAAGAAAGATCTAAAATCAATAATCTAAGCTTCCACCTTAGGACCCTAGAAGAAAAAGCAAATTGCATCCAAATAAGCAGAAGAAAAGAAATAAACAATAGAGAAAAAAAATCAATAAAACTGAAAACAGGAGATCAGTAGAGAAAAATCAATGAAACCAAAAGCTGGTTTTTTGAAAAGATCAATACAGTTGATAAGCCTTTAACCAGACTAACAAAGGTAAAAAGAGAAAAGATGCAAATTACTAACATTATAAATGAAAGAGTTGAGGGGTGCTTTGGTGGCTCAGTCAGTTAAACGTCCAACTTCAGCTCAGATCATGATCTCATGGTTCTTGGGTTTGAGCCCCACGTCTGGCTCTGTGCTGACAGCTTGGAGCCTGGAGCCTGCTTCAGATTCTGCGTCTCCCTCTCTCTCTGCCCCTCCCCTGCTCTCTCGCTCTCTCAAAAGTACATTTAAAAATTAAAAAAAAAAAGAAGTGAAAAAGTTGACATTACCACAGATCATTCAGACATTAAAAGGATAATAAAGGAATACTGTGAACAACTCTATGCTTACAAATTTGGAAACCTAAATGAAATATCTTTCCTTGAAAGATACAATATGTCAATATCCATATTGGTGTTGTAGTATACTGTGGTATAAAAATAGTCTGAAGCGGCGCCTGGGTGGCTCAGTCGGTTAAGTGTCCGACTTCAGCTCAGGTCATGATCTTGCAGTCCGTGAGTTCAAGCCCCGCGTCGGGCTCTGTGCTGACAACTCAGAGCCTGGAGCCTGTTTCAGATTCTGTGTCACCCTCTCTCTCTGACCCTCCCCCATTCATGCTCTGTCTCTCTCTGTCTCAAAAATAAATAAACGTTAAAAAAAATTAAAAAAAAAACTTTCTTTAAAAAAAAATAAAAAATAAAAAAATAAAAATAGTCTGACTGGCCCTATATACAGTAAATAAATTAAATCAATAATTAATAGAATAATTAACAGAAGGTACCAGGTTCAGATGGATTCACTGGTGAATTCTACCAAACATTTAAGGAAAAACTTGTATCAATTCTATACAGTCTCTTTCAGATTGTAGAAGCAGAGGGAATACTTCCTTAACTCATTCTGTGAGACCAGGATCACCCCAATACCAAAACCAGACAAAGACATTATAAGAAGAGAAGACTACAGGCCTATATCTCTCATGAATACAAATGTAAAAATCCTCAACAAAATATTAGCAAATTGACCTTAACAATGTGTAAAAAGAATTATAGAACACAACGAAGTGGGATTTATCTCAGGTATGAAAGAAAGGCTGGTTCAACATTTGAAAATCAGTCAATGTAATCCACCACATCAACAGACTGAAGAAGAAAAATTATATGAGTATATCAATAGATGTAGAAAAAGCATCTGACAAAATCCAACATCCTCTCATGATAAAAACTCTCAGTAAACTAGGAATAGAGGCAAACTTCCTCAACCTAATTTAAAAAATATCTACAAGGAACCTACAGTAATGTCATACTTAATGGTGAGAAACTAGAAGGTTTCCCACTAGAATCAGAAGCAAGGGAGGGTGTCCCTCTCCACTACCCTTTTTCAACATTGTACAGGAAATCCTAACGAGTACAATAAGACAAGAAAAGGAAATAAAGGTTGAGAAGGAAGAAATAAAACTGTCTTTGTTCACTGATGAGATAATTCTCTATGTAGAAAATCTAAAAGAATAATATTTAGCTGTGAACTTAAAACTCCTCTAAAGCAACTGTTGTTTTCTTTAAAAAAAAAAAACAACAGTAGTTTTTTTAAAAAAATAGAGAGCAAAAATTAGAATGACAATGAGAAATTGACTTATCCACCATCATAATAGGAAATTTTAATACATCTGTAATTTACAGATCAAGTAGATTAAAAACAAACAAACAAAATAAAAGTCAGTAAGGATATTGATGACTTGATCAACACAAATAATGTTTGACTTACACAGAACTCTGCACTAATCAATTTAGGAAAACATTCTTTTCAAGAATCCATGATATGTTTTACAAAAATTGGCCACATACTGGTACATAAAGCAAGTCTAAATTAAGTTCAAAGAATTAGACATACAGATCACATACAGATTCATAGAGATCACATTCTCTAACAAACAATTAGTAACAATAAAAATATATAGATATGGAAATTAAAACATAAAATCTAAATAACTCATGTCATGGGTCAAAGGAAAACTGATGGTCTGAGGCTCCAAACTTCCATAAGGTGAAATGGCTAATTAAAAATATGATGATAGAATGCTTGAAGAACCTTTAAGAAAAGAGAGTCCAATGATGAATTTAAAGCTGCTTTTACTTATTCAGCATTCTCTGTGTTAACAGGACCTCTCTTAGCTAATGCTCATTATGTCAATCATGATTGGCCTTGCTTATTACAGGTCCATAACTGAACAATCACTACGGGTAGAGGGATGGAATCTTCTGATTGGTCAGCCTGGGCTAGGTTCTACCTTTGTGAAGATGGAAATGAGCAGGGAGGAATGTTTTGACTCCTAGACCCTCTAAGGCCACATGGGGCCAGAAAAGATGTCCCTTCTGGGAAGGCAGCTTGACAAACAAAATCATCCTTCGTGCCATAAATACGATTCTATAAATACTCCTGAGTAGAATAATACAATGACTCTATAAACAAAAACTAAAAACCAAAACCATGGCTAGTTACCACACTCAGGCCAAAGTTTAGGATTTCTGGGTGGTGCATTTTCCTCTTTCATGAAGTTCTAAAGCAGCCTCTGTGGATTTAGCACCCTATATCCAAAAGATAAGTTTAACCACCATCACCACCACCCCCAGCATACCCAAGACCCAATGGCAAAGGGACAGCAGAAATACTGCAATAAGTCTCCCATTTGGCAATGAGGAGAAGGAAAAACCATCCAAACCGTCTCCTAGTACACTCCATGTTCTGCAGGGTAGGAACAGAGACAGCCCAGGCAGTCTTCTGGGTCAGCCAACCCAATTGTCTTAGTGCCTCAGGATTTCCATGGCCACTTCTGAGTAGGGTGTAGGGGAAGACTCCCATTGAGGGACTACTTTAGTGGCCACTTCCTTTCAGCATAATTGTTGGGCCTGGGACTTCCCTAGAGTTTGAGCAATCACACACCGCTGTTTGCCAAGCTTGGGAGTTTTTGGAAATATAAAATGCCTGCAATCATAGTGGGAAGCTGTTCTATTTGAGAACACAAACTCTGTTAACTAGTAACTAGCCCCAGAAGTCTATTCCTGGTTATGGTCCTTGAACTGGACTTGCCCTCGTGGTTTCTGACTCAAAGGTAAGCACTGCCCTTTGGCCTTGTATTCAAATTGAGGGCTCCCTTGTTGACCTGAAGTGGGAAACTGAGTTAATCTGATACTTACCTCCAGTCTGCATCCCAGTGCATGGTGGGAAAAGAGAATTTATTAACTCCAATTATAGGTAGATCTAGGGATGGATCCAGCTACTGGCATAACTAGATCTTGAGGCTCAAATACACTCTCAAGGCACTGTCTCTTCTTCCTTCTCCACTCTACTTGCCTCTGCATGACCTCATGCTAAATGAGGCTGTGTTTATATAATGGGAAAGATAGCCTCTGGAAGCCTCAGATTCATACCCTTTCAACTTAGCAAATAGCTAAGAGATCACCTCTCTCCCCATATCGATCTCAGGCAATTCTCTGGCCCATTTGAGTTACGTGGCCATCTCTGTAGTCATGTAGGTGGGGCACCTCGGCCAGCTTGAGCCAGGTGGCCACATCATTGTGACGTGAGTAAAAGATGTGGCTGGGCACTATGATTGGCAGTTCTATAGGGACTATGTGGAGTGGGATGAAATGTTTCAAAGGAAGGGATACTGGGTAGACAAAGACAAGAAAGGTCCACCATAGAGGGGCAAGAGAAAATGAGGGTCAAATAGTAAAATAAAGCATGGGAAGTAACTCTGCAAGAGTTCCTGAACGTATTATAAGAGAACTCAAATCTGACTCAATTTCCTGATGATAAAAGCCAAGAGGGAAACATGGTCAGTGATGCAAACCAGATGCCAGCTGAGGTCTCCAGGCCCTGGGGAGGTCCAAAGCATGCCCCAAATTTCCTCCTTTTTCCCTGCAGGCTTACTTTCTCAGGGTTCTTGATCCCACAAGGGGGATCTGTCCCACACCATATGGCTTCCAGATGTGAGGCTTACCTTTTCTTTGACTTCCACAAAAGATTTCCCTTGCACAAAGTAGCTAGTGAAGATTTTTACAGGAAAACAAAGTTGGTTGGAGAGTGGTCTTCAAAAGTCCTTTGGCTCCTGTGATGGGCTGAACTGTGCTCCCTTCAAAACTTAAAAGTTGAGGTCCTAACCCCCAGGACCTCAGAATGTGACTGTATTTGGAAACAGGTCTTTAAAGACAAAGTTAAAATAAAGTCATTCGAGTGGGCCCTAATCCAACATGTCTGGTGTCTTTATGAGAAGAGGAGATTAGGACACAGAAGGAAGAGCACGTGAAGACAGAGAGAAGACAGCCATCTACAAGCCAACAAGAGAGGCTTTAGAAGAAACCAACCCCACTGACACCTTGATTTTAGACCTCTAGCCTCCAGGACTGCAAGAAAATAAATCTCTGTTGTTGAAGCCGCCCAGTCTATGGACTTAGTTGTGGTGGCCCCAGCAAACTAAAATAGCCCCTGTGCCACTGGTAGTCACCTTACTCGCCACCTCACAGACACCTCTTCCCATTCCTCTCCTTCTCAGAAATCAAATTCCCCTCTTTGTTTCAATCTGTGCCTTATCTTGTGTTGCTTGGCCTTTAAAACACCCAGTTCTTGGACTTCTACCCCATGCCTCACAGCTTATCAAAATATTTTCCCAAACAAGGACCACCTCCTAAGAAGAACTCCACTACCAGCAATTAGGATCGAAATAGGTCCCCTCGGGTTGCCTGGATGGCTCAGTGGGTTAAGCATCTGACTTCGAAATAGGTCCCCTCATTTTAGCACCGTGCTTGTGATGAAGACAATCCCTGTGTTAGACAGTGTCCCTATGATCCTCATGTAAAGAAACTGAGCCACGATCAGGGCATCCGCTACAACATGCCCACAATAAACCCAACCATCTCAAATACATGGCCGAGGGCCTAGCACCCAAGGGCAGTGGTAATGAAAGCAAGTGGTGTACTTTGAGGGAAAGTCAGTATTCAAAAAAAAGGAGTTCAGGAGCATAGCCTTTGTTAGTCTGGCTCAGTCAAATCTAAAGGAGGAGATATCCTGCATATTCTTCAGTTAATCCTCTATAAACATTATTTCTCAAGGGTTAAGATTAAGGTTGGCAGCAGGGGTTCTAAAAACCTCCCAAGGCCACAGCACACTGGCATTACTATTGTAGATTTTAGCAGCTCTATATAACTTTAAAATCAACCAAACTGTTGATAGGGCAAAATGATATTATCATGCCCATTTTACACTGGGGGAAATTGATACTCAGCGTGGTTGAGTAAGGTCAAGGTCAGAGTCAAAGTTTATACTCTGGTCTATTTGATGCTGAAGACTCAAAACCTCTAACGTTTAGTTCTTGATCTCATTCCTACTTAGTTTGAAAAGCATATATATTGTGGGTAAGAGCAGAGATTGGCTTCAAATCCTGGCTTTATTATTTATTAGATTTTGTGTTAGTTACTTAACCATTCTGTGCTTTAGTTTCATCAAATGTAAAGTGAAGATTGTAATAATATTTGTCTCATAGGGTTGCTGTGATATTAACTGAGCTTAGAACGAGGTCTGTCATGTAGTAGGTAATTGATGCACTATTCTTCTTCTCTAGTTAGAGCTTCTTACCTCTGTTTTACCTTCAGCAATAGATATGTAATAAGCACCTCCTCTGATGCGAAAACTCAGCCTCTGCCTTCAAGCTGCCCTAGTGGGGGTGGGGGGATAGCCGAGTCAACACCTGGGGTACTGTAACCCCAATGTGGGTGGTGAGTACTACAATAGAGGCTGTGGCAACAGACTTCAGAGAACAGAACAGCCAACTGCCTAGGGGAGGAGATCACAGAGTAGACACGTTTACTCCGGCTCTAGGAGAATGAGTAATGATATCCCAGGAGGGGCGTCATCGTCAGGAGCTGGTGGTGGACGGTAGAGCCATTCTGAGCAGTTTATTGAAATGAACTGGGGCTGGGGCTGGGGTATAATGGCAGAGATCAGAGATGCTTTTCAACTGGAGGGATGGCTCAGACTGGTGTCTGAAATAGTTCCGGCCAGCATAGGTGGGAAGGTGATCAGCAGGATAAGGGAGGCTTGCTAGGCATCTGTTGTCTAGAAAGATTCCATTCAGATCCCAACAAGCTTGGGCTTGAGTTCTCTGGAAACTCAGATAGGCTGAGCATGCCAAGCTGTGGGGAGGAGTGGGAAGGTTCCACCCTGGGCGGCAAAGGCACAAGCTCCTGGGCTTGTCCCATCTGCCTCAGTTTACCCTGTGAGAGATGTAACGCGTCAAGAGATAGCCTGGAGGCTTATGAGTCCTGAGGCTGGCATAAGTGAGAGAGGGATCAAATCATCTGGCCCTGAGCTTTGGAGCCCAACTCAAGAGAGCGGAATGAAATTTGCAGCTCTTTAGTGAAAAAAAATCCACCTAAGAAATGGCTGCCATGTTGCTGATAAGACCAGCGAGTTTCCTACATGGCAGCTGGGATGTGTCCTCTCCAAGTTTCACCGGACCCTCCGGTAGAAGTTAACTAACACGAGACCAACAAGAGCCTCGATGTGCAGGTCCTCCTTTCCCTCGGCAGAAATGTTTTGTGACAACCGAGGAATACAGAAGAGTGAGAACGGTTGGGGGAGCTTTCAGACTTACAGTACACAGTAAAGTAGTAAAGTTTCCAATAAATCCTGCTGTTGGGAAATAATCTGGTAAAAAGTTGCTAAATCAAAGAAAGGAAGAGAAAGAAGGAGGGAAATACAGAAGTTTCATCCTCAGGAGCCATAAGTGGGCAGCCAGCACCAGTGCCCATCATCCTCAGCACATCCCCAGCCTGACGCCTGGCCTTGGAGCTTCCGGGTCCACTGGGTCTGACATCTCTGATCCTGAAGGAATCTTTGCCACCTTTTGCTGGCTAGGCTCTTCCTGACACAGCTTTCCTTCTGCTGGATCTGTCCTGCCCCAATCTGGTATCTTCTCTACGGCCGAGTAAACTGAGCTGACCTCCAGGGTGCCCCTTTCACTTTGGCCAGCGTCCATACCACACCAGTTAACCTTCTTGTCATTCAGCTCATCCCTCTGGACACTGGGCAGCAGTGACCAGTGAGGGGCCTCAAGGTGGGCCTAGTGGCACCTGTGCTACTTGGTGGCTTACACCTGAGGAAGTCCCTCTCTAGGGCTGGCTCTGCAAATACAGCTGCTTATCATGAGCAGCTTGTGGCAGAGGGTCCTTTCTCTTGTGTCTTTTCTTTCTTTCCAAAGCACCAAGCACAGAGCCAAGCACACAGGACTTGTCTCACCAATACCGTTTGGAATAGAAGTGTTGGCCACAGAATACTACCATCTTTTTTTTTTTTTTTTTTTTGGTAGAGTCTCCGCTTCACTTGTAGGGGGAGCCCTCTGTTGGGACTGGGGGGCATTTGGTGGTGGCCGTGCTCTGCTGTGAGGGTTGAGTCCCAGGACGTGTGGTGAGGAGCCAAGGAAGGAAAAGAAAGGTCCTTCCACGTCCTTGTTCCCTTGTTCTATTCTCTTCTATGCTCCTTTTGAGAGGCTTCCTTCCTGTTACACAAACACCTCTGAGGTCTCCTGGCCGATGAATCTGTTCTCCCTCTAGACACAGGCAGTGAACTCCTAGTGTCCATGGCAGATCACTTTGGATCCCAGATGGAAAACACCAAGGGGCTGTAAGAAATGACTGCTGATTCTTGGCTTTACTTTCCTGCCTAGTAACCTGATGCAGGTGGACCGTCCACTTCCCACCTCAGGTCACAGATCACTGCTCCGACATTCTGTAAAACCCCATGGGATGTGGAAGGGTAATAACATGCACCTACAAGTGGGCATGGCTGCTTGGGAGGCTCTGTCATTGCAAGGTTTTCCTGCTGTCATCTGAGGTTATTATTGCCTCCATTTTTAAAAGTGAGGAAAGTGGGGCACCTGGGTGGCTCAGTTGGTTAAGCATCTGACTCTTGATTTCAGCTCAGGTCATGATCTCAAGAATCATAGGATCAAGCCCCACATGGGGCTCTGCACTGACAATGCAAGCCTGGTTGGGAGTCTCTGTCTCTCGCTCTCTCTGCCCCTCCCCTGCTCATGCTCTCTCTCTCAAAATAAAAAAAAATAATAAATTTGAAAATATAAATAAATAAATAAATAAATAAATAAATAAATGTGAGGACAGCAACCTGGAGAGGCCAGGGGCTTGCCCAACGCCACACAAAACAGAGAAGCCTTTGTGCTTCTGGGTCAATGCTCTTTCCACATAGACTGCACCATGTGAGTGTCAGGAGGGGTGGGACTGTCTCATGATCTCTGAACACACAGGCCTTCCCAGTGGCGTCTCTTTCTCTCCTTCCCTCCTGGACAGAGCAACTGTCCTGGACAGTCCTGCTCCTGGACAGAGCCTGCTATCCTGTTGGCATAAGGCTCACTGTGCTTGAGTTTGAGGTGAGGAGATTCAAGGTAGCCGTTATAAGTGTCATCCATCCTTGGTCTTGAAGAAGGCACCCAAAACCTGTGGTATTCTTGGCACAGGGCAAAGTGGAGTACAGGAGGCAGGTGTGGGGGGAGCTGTGGGGGAGCTCTATCCTTGCCTTGGGTAGTTTAATTAGCTCCTGTTCTGAAGTGTGCTGGTAAAAGTGCGCATGGAGAATAAAAACCTGTAAGTAAACAGTGGTTCCATTTGTACAGCTAAGAGCTTGCAGAGGGGCAAGTTCTGGTTTTTCAACATAGTTTCAGGTCAAGTGCAATTGTAACTCTCATCACTGCCCCCAGGTAAATTCCATGGCTTCTTTAGCCCTGGAACAAAGTTCTGGCTTTCAGACTTTCAGAGGCCACCATAATTAATGTCTTCTGTCTGCATTTTTGCCCCTTCTATCTAAATTTGAGGGCTACTTCTGGTATGTCCTTCTCCTTGCTTAGATTCAACTCACATTCACTGGCACGGTGTTAGGGGTTTTCACCTACATGGTCTCATGAAATTCTTCCAGCTAGCCCATAAGATTGGTTTCTTCTCTCAATTTCAGTGATGAGGCACCTGAGTTTTCAAGTGGTTAGGTCATTTGTCCCAGGTCACCAGTCAGTAAGTGGGTACCCAAAGTGCTAGCCATGTGCTGACATGTATGGACAGGATGTATGGACCCATCCAGGGTCAGAAGCTTTCCAAACCCACTCAAAGCACCAATTGTCTTGTTTATGTTTTTCTTACAACTACCCCACAGCCTCAACCACACCTTTAAAGTTACTCAATTATCCACACAGCTGGGTTTACCAGTCCGGGTCTCCTTTTTAAGGGCTGACCTTCCCCAATGTCCCTCCTGAACCTCTGGGACAAGGAGTTTCACTGCAGACTATAAAGGCCCTGTGAGGCTCTGTGAAGAGTCTATTCTCTCTGCCTCAAACATTCCTCCCTCTATACCAGCTATCCCTACTCTAGTAGATGGAAGTAGCTATAGATTTTATTTACTTAATAGGTTTTCTCATCCCCAATTTTCTGGTAGCAGTGTTTGTTCTTCCTTTTTTTTTTTCCTTTGGGGAACTTCCTGTCCCCTAGTCGTAATCCTCAACTGTCCATCTGGTTCTCCTCCATCCCCTGGCAACCGAGGAGAGATGCGTGACTGAAATTTGGCCCATCAGAGGACCCGATCCCTCTGACCACCGTGATTGGTTCAAGGATGAGTGTGTGACCTGGTCCAATGATTACAAGTTTTTCTTCTTTTTTTTTTTTTTTTTTTAATTTTTTTTTCAACGTTTATTTATTTGTGGGACAGAGAGAGACAGAGCATGAACGGGGGAGGGTCAGAGAGAGAGGGAGACACAGAATCGGAAACAGGCTCCAGGCTCTGAGCCATCAGCCCAGAGCCTGACGCGGGGCTCGAACTCACAGACCGCGAGATCGTGACCTGGCTGAAGTCGGACGCTCAACCGACTGCGCCACCCAGGCGCCCCCAAGTTTTTCTTCTTTAAGCAATGATGCAATGAATCAATCCCAGTGTATTGGGACTGACATCTTCTTTCATTTGTCCAATTATTCCCATGGGATAAGTGCCTGGCTTGAAATTGCCACGTCATATATATGTGCATTTTCAATGTTGGCATGTTTCGTGAGGTTGCCCTCCAGAAAAGCTGTCCCAAATTTATACCATCCCAGCAACATGTGAGAGTTGGTTCTGCACATCCCAGGAACACCTGGTGTTGTCAATCTTTAAATATTTGCTGGTCTGAAAAGTAAAGACAGCTGTTGAAATCTATACCCAGTTTTGGTTCTCTTTTTGGGTCATGCTCCCACATGCCTGTCCTAAAGTTACCTACCCCTGGCCTTGCTTCTAAACCTCTTGCCTGGTGCTTCATCCAACTTTATTGGTCTTCTTGTATCCTGTCCTCACTGTACTAGACTGGAAAAAGGGTTTTTACCTTATACATCTCCCTTTTTCCCCTAGCTTCTTGCAGCTGCTAAGAACAGTTTGGAACCCAATAATTATGTTTTGAATGAATGAATGAACGAGTGAATGAAAACCCTTCTATGACCCTCCCATTTCCTGTTCAGTTCTGAGTGGTGCCATGTAGTTGGGTGAGTGTTAACCTGAATAAAGAAATGCCCAAGAACATTAGATTTCGGGAATCCACCCACAAACACACACACTGAGTTCCATCCCTGAACTGTAATGACTTATTTTCCTGTGAGCGCTTATGTCCAGTCAGATCCCTTCATCTCTAAGCAACATATTTGTTCAAGGAGATGTCATACTCTTCCTGGAGCATTTCTGCCATCCCAGTCAATCCACCAACACTGCAGGATCAAGTTCAATTTTCCATTCCTGTGACCCTGAGTTGGGACTGCACGTGGAATCTGGAAAAATAATTAACGTTTGTTGAGTGCTCACTATTTGCCAGACTTTGTGCTAGGCATTTTAAATACTTCATTAGTCGCATTCTTCATGGTCCCTTTGATGTCACAGGCTCTTCTACAGGGAATTTCCACCCTGGCTATTCCCAAAGGAGACGTAGGGTTCAGGAACTAGTTGGCTGCTGTGCCTTATACCTCGACTTTTATTTATCAGTCAAATATTGCCTTTAAAATTTAAGTCTTCCACATTTCTTATGGGGTCTATCCTTGGCTGTTTCATCTTTCTGTGTGGAATAAATGGGATTCTTTTTCTGTGATGCTGGGAAGTTGGCTGTTGTTTGTTTATAAGAACATGAGTTTTGTGTATTGATTTTGTATTTGGCCATTTTTCCAAACTTTCTCACATTTTTTATTTGTAAATTTTTAACTTCCATTTTTAAAATTTTGGTTAGCTTTAAATTTTCTATGTAGACAATATCTTTAAGTAGTAAGTCTTGTAACAGACAAGATGATGATATTTTAACAATTTTTAGAGAGAAAATTCACATACTATACAACTTACCCATTTAAAGGCTACAATTCAATTTTTCTTAGCATACTCACAGAATTATGCAACCATCATCATGATTAATTTTAAAACAATAAAAGGAAATTTTAAAATTCTTTTTTTTTCTTCCTGATTGAATTGATTAGGATCACCAGTAGACTGATTAATAGTAATGGTGATGATGGACAACTTTTTCTTGTTCCTGATGTTTCTGGAATGTCTGATTTTTCACCACTGAATAAGATGTTTACTAACAGTTTTTTGATAGTTAGACTTGATCAAGGTAAGAAAGTTTCCTTCCACTTCTAGCTTCAAGAATTTTATCTTCTTATTTAGAAATAGACACACATTTTATCCAATCCATTTATCAAGGCATTTATTGCGATGGGAATAATATTTTCTTCCTTTAAATCTATTACTGTAGTACATTAACAGATTCTCTGCTTAAAACCATCTCTGCAGGGACACCTAAGTTGGTTGAGCATTCCAACTCTTGATTTCGGCTCAGCTCACGATCCCGGGGTTGTGAGATCGAGCCCTGCTTCAGGTTCCATGTTGAGAGGGGAACCTGCCTGAGATTCTCTCTCTCTCTCTCTCTCTCTCTCCTCTGCCCCTCTCCCCAGCTTACACAGGCTCATTCTCTCTCTCTCTCTAAAAGGAAAAAAGAAAAAAGAAAAACAAAACAAAACAAAAACCCATCTCTGTCGTCTCTATGCATAATCCTTTAAAAACACCATTGGATTCAATTTGCTGATAGTCTATTTAGAATGTTGGGCCTTTAACTTTTTAGTGTAATTATCTCATAGTTTTCCTTCCTTCTTTTTTGGTTTCTTTCTTTTTTTTTACCGTGTTGTGATGAACCAGGGTCATGCTTTTCTCAAGTTGTTTCCAAGTACTGAGGAAAGTACAAAGCCCCACGATTTGTGCTCAGTGTGGGACTCCTCTAATAGGCCGTCACTGTTCTGGAACTTCTCACTGGGCTGGCAAAAATTTGAGCAGATCTGCATCCTGGTCTGACAGCTTCCTCTGCCCAAGCTGGATGCCACCCTTTGTTTCTCTTTCACAAGTGTTTTCACCCAAAAATCTGTGCGCTCCTAATTCTAGTTGGCTTCCCAGAGCCCCCGTTTAATACAGGTGTTATCTTTCCAGCTCGGCCTCTAGAGCTAGGGTGCCTGGGTGGCTCAGTCGGTCAAGTGTCCAACTTCGGCTCAGGTTATGATCTTGTGGTTGGGGGGTTCGAGCCCCACGTTGGGCTCTGCGCTGACAGCTGAGAGCCTGGAGCCTGCTTCAGATTCTGTGTCTCCCTCTCTCTCTGCCCCTCCCCTGCTTGCGCTCTGTCTCTCTCTGTCCCTCTCTCAAAAATAAGTAACAGACATTAAAAAAAATTAAACTTGTAGACTTAGGTTTCCTACACTCTGGAAGGATTTATGTACCATGCCCACAATCAGATCCTTGAAAGTCAGACGTAATTCACCAACAAAACCATCTGAGCCTGGTTTTGGTTTTTTGTTAAAGGGAAAGAACTTTGACAACAGTTTGAATTTCTTCCGTGTTTATTGGCCCATTCAGGTTTTCTGTCTCCTCTTAGACAAATTTTGGTAATTTGCATCTTCCTAGAAAATTCTGCATTTTAACCTAGATTAAAAAAAATTTTTTATTAACATTAATTTCTTTTTAGTAATTTTTGAATGCTTTAAAATCTCAATAGGTGTGTTTCCTGCTTCATTTTTTTGATGTTTATTTATTTATTTTGAGAAAGAGAGAGAAAGAGAGACTGTGAGCCTGTGTGAGTGGGGGAGGGGCAGAAAGAGACAGAGAGAGAGAGAGAGAGAGAGAGAGAGAGAATTCCAAGCAGGCTTCACACTCAGCACTGAGCCTGACATAGGAGAGAGAGAGAGAGAGAGAGAGAGAGAGAGAGAGAGAATTCCAAGCAGGCTTCACACTCAGCACTGAGCCTGACATGGGGCTCGATCTCACAACTGTGAGATCATGACCTGAGCCGAAATCAAAGAGTCAGACACTCAATCGACTGAGCCACCCAGGCACCCTTCCTTTTTCATTTCAAATGTTAATTATTCTTTAAATTTTTATTCATATATCTTATTTATAACATGTAATTATGTTTGTCTATAGTAATGGTCCTTTCAAAGATCAAGATGGTGTTTTATTAATCAAGGTTATTTTTGTATGTGAGTATTCCACCTCATTAAATTCTGCTAACTTTTATACTCCATCCATTTAATATCTTTGGATTTATTTTGTTGATCTTTCTTTTTAAATTTTTTTTTTCAACGTTTATTTTATTTTTGGGACAGAGAGAGACAGAGCATGAACGGGGGAGGGGCAGAGAGAGAGGGAGACACAGAATCGGAAACAGGCTCCAGGCTCTGAGCCATCAGCCCAGAGCCTGACGCGGGGCTCGAACTCACGGACTGCGAGATCGTGACCTGGCTGAAGTCGGACGCTTAACCGACTGCGCCACCCAGGCGCCCCTATTTTGTTGATCTTTCATTCTAGCTTCTTGATTTTAATGTTTCCTTCATTTATTCTGAATTCTTCTTGTTTCTAATAAATTTCCCCTGACTCCACTTGGATCAGGTCCCAGTAGTCCCTGAAAACAAAGTCCCAGGACGCCTGGGCGGCTCAGTCAGTTAAGTGTCTGACTTCCGTTCAGGTCATGATCTCGCGGCTCCTGAGTTCGAGCCCCGCGTCGGGCTATGTGCTAACAGCTCAGAGCCTGGAGCCTGCTTCAGATTCTGTGTCTCCCCGTCTCTCTCTACCCCTTCTCTGCTCATGCTCTGTCTCTGGCTCAAAAATAAACAAACATTTAAAAAAATTTTTTTTAATTAAAAAATTAAAAAAATTAAAAAAATAAAACAAAGTCTCATTTTGGCTTATTTCAACTTTATAATTTCCTTTTTAACACAGGAGTTACTTTAAAAGAGGCTTTAAATTTTCTAGTGAGAAGATTTTTATTTTGCTACTTCTTGTGTTTTGTTTTGCATCTTAATTTCTAATTTTATTGCAGAGTGACAAAATAATCAGATTTGTGTGCTTTTTGGAATTTACTGGGATTCCCTTTGTGGTCAGATACATGACTAATTTGTAAAAGGGCCATGGGTGCCTGGAAGAAATGAGTCCTCGCTCCACCGGGGACAATGTGTTATTTATACATATTAGGTACATTTCAGAACTCTATTGTGCCTTGCACTGAAGCAAACAACTGTATATCTTTTTAGTGGACTGTAGCTTTTATCAATATGAACTAATCCATGTTTACTGTAATGCTTTCTATTTTATTTTTTTTAATTTTGGTAAAATGCACATAACATAAAGTTTGCCACTTTAGCCATTTTTAAGTGTACAGTTCTATGGCCTTAAGTACATCACACTGTGGTGCAACCGTCACTGCCTTCCGCCCACAGAGCTCTTCTCTGTAAAACTGAAACTCTACCCATTAAGTAACAACTCGCCATTCCTCTTTCCTCCCTGCCCGCCCCAGCAATTGCCCCTCAACTTTCTGTCTCTGTGAACCCGGTTATTCTACGATCCTCATGTAAGTGGAATCATACAATATTCATCCTTTTGTGACTGGTTTATTTCACCCACATAATGTCCTCAAGTTTCATCTGTGTTGTTGCAGGTGACAGAATTTCCTTCCTTTTCAAGGTTTAATCATGTTCCGCTGTGTGTACAGACTACCTTGTGTTGTTTATCTTATCATCTGCTGATAGGCATTTGAGCTGCTTTCCTTTGAGCTATTTCCTATTGCCGTGAATAATGCTGCTATGAACATGGGTGTACAAATATCTCCTTGAGTCCCTGCTTTCAATTCTTTGGGGTTTGTACCTAGAGGTGGAATTGCCAGATCATATGGTAATTCTGTTTTTAGTTTTTTGAGAAAGCATCATCCTATTTTCCATAGTGGCTACACCATTTTCCATTCCCACTAACAGTGCACATGAGCTCCAATTTCTCCCCATCCTTGCTGACACTTGCTGGTTTCTACTTTGTGTGTTTTGTTTATAGTTGCCATCTTAATGGGTGTGATGTTTTTTAAATTATTGTTTTGGATTTTATAGCTATTATGTAACATGTGATACCTATTTAGGAGGTGTCTATTTCCCTCTACCTTTGTTTTCAAACTTTCTGCATAATTTTCTTTAGATATACTTTTTGGAAATATGATATAACATAATTTTTTTCTTTTTATTAACTTAAACTGAAAATATAGGTCTTATAATGGCCTAATTTAACCTATTCGTGGGTACTCTGATTACTTATAAAACCAGACTTATCCTTGTCCTGCTGTTTTTATGTTCTCTATCATACTTTCTTCTCTTTTTTGTTTCCATCTTTTCTTCAGTTGATCAGTTTTTCTGTATTCTATTGTTTTTCCTTATTTGTATTTGTATTTTTAAATAATTTTTTATTATTCATTTTGAGAGAGAGAGAGAGAGAGAGGAGGGGAGGGGCAGAGAGAGAAGGAGAGAGAGAGGGAATCCCGAGCAGGTTCTGCACCATCAGCATGGAGACCAAAATGGGACTCGAACCCACAAACCATGAGATCATGACCTGAGCTGAAACCACAAATAGGACTGAACCACCCAGGCACCCCTCCATTGTTTTTCGTATTGTGGGTTAGAAATTATACATTTTATTTCTACTTTTTTGGTGGTTACCATTAAATTTTTTTTTTTAATTTTTTTTTTAATTTTTTTTTTAATGTTTATTTATTTTGGGGACAGAGAGAGACAGAGCATGAACGGGGGAGGGTCAGAGAGAGAGGGAGACACAGAATCGGAAGCAGGCTCCAGGCTCTGAGCCATCAGCCCAGAGCCTGACGCGGGGCTCGAACTCACGGACCGCGAGATCGTGACCTGGCTGAAGTCGGACGCTTAACCGACTGCGCTACCCAGGCGCCCCTACCATTAAATTTTTAAGACATACTTAAACATAATTTTCTAAAGTATTTTGAATAAATTCAGATCAGAAGTTCGCAAACTGTGGCCTGTGTGCCAAATCCAACCCACCATCCATCTCTGTACCTCCTGCAGGCTAAGAATAATTTTTATGTTTTTAAGTAGCTGAAAAAAAAAATCAAAAGAAGAAAAATATTTTGTGACACATGGAACTTCTATAATTCAAATTTCAGCATCCCTAAGTGAAGCTTTATTGGAACACAGCCACATTTTTTTGCTTACATATTGTCTATAGCTACAATGGCAAAGCCTAAAATATTTGCAATTGGCCCTTTATTGAATACATTTGCTGATCTGTGGTGTAGATATATGTCTTCCCCCCAAAAAAGATAAGGATTAATACAGAGATTAGTGCTTCCTTCAAGTCTCCAAATCTTACTCCATGCCATCCCTATGTTGCATTTGGGATTTCAGTTCTAGAAACTGGAAACAACCCAAATGTCCATCAGTAGGTGAGTGGATAAGCAGATTGTGGTATACCAATACAATGGAATGCTACTCAGCAATAAAAGAAAAAAAGAATGAACGACTGAAACATACACATCTGAAAGTGTGTGATGCTAAGTGTAAGAAACTAAATGCAAAGGCTACATACTGTATGATAATATTTATGTGACATTCTAGAGAAGGCAAAACTATAATGTGAGAAAGCAGATCTGTGCTTTCCAGGGGCCAAAAGTAGGGGAATGGTGATTGGTTCCAAAGAAGCATAAAGAACATTTTGGGGTGATAGAAATATGTTTTATCATGATTGTGGTGGTGGTTACGCAACTGTATACATTTGTCAAAAAAAAAAGCCGTCTGCACCGCATCGTCGACCACGCAGACGCAGCGCGCCTAAGCCGCCGCGACGCGCAGCACGCACCCCTGTTCTGCACTTATTACCAGGGAAATACAAATCAAAACCACAAGGAGATACCTACCACCTCACATCTGTCAGAGTGGCTAAAATGAACAACTCAGGAAACAACAGATGTTGGTGAGGGTATGGAGAAACGAGAACCCTCTTGCACTGCTGGTGGGAATGCAAACTGGTGCAGCCACTCTGGAAAATAGTGTGGAGGTTCCTAAAAAAATTAAAAATAGAATTACCCTATGACCCAGCAATAGCACTACCAGGAATGTATCCAAAGGATATAGGAATGCTGATTCATAGGGCACATGTACCCCAAAATTTATAGCAGCTCTATCAACAATAGCCAAATTATGGAAAGAGCCCAAATGTCCATCAACGATGAATGGATAAAGAAGATGTAGTAATGTATATATAATGGAATACTACTCAGTGATGAAAAAGAATGAAATCTTGCCATTTGCAACAATATGGATGGAACTGGGGGGTATTATGCTAAGTGAGATAAGTCAGTCAGAGAAAGACAGATATCATATGTTTTCACTCATATGTGGAATTTGAGAAAATTAACAGAAGACCATGGGGGAAGAGAAGGGGAAATAAGTTACAACCAGAAAGGGAGGCAAACCATAACAGACTCTTAAATACACAGAACAAATTGAGGGTTGATGGGGGTTGAGGGTTGGGAGGGACAGGGAAAATGGGAGATAGGAATTAGAAGGGCACTTGTTGGGATGAGCACTGGGTGTTGTGTGTAAGGGATGAATCATGCGAATCTACTCCCGAAGCCAAGACTACACTGTATACACTGTATGTTAGCTAACTTGACAATAAATTATTTTAATTAATTAATTAATTAATTAACTTTATTTTTAAAAATTGGAAAAATAAATAAATAAAAAATAAAAAGCCTGTTCTGGGCAAAACTACCCTTTGATGGGGGAAAAAAACCAATCTATGATGAGAAGGAGCAAGTGGGAACTTTTTGAGGTGAGAGAAATGTTCTGTATCTTGATGGGGAGGGTTACATTACACAATTTAATGCATTTGCCAAAAATCAGTTATCGTATGCTTGAGATTTATGCATTTCATTATATGTAAATTCTACATCAAAGTAAATGTATTAAATATTGAACTGTAGTTAACAATATGCATGCTTGAACATTTAAGGGGAAGTATACAGATGTCTGTAAACTTACTTTGAAATGTATAAAAAATAAGATGGATAAATGAATGGCTATATGGATAGACACATAGTAAAGTATAATAAAGTATTAATGGTAGAATATAGATGGTGAGTGTTCTTGATAAAATATATGTACCTGTTCTGCCTTTTAAGACATTTGTGTTGCATGTACAAGACATCTGGACCCAGTCTTAAATTATCTCGTGTATAAAGAAATGGTTTTAAAATATTTTCATCTAGAGCACTAACTGTGCTCATCTTTCCTTCTTCAAAAGCCAGGGAAAAGACATGGTGGGACTTGTGTACCTGCCTAGTTTGAGCCAGCAGCTTACCTGGTCCTTCCTATTTTTGAGGCCCTGCCGTCCCTGTTGATATTCTGTAGGGTCCCTTCCTTTCTAAGCCTGAGAGGATTATAGGAGTCTAAGTAGTCTCCTGGGATCTGGCTTATTGCTGGAACGCTGGCAGTGTGAGAAACTTCTGGAACCTTACTGGGTGCCAAAGCCCTAATAGAAAAGTAGTAGAGTTCTGATATGTTAGCCCTGGAAGGGCCTTAGTCACCACTTCACAGTTATCTTTTCACTCATATGAGAAACTTAACAGAAGACCATGGAAGAAAGGAAGGGGAAAAAAATAGTTACAAACAGAGAGGGAGGGAGGCAAACCATAAGAGACTCTTAAATACAGAGAACAAACTGAGGGTTGATGGGGATTTGGGGGAGAGAGTAAATTGGGTGATGCGCACTGAGGAGGGCACTTGTTGAGATGAGCACTGGGTATTGTATGTAAGTGACGAATCACGGGAATCTACCCCCAAAACCAAGAGCACATTTTACACACTGTATGTTAGCCAATTTGACAATGAATTATATTAAAAGAAAGAAAGAGAGAAAGAAAGGAAGAAAGAAAGAGAGAGAGAGAAAGAAAAGAAAAAAGAAAAGAAAAGAAAAGAAAAGAAAAGAAAAGAAAAGAAAAGAAAAGAAAAGAAAAGAAAAAAGAAACAAGTGCAGAGAGGGGAAGTGACTTGCTTAAGCCCACACAGGGCTGTGGTAGCAGATGCCCCAAGCCTCCTTGCTCCCAGCCATATTGGGGCCGCAGCCAATCTGATGGTTTCCTAAGAGGCACTGATGGGAGGAGGCCCGTGATTTATGAGGTGGTAGCAGCCTTGCTGAGAGGAGGCCTGGGTTCAACCCCGGCTCTGCGAGCTTGGGCAGGTTACTTCATCTCTTAGCTCGACTTTCCTCATGGGTACCATAAGAATAATAGTATCTTCCTTCTGGAGTGTTGGAGGTTTAAATGGAACATTGTCTTTAGAGCAGTTAGCACAATGCCTGGACCCAGTAAGCGCTCATTCCACTGGAAGCAGTGTTATTACTGTTACTAGTAAGTGCGCCGTTATGTGAGTCCAGTTATGTGAAACCAGATTTTGACTCCAGTGCTACACTTACTAGCTGTGACTGTAATCCTCACAACAATCCCCAAGGGAGTGGTCTTTTCCATATTTTACAAATAAGGAAATTGACATGCATGTCCAACCTCAGGTCTTCGGATCTGGATCAAACACAAATATTGCTTTCTAATAATCCTCTTGGCAGATATGTTCTCAGCAAAATGACCATTCAGCCATTCATCTGTCATTTTCTCAAACTCCTTCACCTTAAGATGTTCAGGGTGCCAGGGGGCCATATTCAGGGTAGCATGTCCTGAACCCCATCATATGCATCATCTGGGAGTTGTCAGAAATGATGATTTTGCCCCCACCCCTACCCAGAGCTACTGAAACAGTGTCTGGAGGTGGGGACCTAGGATCTGTTCCAGCAAGCTCTAGGAAGTAGAGAAGTGCTATTCTAAGGAACCAATAAGATGAGGATTAGTGGAGAGAGTGAACGATCAGGTTCAGGGGGGCGCATCTACAGCATGGAATGTTCGACCTATGAAGAGTAAACCTCCTACTAGCAATTCTGCTTTGTCTTTTTTGTGCTAACATTATGCTTGTCTCTTTCCTAGCCTTGAGCTGCATTGCAAAGGTCTCCATAGTTCCCAGGCCCCAGGAAAGGGAGCACAAAGGCAAAAGAACATTTACCTCTCCACGCTGTCACTGACTGATGTCTCATCTAGGACCTCCTCAAAGGTGCTTGCAGAGTCTCGCCCTGGGAGTTTTTCCTTTTCATTTCACTGGAGCTCATAAGGATTGAGTCATTTATGAGGATTCTGTCATACACTCAAAAGCCAGGGGGATGGTTTGTGAGGGTTTATCTCCAACCATAGCCGTGAGCCACCATGGCTGAGACTGTGCTTGGTGGAACCAAATAAAGCTCCCTGACCCCACAGGAAGCTGAAAAATCAACCACCCATTTCCTCAACAACAACCACCTCCGTATGCTGTGGTCTAAACACTCATCATGTATTATCAAAATGTACACCGGTAGAACTCTCAAATCCAAGTCTAGTCCAGACAATGGCTTGCTGGAGGGAGGTGGGCTTAGGGGTGGGAAAGAGGCTTGGAGAGGCTTCTGACAACACATACTCCTGGCCAGACCCAGCTCCCCTCACTGCCCTCATCTCTGTTTTATTTACACCTTGTTATTACATCTCCTGCTTCTTATCATTCCCAGTTCAGATGGCCTCCAACCTCCACCACCGGAGGCAGAAACTACCCGCAGTCCTAAATGCAGCTGAAAAATCGCTTTTGGAGTTTGTGCATCCGGCAGTGAATATCTCACCTCTTAACCAGACTTGAGCCCTGGCCGGGAAAACCCCTGCCCAGCAGGGTCCAGTGCCAGGGTGTGGTTGGCACTAGATTAAGTTATGTAATAGATCAGCAATAGAGTTGCACTTCATAATTGCCAAGGAGTTTCTGAACACACAGGTTGCAGGAGAAAAGAAGCAAGGTAGAGTTCCGTAGCTGAGCAGAGACAGAGCATGGGCTGGATATGGGGGCTGATGTTTCTCTGAGGACCAGATGCCCAAAGTCCTAAGGGCTGGAGGAATCTTTGCTGGGGGTCAGCAACAACAGCCACCAGCACATTCATTCCACCAGTGATGACTGGCACTGTTCCAGATGCTGGGGCTATAAAGATGAGCACCAGAGATGGTGGAATACAAGGTGCAGGGAGGGGGGCAGGAAAATTATCCTTCATAAAAGATTAATTCCAAATATTCTTATACTGGAATTCTTAGCCTTCTCATTTGCATGCTTGTTTCCTTCTTTCCTCCCCATCCCTTCCTTTGTCTCTCCCTCCCACCCTTTCTTCCTTTCTTCCTTTCTTTCTTTCTTTCTTTCTTTCTTTTCTTTCTTTCTTTCTTTCTTTCTTTCTTTCTTTCTTTCTTTCTTTCTTTCTTTCTTCTCCTTTTCTTCCTTCCTTCCTTTCCTTCCTTCCACCCTCCCTCCCTTCTTCTTTCCTTCCTTCCTTCCTTCCTTCCTCTTCTTAAGTAATGGCAGCTGTCTGGGGAAGATGCCTTAGCCTGAATTGACCTCAATCAGTGCTAACTTGTATGTTTATAAAGGTCACCTGATGACACTGGTGGAAAAAATAGGCAAAGAAATTTAAACACAGAGTTAGTAAGTCTCCCTAGGGATATGACCTCACAACGAAAAGAATTGCATGTTTTTGTAAACAAGGACTTTAAAGGTCAGTTTAAAACACAAGCTCTGGAGATGACAAATATATACCTACTGGGTAAATGGAGGAGAAAGACTGGCCCAGTATTTTGTGGATGGGTAATTGTGGTTTGGGGTAAAATTTCCAAGGTCAGCATCACATGTGGGTTCAGAAAGTATTGTATCTTGAACCTCTTAGGTGAAGTGACAATGACATGGGAAGCTAAATTAGAGGGGTTACTTCCCCTGCAGCCTCTGAAGCGAGGCTGCCTTCTTCCTAACTCATACTCAGGCTCTGGGGAGGGTCAGGATCGCATTTGCTCTGCATTGCTGCTTTCAAACCATTCTCCCTCCTTCCCTCCTAAAACACCAGTCGGCTGGCTTACTCTCCCTTGGAATCTCCTCAAACTATCCATGGATGCCCTCCTTGTTGCACCTGCTGACCCTTGGGCACTTCCTTTTGTTCCTTTTAAGGACTTTGATTCACGCTCTCGCTCTCCAGCACTGTTTTATCTCCAGCTGTATCTCACGGTGATTTCAATATCCACATAGAAGATCCTCCCCAAGTCCCAGTGTCAGTCCACTTGGATTGCTATAACAGATTACCAGAGACTGGGCAGTTTATAAACAACAGAAATTTATTTCTCACAGTTCTAGAGGCTGGGAGGTCCAAGATCAAGGCAGACTGGGTGTCTAGTAATGACCTACTTCCTGGTTCATACACTGCTTTCTTCTCACCCTGTCCTTGCATGGCAGAGAGGGCAAGAGTCTCTCTGGAGTTTCTTTCATAAGGGCACTGATCCCATTCATGGGTGCCTCACTGTCATCTGATCGCCTCCCAAAGGCCCCACTTCCAAACACTATCACATCAGGGAGTAGGATTCAACATACAGATTTGGAGGGGACACAAACACGTAGTGTGTAGCACCCAGCCTCCAATTCTACGACCTACACATGGAAACCAGTGACCTTGTCACCTCCACCTCAAACACTCACTTCCACAGACATACCCTGGAACCCATTACTACCACTGACTAGAGAGCCCTCCAGTGTCTCAGTTTCTAGTAACCCATGCTGCAGCCACTATGCCCTGTTTCTCCAGCTCACTCCTTCTCTTACACAGACTCCAATAATTCTTCTTCCAATTGAGATATGCAATCTCTGCTCCAACCATGTTTTCACTAATAATTAGCCCCTGAAGCACCTCATTTCCATCCTTTCCCAGCTTATATTTTACAGTTTACACTGTTATAGTTTACAGTTGCATACACCCCAACTCCCTCCATTGCATTTGCCTGAGAGAACTTCATCCATGGCTGACCTGTAAGGCCTAACCAATAACAAGATGGAGAAGCAAACAACAAATGTCTCTTCCTTTATCTCTCATCCAGCTTCTGACCTCACTCCACTTCTCTGCTGCCCCTTAGAACTCATTAAGAGCTGTCCAGCTACTGTCACAATTCCTTTCTTCTCTTTCTCACTGCAACTCCCTCCCATTGACTTCTGTGACCTCTCTCCACTGAAATAGCTTGTGTCAAGACTCCTGAGGTCCTCTGGTTGCCAAATCTAATGGGCAAGTCTCAAACCTCATCTTACTAAACTCATCAGTAGCATCTTTGATGGAGCAGAACACTCTGTCTTCCTGACACATTCCTGGTTTGGATATGCACTCCCCTTGGATCTCCTCCTACCTCACTGGCCTCCTCTTCTCACATCCCTCTGACATTGATCATTGGGAGTTTCCCAAGGTTCAGGCTTTGCACCTTTCTTCTATCACTCTTTACTGACCTCACCCAGTCTCTAGGACTGAATGACTCCCAAAGTTAGATCTTCAGCCCAGATCTTGAACCTGAACTCCAAATTTCTATCTTTAACTTACAATATGACCTTTCTACCTGGATGTCTAATGGGCATCCTAAACTTAACAACTTCTATCCCTTCGTTGTGTTCCTCCTGATCGTCATCTCAGAAAAGGACAACTTCTTCAACTGTTCAGGCAAGATAACCTGGGTGTCATCTTTGATTCCTTCCTTCCTCTAATGTCCTGTATACAATCAGTTGATAGATCATGTTGGCTTACATTCAAAATACATCCAGGGTGGCTCAGTCGGTTGAGCGACCAACTTCAGCTCAGGTCATGATCTCACGGTTCGTGGGTTCATGCCCCATGTCAGCCACTGTGCTGACAGCTTGGAGCCTGGAGCCTGCCTCGGATTCTGTGTCTTCCCCTCTCTCTCTCTGCCCCTCCTCTGCTTGTGCACACGCTCCTCTCTCTCTCTCTCTCTCAATCTCAAAAATAAATTAATAAAACACTTTTTAAAAAAGTAAAAACAGGGGCGCCTGGGTGGCGCAGTCGGTTAAGCGTCCGACTTCAGCCAGGTCACGATCTCGCGGTCCGTGAGTTCGAGCCCCGCGTCGGGCTCTGGGCTGATGGCTCAGAGCCTGGAGCCTGTTTCCGATTCTGTGTCTCCCTCTCTCTCTGCCCCTCCCCCGTTCATGCTCTGTCTCTCTCTGTCCCAAAAATAAATAAACATTGAAAAAAAAAATTTAAAAAAAAAAAAAAAAAAAGTAAAAACAAAAACAAAAAACCCAAAATACATCCAGAACCCTGTGTTTCTTACCACTGCTGCTAATATGAACCAAGCCACTATCATCTCTCACCTGGATTATTCCAGTAGCCCCCTAACTGGTCTCTCTGCCTCTGCCCTCATCCTTGACATCTGTTCTCCATAAAGCAACCTGAGCAAACTTTCTAAAATTGAAGTAAAATAGATTTCAACCAACTTGTCAACTCTAAATGATTGCTAACAGTTGCCTGAGGTGCCCTGTGGAGAACTCTTGGCTTATAGTAAAGAATGCCATGACTGTTTGGCAATGTGTGCCAAGGCCTAGGCAGAGGGAGCAGGATGTGAGGGCCACAGAGTAACATGGCCTGAGACAAGATTCCTCTCCCCAGTGGGCCTGCTTAGACTGGGTTCCCCAGAGACAAGGATCTGTGGGCAGGCACTTTATTCAAGAAGTGATCCCAGGAGTGGGGAGTGAAACAGAGAAAGGATAGAAAAGGGAAGGGAAGAAAGCCAAAGCAGAATATCTTGATAAGTAGGTCACCTTTAAGAGTACCTGAGGCTCAGGTGCAGCACCTCTGGGAGAAGGTGGAGAACACATCTCAGAGTAGTCCGACCTGAGGGGAGAATTTGTTCTCCCTTCAGCTTCCAGTACACCCAAGGATGAAACCCTGAGGTGGAGGTCACACTGCAGGCAGATGCCCTTGGCCCTTGTGGACAGGGTGCTGACAGAGTCTGCCCCAGTGCCCCATTCTGGGATGACTCGCCCTGCTCTGACAATGGAGCTCAACCCCAACAGCTTGCTCCTCCAGAAAAGCAGGCCAGACCCAAAGTTAACTAGAGAGGCAGTGTGGCCCAGTGGGACAGATATAGGCTCTGGAGTCAGCCAAACGTGGGTCCAAATCCTGGCACAAGCTGTGACCTCAGATGAGTTACAGGACTTCTCAGCATTCTCATAATAACCTAGAAGTAACAGCTCCTGCCCATGGGGTGTTGTGAGGATCCCCTGAGGCTCCCCTCCCATATACTCCCCTGACACACAAGTCAGCATTTGCTACCCCCATTCCCAACTTGCCCCACAGCTGCCTCCACACACATAGAAAGCACAAACTGCCCAGAAGCTCGGCCCCTGTCTGGGTATAAGATTAGGTTCCAGATCTCTAACATCACAAGATGGCAGCCCACTGGGAGGGTAGGAAGAAGTTATTACAACTTTCTTTTATCCTCATTTTTAGTTATGCTTTTAAAAGTTCTGGTTTTGCTTTTGTTCTAGAACAGCCATAATAGAATTGTGTAAGTACATGATTTATGCGTAAATAAAGGTACAAATATTAGGGTGTGTGCTCAAAAATATCTCATGGGTATATAATCCAAATAGTTTGGAGATGACTACCATGGATCCTTCTTTCTTGTCCTGGATAACACATGTCTGGTCTCTGTCCTGCTCAGGCCTCTTCCCACAGCCTGCCCTGCCTTTAGTCTGACTCTTTCCTCCTAGAATTACCTCTTGCAGTCAAACAGTCCCTGGTCTCGTAAGGTTCATAAAGGAAAGTGTCTCTTGTTACTTGTATGATCACCACAAGAGGCCCAACCTAACCCCTTTCCTAGACCTCTCACCACACCACCACCACTGTCCCTCACAGCTGTTGTTTCCCTAGTCAGGAACAATCAGTCTTCCTGTGGGCTGCAGACCATGATCAGTTTCTGTGTCAGTTGCCCTCAACTTGCCCACTTCCTGGGCCATCTCCCAGTGTTCCTGGTCCCCCACCCATGCTCCATGCCTTTGCAGTCCCTGAGCAGACCCTAAGTTCCCACCTCAGCTCCTTTCCTCAAGGTGTGCCTCTCCCCAGCCCCACAGATCTAAATTCCATCTGACTCCCAGGCCCAATGCAGCAGACGTATGGAGCACTGGGCCACCAGGTGACATCTTCCAGTGCCTCCTAGAAACTGTACCTGCCTGGTCCCAGTGACACTTCTCAGGTGCTGCTTCGGGTCAGGGTCGGGTACATAATTTGTGTGCTCACTACAAAACAAAAATACAAGGCCCCTTGTTCAAAAAAGAAGAAAAATTGGGGCCCTTGTGTGGTTCATTCAGTTAATCATCTGACTCTTGGTTTTGGCTCAGGTTATGATCTCATGGTTAGTGAATTTGAACCCCACACGAGGCCCTCAGCTCTCAGCGCAGAGCCCGCTTCAGATACTCTGTCTCTCTCTCTCTCTCTCTGCCCCTCCCCAGCTCACGCACTCTCTCTCTGTCAAAAATAAATAAAAATTTAAAAGGTAAAAAAAAAGAAAAGCTGCCATTAAATGTATGAAAATATAAAGCTTTTTCCTTTCTTCCGAAATCTCTCTCTTGACCTGTCATGGTATTGTTTTTTTGTTTCTATTTAGTGTTGTGCTCCCTCAGGCAAGGGGATGCGATGGCAGACCCTCAAAGGCACCAGGCCACCCTTTGCCCTCCACAACTCAGCGCTGACACATCATTGGCTGCTGGACTGGCATGGTGAGTCGGGCATCTCTGCCTCCTGAGGGGATTGCAAGCTGCACACTGAGATGCTCTAGGTACCTGGAGCAGGGCAGGGCAAGAGGTTTGTCTCTGCTGAATGGGCCACATTGCCAGCCCAGCACAGAGACAGCTGCCATCATGCCTTATCACGAGAGACAGCAGGGCCCACATGCCCAGACCCCTCCAGCCAGGGCAGGGAATGGCGGTGCCTGCTGGACACGGGCAGGGAGGGGAAACTGGGAGAGACTAGGACACTAGGAGTGAGGGGACTGGGCAGCTAAGGCCACATCCCAAAGAGATGGCAGAAGATAGGATAGTGCATGGACTGAGGCCCCTGGCTACCAGCACATGCTTCATTGTCTTATTGGCCTTTACTTACATAATACAGACTCGAAGATAAATTGGTTAAAAACCTCATGCACCGCCACGTTCATTACAGCATTATTTACAATAGCCAAAATATGGAAAGAAGCTAAGTATTCATCAATGGATGAAAGGATCAAGAACGTGTGGTGTATATATATACACAATAGAATATCATCCAGCTATAAAAAAGAAAGAATTCTTGCCATTTGTGACAACATGGATGGGTCTGGAGGCCATTATGCTAAGATAAATAAGTCAGAGAAAGACAAATACCGTATGATCTCATTTATCTGTGGAATCGAAAAATAACAAGAACAGGGGCACCTGGGTGACTCAGTCAGTTAAGCTCCCGACTGTTGATTTTGGTTCAGGTCATGATCTCATGTTTTGTGAATTCAAGCCCTGCCTCACGCTTCGTGCTGACAGGGCAGAGCCTGCTTGGGATTTTCTCTCTCACTCTCTCTCTGCCCCTCCCCAGCTCACACGTGCTCTCTCTTTCCAAAATAAATGAAAACATTAAAAAAACAAAACAAAACAGGGACGCCTGGGTGCAGTGGGTAAAGCGTCTGACTCTTGATCTCGGCCTGGATCATGATCTCACAGTTCGTGAGTTCGAGTCCCACATAGGGCTCTGCGCTGATGGTGCAGTCTGCTTGGGATTCTGTCTCTCCCTCTCTCTGCCCCTCTCCTGCTTGTGCTCTCTCTGTGTCTCTCAAAATAGATAAATAAACTTAATTTAAAAAATTAAAAAACAAAAAACAAAACTAAATGAAAATAAACTTAAAAAGAAAAAAACAAACTTCAAGACAATGTACACAGAGCATGAAGCCCACAGGGCCAATGGGACTGCACTGATCTCATGCCCAAGGATACAGCCCTGCTGGTATACGAGATGTCTTGAGGTGACAGGTGGATGGGCCTTTAAAACATTTTAATAGTTTATTTTAATGTGTATTTGAAAAAAATCATGACTATCACAATCTATAATTTCACAGCGATACCGTCTTAGTTTGAGCTGTTATAACAAAACATTGTAAACTGGATGGCTTATTAACAACATAAATTTATCTCTCACAGTTCTGGAGGCTAGAAGTCTGAGGTCAAGATGCCGGCATGGCCAGACTGTGGTGAGAAACCACTTCCTGGGTGCAGACTGCCCACTTCTCATTGTACGCTCTTTTTTTTTTTTTTTATGGTTTATGTATTTTTGAGAGAGAGAGAGAGAGAGAGAGAGAGGCATTAGCAGGGGAGGGGCAGAGAAAGGGAGACACAGAATCCGAAGCAGGCTCCAGGCTCTGCACTGTCAGCACAGAGCCCGATGCAGGGCTCCAACCCACGAACCCACGAGATCATGACCTGAGCCAAATTTGGACACTTATAGACTGAGCCCACCCAGGTGCCCCTCATGGTATGCTCTTGTGGTGAAAAGAGAGAAGAGAGCTCCCTGGGAATCCCTTTTATGGGAGCACTAATCCCATTCATGAGAGGTCCACTCTCATGACCTGATCAACTCCCAAAGGCCCCACCTCCTCATACCATCACTTGGGAGTCAGGTTTCAACCTAGGAATTTTGGAGGGACACACGCACTCAGTCCATAATAGATACATAGACTCTCTTAGAAACAAATTTATGGAAGGAAAAAAATCAGTTGCTCTAAAGAAAAAAAAATATTTTAAAATATTTATTTTTGAGAGAGAGAGAGAGAGAGAGAGAGAGAGAGAGAGAGAGAGCACATGTGCACAAATGGGGGAGGGGCAGAGAGAGAGGAAGGCATAGAATCTGAAACAGGCTCCAGGCTCCGAGCTGTCAGCACAGAGCCCGATGCGGGGCTCAAATCCACGAACTGTGAGATCATGATCTGAGCCTAAACTGGACACTTAACCAACTGAGCCACCCAGGAGCCCCTAAAGAAAAATGTTAAGTGAACAATCGCACAAATGGTACTCAGATATGGCAAAAAAGAAGACATTCCTCAGAATTTGCGAAATACCACACCAGACTGTGAGTTCGTTACAGTCACCTATAGCTTGTCTACATATCCCTCTACTTGCTCCTTGGCCTCCCCTCACCCCTCCTTGAGGGGGGGCAGCCAATGCTGACTGAATGAATAAGCAAATCGACCAATGAAAACCTGGGACACCTGGAACCTGAGACTCTCTTTTGCAAATTTCGTTTGTAGGACTTTTTCTGATTAATCGACTCATTCAGGATTCATTTCTACACATTTCAGAAGAAAACTGCTAAAGAAATCAATTCCTTTAAAATATACAGAGCTTATTTTGGAATAAACTGCCTGACCCTCTTTTTCAGGGCCTCTCCCTGACCACCAAGTTCAGAAACTCACCGGGTGATGCTCACAGCAGGATGCAAAGTGTCCTCCCATCTAGCGTGGCTCCCAGTTAGCCTGGAGGCTGTGTCCTGCAGGTGGTCTGAGATGACACTTTGTGACATGTATTTCCCCAATGGTTCACCCTGTAGGGAGATCATGACTCGAAGAGACTAGCTGATACTCTTGGAGGGTCCTGGACGAACAAGAGACCACAGGTTTTTCATCAAAAAGTAGCCAGCCCCTTAGAGAAATGGCTTCCAGTTTCATCTTTCCATCACATTTCACCTTATTAAACAACAGAGCGACACAATTTTGAAAAGGACAAAGACTGTAATGTTACCCATGACAAACATGTTGGAAGCAAATTTCACTAAAATGGAGGAAAAGGAGAAACTCAGATTTGATGGTTATAGGCCAAAACCACCACCTGGACTCTCACTGGTGTGTTTGTCAGGTGGCCTTTGTTTCTCAAATAACCATTCATATACATTTATACGGGTTGTTCACAATCAATATATTTTTTTAAGTTTTTAGTTATTTATTTTGAGAGAGATAGAAGGAGGGGCAGAGAGAGAGGGAGAGAGACAGAATCCCAAGCAAGCTCCTTACCAGCACTGAGCCCAATGTAGGGCTCGAACCCACAAACCATGAGACCGTGACCTGAGCCGAAACCGAGATTCAGACGCCCCACCGGCTGAGCCACTCAGGTGACCCAGCTGTTGATATTTAATGAATGACAAAAAAGAAGGTTCATGGCATGATACTTTTCTAACTACTGGAACCTATCACCAGTGTTATCTTTTGTTATTTATGAGCCACTTTATTTTGAAGTTTTGAGGTAAGTATTTTGAATGAGCTGACACACTTCAGGACTTACCCATCACGTAAATTGAGGATTTATATGAGGGTGTACATGCTCACTGAAAAAACTCAAGCATTACAGATATGGGTGACTTAGAAAGTGAGAGTTCCCCTATAGTTATGCTTTCTGTATATAATCAGTGTTTCTAGTCCTTGGTACACTCCTCCAGATTTTGTCTGTGCTTGTGTGTACACACACACCCACACCCACATCCCCCCCCCCCACACACAATGCAGGATGCTATTACTTTTTGTGCTGTCTAAAAGTTCCTCTTTCACTTGACTCTGCCTTAGACATCTTTTCACATAAGTTCATCAAGATCTGCCACGTGCAATCATGACTCATCAGACGTGTATTTACGGTCAGACTCAATAGAGCACCATGATTCCTAAGATCTGCTGAACTTGACTTTCTCCCCATCACCACAGGCCAGAAGGGATGACATTCACCAACTCTTGGGAAATGTGTGACTCTTTTCTGAGACCGTCCTGTGCTCACCACTCTCAACCCACAACTTGTCTTGCACAGCAGAGCCATTGGGGATCCCTACCGTCCTGGCCAGGCCCACCCACTTGGCCCAGAAGGTGATTCCCCAGGGAGAAATAGTTTATTATCAACTGAACACTAACCTCAGAGGAAAAGTCTGAGTTCCAGGGAAGAAATTCATTTACTGCAAAGTATGCAAAGAAAAACTGCATAATCAAAATGAATACATGTTTAATTAAATGCCTTCAAAGCGACCCATTATGTCAACTTCATTAATTGGTAAATTTAGTATTTATAGTAATTTCATTACATTTGAAAAATGAATTGGAAGTAACATTTGCCCATTTGCAATAATTCTTGAGGAAAGCATGGAGACTGCTAAGAAATAACATGTGTTCCTCATATCCTTATTTTGAAAAGCGATATTATCAAAGGGGGTCTGGCTGGCTCAGTCGATAGAGATGCAACTCTTGATCTTGGGGTCGTGAGTTTAAGCCCCATGCTGGGTATACAGATTACTTAAAAAAAAAAAAAAAGACCTGATTAAAAGCAAAATTGTTAAAACCATCTAAAAATATTTTGTAATAAAAATATATATGCACGAATATACGTGAGTATGTATCTATGTGTTTGCATATATACATAAATATATAACAGCCACTGAGGGCTGTGCTTAACGTTTCTGATGCACTGTTAGGCCAGAGTCTTTAAGAGTCAGAAGGTCCAGCACTGCACAAGACCCCAAGTAGCTGTGCGCTCAGCCAGGACCCCCTTCTGTAAGCATGAGATAGGAGTCATGCTGAGCCAAAAGGAAGTTCTTCTTGAAGAATAATTTCTAAAATTAGTCCCTAGCATGAGGGCAGGATATTAGTGGTCTGGGAACTGGGAGAATCAGAGGCAGAATTTAGAGAGCTGACAAGGGGAAACCCACCGCCTAACAGGTGTCTTCAAGGCTCCCCTGGCTTTCTAGAAAAACATAAAGTTCTATCATTAGAGCCAATGCCTTTATTGGCCTAGATCCCCTACTGAAGTGCTTTTTCTCTTCCTTAAAAACAAAGAGAATAACAAAAGTGTAACATATATGATAAAGAGCACACATCTTAAGAGTATGGCCTAGGGCGCCTGGTGGCTCAGTAGATTAAGCTTCTGACTCTTGATTTCAGCTCAGGTCATGATGTTGCAGTTTGTGGGTTTGAGCCCCACATTGGTCTCCAAGCTGACAGTGCAGAGCCTGTTTGGGATTCTCTCTCTACCCCCCGCCCCCGTCTCTGCCCCTCCCTTGTGCTCTCTCTCCCTCAAAATAAATAAATATTCTTTAAAAATATATTTTAAAAAAAGAGTATGGCCTAGTGATTTTTTACATATATAACCTCCAGGTTAGCACCATTCAGATCAGTGCATGGAATATTTCCATCACCCCCGAAGGCTCCCTCTGCTTCCTCCCAGGTAAAATCCTCCTCTGAGGCAACCACCATTCAGATTTTGGTCACCATACATTAGTTTTGCCTGTTTTTGAACTTCATATAAATGGAATCATACAGGATGTACTCTTTTGTGTCTAGTGTCTTTTTCAATATTGCATCTGTGAGATTTATCCCTGTTGCTAAGAGTAAAAATAGCTCTTTAGGGTGTTAGTAACGATGGATTTGCATATGGCCAGAGATGTCTATTATCGCTGGTCCCACAGTCCTTTTCTGTACCAGGCAATCACCATCTCTCACCTTCTTCCCTCACAACACACAGCTGTATAAATGGACAAATAAACGTCATAATTTTTTACCATTTGAATGTGATCCCCCCCGCCCCAGGTATAAAAGTTACATATGTGAACAAGAAGGAGAAGAAAGAAGAAGAGGGGAAGGGGGAAGAGAAGGAGAAGGAGAAGGAGAAGGAGAAGGAGAGGAGGGGAAGGAGAAGGGGAAGGAGGAAAAAGAGAAGGAAAAGAAGGAGAAGGAAAAGGAGGAGAAAAAGGAGGAGAAGGAGAAGGAGAAGGAGGGGGAGGAGGAAGGGGAGGGGGAAAAAGGGGAGAGGAAGGGAGACAGGGAGGGGGAAGGGGAGAAGAAGAAGAAGAAGAAGAAGAAGAAGAAGAAGAAGAAAAGGAGGAGGAGGAGGAGGGGGAGGTGAAGGGGGAGACAGAGAGGGAGAAGGACAGAAGGAAGGAAGAAGGAAGGAAGGAAGGGAGGCATGGAGGAAGAAATTCTAGCTTTGAGAATGTTGCTTGACTCACCCAAACACAGCCAGTCCCTGAGCTGGTCAGTGGCCTTTGATCCGTGTAGCCTGGCTGAGAAAAATGAATTGGCTCAGACACGTTCTCCCTGTCAGTGTTAGAACTCAGAGGGAAGTTGCCTTTGGTAGAGACATTGGTCCCACTTGGACTGTGGGTGGTGCCGCCGCGACTCTCCTCTGGGACTGCAGGGCCTACTCCCCAGCTCCACCCTTCTCATCCCACCTAAGGACAACTCCGAGGCCAGCACAGCTCCAGAGCTCTGCGTGAGGTCGGCCGACTGACCGCCCAGTTGAGGCTGCGCCGCTGGCCAATTGCTCCCACTGTCCACTCCCCCTTGTCTCTTCACCGCCACACCCCACGGACATTCACCCCAGGACACATCATAAACTTTCTGCTCACTAATCACCTCAGAGTCTGTGTCCCGGGGGACCAACCCGCCACAAGGTAGACAGAAGGGATGATGCGTGGAATCAGGCATGTCTGGCACGGGTCCTTCTCTCCTGCCCTGGCTGGATCCTGCGTCTTCACATCCACATTGCCGGATTTCTGTCCTCCTGGAGAATTGTTCACCTGGCACTCCGTGTCTCCAAAGGAAAAAAGGTAAGTTTTGCAGAAAGGAAAGGCCAGATCTAGTATCGCCTAGCTGAGCCTTAGTTTCTTCGTCTGTAAAATGGGCCTTTGCCAGGGCCACTCCAGCCCCTGTGTCTTTCTGCTAGCCTCCATTTCCCTCCACAGCCCCCACTTCCACCACCCCTTAGTGGGTCTTCTCCCCCACCCCCAGTCCAACCTCCACACTTCACCCAGAGCATTCCCCAGTGCCCTGGGGGTGATACAGCAGGGCACGGACTTCATATAGGGTTGATGTTTTACTGAGGAAAACAGGATCAACAACAGGTTTCACAATTAGCCATTTTGTGAGTGTGAGATCATTGTTGCTGTTTGGAGCACTTTAGCAGGGTGGGCTTTCTGAAGCCCCATTTTTATGTTTTAAGTTCATTTATTTTTGAAAGAGAGAGAGTGTGAGCAAGGGAGGGGCAGAGAGAAAGAGGGAGAGAGAGAATCCCAAGTGGGTCCCGTGCTGTCAATACACAGAGCCTGATGCAGGGCTCGATCTCGTGAACCGTGAGATCACGACCTGAGCCGAAACCAAGAGTCGGACGCCTACCCAACTGAGCCACTACAGGTGCCCCTCTGAAGCCCCACTTTAATTAAATAGTGTTCCCTCTGCCCCAATAAAACCTCAAGAGGTCTACACCACTAGACTCTAGATCTGTAAGCCTCATCCAGGGTCCTGTCATCCGTCAGAACCTCATCTCCTATTACATGGTACTAGGCCCCCAGCCCCACGACTCCCTAGACATTCCTACCTCTGTGCCTTTGCCCGTGCTGACCCTGCCTGCTGAGGCGTGGCTCATACAGCAGCTCTTCTACAAAGCCTTCCGAGAACCCCCAGGTCAGAAGCATTTTGTTGGTACACGGATGGTAACGTTTGCCATTAGTTTACTTGTGTTAAGGGTTAACTAGGTTAACTAGCCACAACGCTCGTTAAAAAACAAAAACAAAAGAGTTGCATGTCCTCATGACTTGATAATTTATAAAGTGGCTCCCATTTTTCCAAACTTAGCACTAAAACACACCATTCCTACAGATGAGTCAGGGAAGGGGAGAGTTCATTTATTGGCTTAGGTTTGGGAAAATGCACAAAAGGGGTATGTCCCCTGCCTGTCCCCGTGCCCTAGATGAACAACTCCTGAAGAATGAAGGTCTAAGTGGGGACCTCATATGAGGTCCAGCCAGAAAAGCCCCAAGGCTCTACCCTTTCCTGGAGGGGAGGAGGAGGGCGAGTGGGCTTGCGAGGTCCCTGGAGACTGTCCCATAGCACAGTGCTAGTGGGTATTGGCAGGGCCAGAGGGGATGGTTCCCCCACCCCCTGTGGGGGAGGCTGGGACTCAAGGACTCCCACACACTGTCTCAACTGACACTTGTAGCCAAGTCAGTGTCTGGGTGCCATGGAAACCTCTCTTGAGAGCAGAGACCGAAGCAACAGAGCAGGCCACCCACACTAAGCCCATTGTCCCCTGAGCCAGCCCCTTCATGAGAGGCCCCTTATCAGCCCTTCCTAGGCCTGCAGCTCCCTGGCTCTCCACCCACCAGCTGCACCAGCTTTCCACTCTTGCTGGCCCAGCCTGGGGAACCATTGCGGGGGGGGGGGGGGGGGGGGGAGGGGGCGGTTAACCTGCTTCAGGACCCACCACCCTCCCTGTCCGCCCTACTCCCGGGGAAATCAAAGGCAGCCCAGTAGCAAGGCCAGAGAGCTCAGTTTTCGGCCACCTTGAGCCCTGGGAACAGAGGACACCAGGCAGAGAGAAGCCCCGGAGGCAGTCAGCTCACAGGACCACGGCCGCTTCTCTTTAGAAGTTAAAATCTGTTGTCTGGTTGGCGCGGCCTTATGCCCATGCCATCTGCCATGTCTCCTGGCCCAGAGGAGAAGGCCAGGTTCTGGGAAATGGCTCTGGAACTGGCCTTAGGGCCCTAGAATAAACCCATCTGGGCCACCCAGTCCCTGGTTTTGCTGCAGGCCCCACCCATTCTTTTCTCCTCTTCCAAGTCCTGGAAGCTTCCCCGGAAGCCAAGCCGCTCTCCAGTGTCCCCCCTCCCACAACCTCCCTCTCATGTCTCCTGGAGCCAAGGCCTCGCTGCACAAATCCTGTTGCCAAGTAACATCAGAACACGAAAGGGACCGAAGGGGTAGAGGAATCTGAGCCTGGTGCCCCTCCCCATCCCCATCTCCATTTACAATTTCACAGAGCAGGAGCTGAGGCCGAGGCAGGGAAGGGCTGCCGGAGGTCACAGGCTCAGCCCAGAGCTGGGAGCCTGCCTCTTCACATGGGCTGCTTCACCCTGCTTTGAGCCCAGACTTGATAATCACAGGCCAGGAGTCCCACAGATCCCAGGAGCAGCAGCGACTCACAGGGATTGGAAACCCCCAGCCCAACCCAAAGCAAAGGAGAGGTGCCAACTACTGGAAGGAAGGGCTTGTGATCGCAGCGCTGCCTCCCGCAAGCAGTCACCTGCGTGTCCCCAGAGCACTCCCTGTAGAGACACCAGTGTGGCTAACAAGCGCACCTGCCTTGAAGCAAAGCACCCGGAGCCCCTCAGGCTCCCTCAGGGAGGGACTGGTCTGGACAGGCGCCTGAGAGGAGCCTGGGCTTTGGACCCAGAGCTGTGGGGGAGGGCTCCAATCCCAGCTGGGGGATTTGGGACGAGTTATATAACCTCTTTTAGCCTCGGCTTCACCATCTGTAAAAAGCGCAATAGAAATTTCTACACACCTTACTGGGATGTTGTAAGGACTCGACAAGACGATAACTAGAAAGTATTTAGCAGAACGCTTAGAGAGCACTCAATAAACAGATCATGTTGATAGATGATAGATCATGTTGCTATTTTTATGACAACCTTTTATCCCCAGAATTCTGGATACCACATGAGGTGCAGGGGGTAAAGAAGTTATAGGGGGAGAAAGGGAGAGAGCTCCTCTCTGCAGCAGGATGCACCCCTTTCCCCCCCCCCCCCCACTACTGAGGGAGTCCCAGAGGCAGGAAAAGGGCAGAACTGCAGACAGCATGTGCCCCCAGCAAGGGCCCCCGCCCCTAACATTCCTGTTGGGACTTAACAGGGGGTGGCCAGTTAGTTCCTGGAATGTCCAAGAAAAACAAACTGGTTATTCTGAGTGAAATTGCAGCCTGGCTAAGGCAGGCTCGGTCTGCTTTAAATTAAACACAGCATTTCTGAGATTCTTTTCATCTCCTGGCCACTGTCGGTTAGTGGAGACATTACCTCACCTCACCTTCCTGCTCTGAGGTGGGGAAGCTAACAGGGTGTGCGCCTGGGGATGGGATGAGATGGGCTCTCCGGGGAGCCCGAGAGCCCCACCCTGGGCTCCTAGGGGTGGCCAGAGGTGAGCAGGCCCTCCTCCTCTGACAACTCAGTCTACCTCTGGGGCTAGGGTACTTATTGGGTACTTGGGGATACAGGGTGGAGGGCCGTTCCCATGTGCAGTCAACTCTGTCCTTGGTATTTAGCTAAGGAATTCCAGCTTTTGCAAATACATTGCTCTTCTAGGAGTTCTTGGAAAAAACACAAAACAAAACAAAACAAAACTTGGCTGTAGTTTTACAAATCCAGAGTCGGTCCCTTCCTTGACCCTGTCAAACATTTCTGTGCTGGGTGGCCATGCCTGCCAGCTCCTCAGCAGGACCCCAAAGAGCCTTAGCTAGCAAGCTGAGACAGCAAGTCGTTTCCCCACAGGGGTGACCTGGTCAAGGGTGGGGTTCTCTTCTGGTTTTGGAAATTGCTTTCAGCCAGCTTTGTCAGCTTGTGGAGTCCTAGAAAATTCTGAAGTGTTGGAGCCAGGCCAAGCCAAGAGTGAGTGAGTCCCAGCTCCCTCAGTGAAGATTATCTAATCTTACCGGGACCTTCAATATCCTCATCTTTAAAATGGGGGTGAAGGTGCCCACCTTTCAGGGTTGTTATGGAGATTAAATGAAATTCGGTGTGCTCAAGGTTCTTTTGTTTCAAATGAAGTATACCCAAAGTTCTTTGGTTGTCAAACTGAAAATTTCCTCATGCTGTCTTACGTAAAAGGGTGATGTTTTGTGTGGAATCAAGGGACTTTGACAAAAACAGGTCACCAGGCCTTTCCAGAGAACTGGAACCAGGAACCTGAAGGGGCATTTGCAGTTTCTCTCCTGCTCTGTCTCCACTGGCCCTGGGTTTCCTGCTTCTTTCCGGACCTGGAGGCCAGCCTCCTGTCCCTGTGGACCAGCTTTCTCTTTCCCGTTTACTCAAAGCCCTGCCTTAGCTTGACATCATTTCCTCATGCTAGGTCCACAGTTGGCGCCATTTTCTAGTGTGTGGCTTTATCCTGTGTATGAAATACTTGAGTGCTGGATGTTCTGTTGGTCTCTCCAGTTCTGCTCCTCTTTCTCCTCCACCATGCCCTGTCCCTGGGGCCAAGCTGTATAAACTGTGCCAATGGAGCTTCCTCGCCTTCTCAGTTCTGGTCGACCTGAGGCCACAGTGGACGCCAGCAGGAAACAGGAGGGCAGGAGGAAAGAGCGGCAGGGTGTTTATTATTCTAGTTCCTTGCCCGTGGGGGATGGGTGGGCCGTGGTGTGGCTGGTTGTTTCCTGCAGGAAGGCCACAGCAACCCCCTCCTTCATCTACAGCCCTCGTTGGGTTCTTATAATCACTTCCTCTCTTGTGTTTTCAAGCTTCCTGAGCTGATGGCACTGCACAGTTAGGTCCTGGAGGTGCTGCACCATTCCCTTGCCTGATGCCTTCCATCCTGCCCACATCTTTATAAACAGTCCATTCATTATATTCTCTCCAGTAACAGAGCAGTAAGGTAACACTGAAATGCCATCTCTCTCCTGCTGGGACTCATGATACAGTAAGATCAAGGGGGAAAAGACGGCTTTGTCTCCTTGTCCCCACCCCCGACTCTGGCTCCTGCAGAAAACGGTTGAAGAACTAGAAGCTCTTTGAGATAAGCATTATAAATTTGAGGCCCAGAACTGAGAAGACAGCCAGAATTCTGCTAGAAGTAAAAAGGAATGCATGTGCAATGAGAAGAGATACTTCTCTTGCAAGAGACTCTCCATTTTCCTGGGAGGATGGGACCCACACAAAAGTGTTAGTTAGAAATTTGCTGCCAAATCAGCTAGGGCCTCTCTCTTTCCTAGGACACAAACGCCTAAAAGTAAGCTTCACACAGGTTGTGGACACAGCATATTTTTATATTGTCAACTTCTCTGTATTTTTCACTCCCAAATTTGTTGGATTGGTCACGAGAATCTGTCTTTTCCTTTCCTTTTCCAGTTTGGCTTATGCACATCCCACTTTGGGCTTTGACCATGAGGTCTTAGCCTAGGACAGACTTCCCAGTCTCTGGTCTCTCTAGCCTAGTCTGTTCTGCAGCTCACTATCAAATTTCCGGGAAGCTTTCCCTGAAAGAGAGTATTTTATGCAAAGACCTGAGAAATGAGCAGAAATCACTCATGTGAAGAGCTGGGGAAAAGGAAATTACACTGGCCAAGCCTAGAGGTAAGAAAGAGGTTGGAACTACAGGCACAATGAAGTTAGTATGGCCAAAGGAGGGCACGGTGAGGACTATGATATGAATCAGGTCAGAGTGGGAGAGACGTAGAGGTCAGATCGTGCAGAGAGCCCACTGTGGACTGCACATAATGGGCAGCAGTGGAGATACAAAGACTCAATTTACCGTGCAATAAATATTCAACAACTTTGCTGGGGAGGAAGGAGCCTCGTAGAGAGTGAACCACCTAGGATTCTTCTCATGGAACTAGGGCTGGCCAAAGGGTAGGAGTAGAGACTGGCTACTTCCCAGGGTACTTCAGAGAGCACTGGGCTCAGAGCATAGGCAGAGCCATGGACACCCTCACCTCTCTGTGACTCCACTCCCGGGGCTCAATGGCCTTTTTGGCTGGACTAGTGGGGCCTCCAGGAAGACAGAGAGGAAGTGGAAAGGCCAGTGCCCTTCAGATGGTTCTCCTGGGAAGGCTTGCGAGAGTCCTGGGAAATGATCACAGGCATTATCCAACCTTGGGAAACTCTGTGGAGGCGAGGCCAGGTTGAGTGCTGAGCCCTGGGCCCCTTGGGTCCTTTTTCTCTCAGCAGTTACTATGTGAGACAGTGTCCACAGCTGAGGAGACAGAACCCCAAGTGAACCAGCGGCAGGAAGTCCTTGCTCTGTTCTCCAGGTTGCAAGCCCCAGAGAGCAGACTCTTGGTGCCATCTCTGCTGTCCTGTGTAACCCAAACAACCCCTCCCAGGCTGGTCTCCTTCCCTCTGCCCCCTGCTCCCTCCCTCCACTGCAGGCGAACAGGGGGATACCCAGCCACACGGCCCTAGGCCTGCTCACCTGCCCTCCCTGTCCAGCAGACTGGACACGGCCTCCGCTCCTCCCAACACACAGCTGGTCCCAAGCGTCCTGCCACTGATATGGGCCACGAACTCCTTAAAGCAGGATCACATCTTACACAGGTAGGCACTGCACTGGCTGAGAATGAGTGCCCGGTGGGGGAGGCTACAGCAGGCCCAGAGCAGGAGGGGGGCCGGGGCAGGATGTCCATCTACAGTGCCCTACAAGAGGTTCGGCCACAGGGCACATGGCTGGGTTGGCAGAGACAGACCCAATGGCTGGTCGAGGCAGTGTGGCTGAGCGCGAGAGCAGGGGAAGAAGCGGGCCCAGGTATATACATTTAGACACACACTCATCTTCATGAGCTGCATTCCAACAGGAGCACTTGAGACATGAGTACATTTCCCCTTTAATCACGACACCTCTCTCCCCATCACACACGCCCGCGCCTGCTTGTGACTCCTGCATCACAGCACCAGTTAACATGTGTCCCATAGGAAGGCAGGCGAGGCCCTCCCTTGCTACCAGGCTGAGTGACCACAGAATCAATTTGCTTCTCAAAGTGACAGCGGCCAGAGGGTGGGGGTGCAGCACTGGGGTGAATGGGGGTGCAGGGGCAGAAGGAAGTGAGAAGGGCAAAGGTCTCAGTGGCTCTGGGAGACAGTGTCAGCAAAAGTCACCTGTGATCCTGACAGACATCTGTCGAGGCATCCGTGCAGTCGCTAAGACAATTGCAGCATCTCCAGCCCAGGGTGAGGGGAGAGAAGGGCGAACACCTTAAAGATTTCCAACCACCTGTCCGTTTGGCTTTACCTCACAGCCTCTGTGAAGCTTCAGTGAAACCGTCCATTTGCAATGTGCTTTGAGACCATTACTCACTTGTTGATTCATTCATTGAAAATGTGTCAGGGGCCTGGTATGTGTCAGAGATTGTGCTGGGGCCAAGAGAGAGGCTAGCAAAGATGAGCACATAAAACAAGGGAAGAAAACATATAGTATGTAAGCCACCCCAATATCTCCTGCCAAGTCCAAGGCAGACATCATGAATCAAGCATAGTGTTTTTTTTTTTTTTATCATGGAGTCCAGGAAGGACCTCAGACTTCTTATCAACACCTTTCTCCAGGCAGCCACTCCTAGTTGGATCCTATGGACCAAATGTTTGTGTTCCCCCCCTACCCACAAAATTCATATATTAAAGCCCTAACCTCCAAATGTGGTTGTATTTGAAGATGGGCCTCTAACAAAGGAACTGGGGGAACCCTGATCAAATGGGATTAGGTCCTTCCAAGTATGGACCTCAGAGAGCTGGCCCTCTCATTCCTCAGGCACACACATCATGTAAGCACATGGCAAGGTGGCAGCCACCTACAAGCCAAGATAAGAAGTCTCAGAATGAAACCTCCCTTGCCAGCACCTTGATCTTGGACTTCTGGCCTTCAGACTGTGAGAAATAAATTGGTATTTAAACCATCCGGTCTGTGGGATTCTGTTAGAGTAACCGAAGCAGACTAAGACTTTGAATTAACATGAAGGATGAAGTTTGTCAGCCCTGGGGCAAAGGCATGGAGATGTTAACAGGCATAGCTTGCATCAGAAACTGGGAGCAGCATGATATGTCCAGGGCCCTGGTATTTAGAGAGGGGAGTGGACAGAGATGGGATTAGAGAGTAAGGCAGACACTGGATCATGTATGGATGTGTAGGCCATGTCAGGGCCTTGTGAGTTAGTCTAACAGCACTGGGGAATGCCCTTCAGATCTGTGTTTAGAAAGATCGATCTGACAGCTACAGTCAGGCTTGTGTGGGGCAGGCACGGTGGCGAGGTAGGAGATCAGTGGGTGTCTTCTCCATACATCAATCCTGGGGTGGATGTGCACCCTGTGAGGGGAATGGCCTGGCTGCAGATAAGAGGAAAAGGTGAGGTGATTTCCTGATTTCTAGCCTGGACAGTGGGATGGATGGTCCTCGCTTTGACAGGAACGTGATCTCCTGTAGGGAGAGCAATTTCTCAGCCTGTACAGACGTTAGGTTCCAAGCCCGGGAGAAGTCCTGAAGCTCAAGTCAGGCCCATTCTATTGGTCAGAGTGAGGCACCAGCCAGCCCAGATTCCATGTGGCTGGGGACTACATGAATATAGGGAAGCATGAGTCACTGGGACCACTTTGTCATGCAAGTAACAGGCAAGAAGCAAGGGGAAGAGCAAGGCCCAAAGCCAGATAGATGCACTTGTCACTTGAGCCTTTCACCTCTGATGAGTTTCTCTGCAGCCCGGGGAGTTTCTCTGAGCCAGAGATAGAACTGGGTCATGTGACTCCCCTTAGCTTCAAGGAATTCTGGGAACCTGAATATTTTAACGAGCACATTGCAATCTCCTACAAAACCTGATAAGGAAGAAGGGGAGAATGGCACTTGAGAGCGGTAACAGGCAGAATGTTCTGTAGAAGCCTTGGAGGGGTAGGGAGGAAATAATGGCTGCTGAGCCCCTTTATGGCAGAGAAACCACACTCAGCACCTTTGACATGTTACCTCAGAAGAAAATGGAGAATCTGGTTTTGTAGGTCAGGGGCAAGGCCTGAACGTGCATCTCTAACAAGTGTTCTGGGGATGCTGAGACTGCGGAAGGAAAACCACAGTTTGAGCAGCCCAGAACCGAGGTACACCGAGGAAACAAGCAACCCCCAAATCTCAGAGGGTTAAATGGCAAAGGCTTGTTCCGTACTCATGCCGCATGTTCACTGTGTTTCTGGGGCTTTGCTGCGCTGGTGACCGGTTTGGAGGGAAAGAAGTGGCAAAGCACCACCTGGCTCTTATAGGCATTCCAGTTGAATGGCCATGACCAACATCAGGCGGGGAGAAGCTGTACTGGGAGAATAATACTGAAGATTACCACAGCCTTCACCAAAGCAGTGGGATTTGACCTGATGGGGCTTTGAGGGATGAACAAGGGCTTATCCTATAGAGCAGGTGGGGAGAACATTCCAGACTGAGGGAACACCATAAATAACTACCATTGACTGAACACCTGTTATGTGCCAGCTTTCAGATTGTTTCCTAATTGGCCCTCACAAGAACCTGAGATATTTTTAGTCATTTTTATAAAAGAGGAGACTGAGGGTCCGACAACAGCTAAGTTGCTTGCTGACGGTCACAGGGCAAGAAAACAGGAGTCCAGGAAATCAAACCCAATGTCTGGGACTTTCCCTCCCGTGCCACAGTGGACAAGTGGAGGCATGTGGCTGCGTAGGGTGTTTGCAGAATGGTCTGTATGCTGCTGTTTCCCTGGAAATGGTCCCAGCATCTAGAGGATGTTTTCATTTTTAATTAAATAATTTTTTTAATGTTTATTTTTGAGAGAAAGAGAGACAGAGTGTGAGCAGGGGAGGGGCAGAGAAAGAGGGGGACAAACAACCCAAAGCAGGCTCCAGGCTCTGAGCTGTCAGCACAAAGTTCACTGCAGGGCTTGAACTCACAAACCTCCAAGACCATGACCTGAGCTGAAGTCGGACGTTTAACCAACTGAACCACCCAGGCACCCCTAGAGGATTTTTAAAAAACTTTTTCTTTTATTTTAGAGAGAGAGAGAGAGAGAGAGAAGCCGGGGGAGGGGGTGTGAAGTGAGAGAGAGAATCCCAAGCAGGCTCCATACCCAGCGTAGAGCTCGATGTGGGGCTTGATCCCACGACCCTGGTATCATGAACCTGAGCTGAAATCAAGTGTCAGACACTCAACCAGCTGAACCACCCAGGCACCCCAAGGATTTTGTCTTTGTTTTTCGAGGAGGAGGGATCACAGATTGTAATTTTTATTATGGTAAAATATACATAAAACTTACCATGTTAACCATTTGTAAGTCTACAGTTCAGTGGCATTAAGTACATTCCCATTGTCGTGCAATGACCGCCACTGTCCATCTGCAGAACTTTTTAATCTTGCAAAGTTGAAATTGTGCCCGTTGAGCACTAACGTCCATCCTAGACCCTGGCAACCAACCACCATTCTACTCTGTCTCTATGAATTTGAGGACTCTAAGAACTTGTTCTTGTGTGTACAGCTTATCTCACTTAGCATAGTGCTACACTGTTCACCTTGTGACAGTACTATTGAAACCTTATTCCTTTATATGGCTGAATAATATTCCATTTTATGTAGGTACCCCATTTTTATCCGTTCACCTACTGATGGATGTTTGGGTTGTTTCCACCTTTTTTTGGGGTATCGTGACAAATGCTGCTATACATATGGGTGTGCAACTATCTCTGAGTCCCTGCTTTTGAATTCTTTTGTGTATGTACCCAGAAGTGGGGCAGTTGGATCCAGAGGAATTTTTAACATAAAGGACTCTATATGGGTCAGAGGTGCTGGCAGGCTTTGTTGGGGTCCAGAGAAGATGCAACACACCAGCACCGTAGAGGATGCCAAGCCTCACCAGGCAACCTCAGCCCACTCACTGCACCCCCACGGGTGGGAGAGCCCCCTACTGCCACACCACCCAGGCACAGGAAGGCTGCCTTGTTATTTAACTGTCTTGCAGGCATAGAAGTGATCTTGCCCCCACATTGGGAGTCAGGATGCTCTGGAGGGAGAACAGCCACTAACCCCTGAGACTCCCTTTCCCTCATCTATCAAACCAAGGCAGTGGTATTCTCTTGCCTACCTTGCAGATTGTCGGGAGGTTCCAACGAACACAAGAACGTGAGAGACAGGGAGGGGCCACAGCCTGCTCTAGACCCACCACACCTGCCCGGGCTGCCCTCCAGGCTCCACTAGTGCTGGGTCAAACAGGGGCGCTGCAGGAGTGGTGTCTGGGAAGGCAGAGGGGCCTCTGGGGCCGTTTCAATAAGGTCAGGAGAGCCCTACGGCTGAGACAGCTAAAAAGAGGACAGCAGAGGAAATACGCTCCCTGGCGACAGTTCCAGGGCAGTGGTTCTCAAACTGGGGCAGGTCGGAGAAGCCCCAGAGGGCTCATTAACACACGGTGGGGTGGCACCCCCAAGATTCTGATTCAGGAAGTCTAGGGTGGGGTCCAAGAATCTGCATCTCTACAAGTTCTCGGGGATGCTGATACTGTTGGTCTGGGACTGCTCTAGAAAATGGAAGAGAAAAAGCTGCTCATTTGGAGGACCATGGACACATAAGTCCCTCCACCCTTCCCAGCCTCTTCCCTCCCTTTCTCGTTTCCTTCCTTCCTGGTCCAACATTTAATATTAGAGTGCAGAGTCTGGGCTGGGCTGACCAGATGGCTGTTGGCTGCTGAGGGCCCCAGGCTGTGGTGTGACCGGATGTGGAGGAGTCAGAGTGAGTCAGATCGCCAGCAGAGGGAAAATACCGTGTTCCAGGCGAGGGGCCAGGGCGACCTTCCAGGCTCTGTAAGAGCTCAGGGCATTGTGCAAAGCCCAGACAGCCTTCCCCTGGGGTCGGGTGGTCCCCAGGCAGCAGGACACTGGGACAGGCAGCTGCTATAGTGCTGTGCCAGGCCCACGAGCCCGACCCCAAAGTGCTTACCCAGGCTAGGCCTTCAGAGGCAGGACTGGAAAGCAGGCTGGGAAGCCCAGTGAGTAGGGGCAGAAGTCCTGTGGGCATTGGGAGCAGCCAGCCCTCAGCCCTTAGATGGCCAAGCCGTTAAATTTGCCCCTTTGAATGCTCCAAAGTCCATGTGTCCCACCCGTGATCCCTGGTGAACCCTGCAGTCCACCTTCCCATGGGCTCATCCACCAGACTTGTGCAGACTTTCCCTCCCCTCCCTAACCTGGGTCTCATTTCTCAGGCGCCCCATTTCTATTTTCAGGGAGGTCACTAACCTACCTGATCAATGGAATCTAAGACTTGCCACCCCGTGCCATCAGAACCTGATGAAAATGCCAGGAGGTGCACTGTGCAAAGGCACAGCTCCAAGAAGGACATCAGTCCCGGGAGCTTCATCAGGACTGGATCTGGCTCTGGGGCATCGCTTTCACGTTCTCTAGGTCTACTTCTTCAACCATGAAATGGGGCCAAGGGGACACCCACCGCAGGAAATTAGAGGAGATAACATCACAGAAGTCCTTTGTAACTGGTGCCGGCGAGGTTCCGAGAGTCCTTCTGGTAATGCATACTAGGTCGGGCCCTCACAATGTTTTCTCAAACTCTTCAAAATTTACTTCTACTTTTATTTAGGCCATAGATTGGGGTTCTTAGTTCTTGAAGGTGAGGGAGATGTCCACACCTGTAACAGGGCTGGAGATGCTGTGCAGAAGCCCAGGGCTCTCTGTGCGCTGCTCCCGACTTCTGGTAACTTTGTTACTGCTGTCCCTTCAGTACCGTGGAGACACAGTCATGGGTGTAAGTCTTCTTGTTAGTCCCCCTTTCAATCTATGTACCTCAGAAGATGCCCCAGCTGCCCGAACTAAAATCTAGGGGTGAGCATGGCCCAGTGTGGCCTGTAGCCAACCTGCTTAACCACAGTGTGGGTTCTGCACTAAACTCTGGGCCTACAATATCCTGTTGATTTCATTTTGGGGAGAAAGTATTTAATGCAGATGACAAGACTATCTGTATCTAGGCTTGGGGAGGAAAAGGAAGGGCATGGTCAGGATATTTATGTTGGCACATGTCTTCCAGGCCTTCATGCATAGACTTGCTCAAGTGGAGTCACCTGAGCAGCCAGCGTGAGCTGAGGAGCTCAGCCCTGTTCCGTCATAGGGTTCTGGCCTTTCACCAGGCCTGGGAACAAACCAGAGCTGTATGGCGTCCTGAACTGAATGGAGCTCCCTGATTACCATCATGGAGTGAGGAGGGTGTGCTGCTTAGAGCTTGGGGTACAGTCTTCACTGAAGGCCTTGACTTCTATGTGGCAACTTCTCACAGAGTTTCTTCTAGGAAATACTTGCTGGGCAAGTGTCCCCTCCTCCTGCCCCTGTAGGTGCGCTGCGGGCAGGAACTTCTAAGTTGAATAAGCAGCCTCCCTAATATGCTGGGCTGGGAGGGAGCTGTGGGCCTCTTGCTTTCTGCCTAGAAACATCATGCCTTTTCTGTGCTGAACCACAGGTAGAGCAGAGTGAGGCACCTTTGGCCTCCATTCTCTCTCTCTCTCTCTCTCTCTCTCTCTCTCTCTCTCACACACACACACACACACACACACACACACACACACACACACACTCCTACTTTTTGAGGGCAGGGATCAGATCTTAAGATCTAAGTAGTGAAACCTGGTATCAGTGATTCACTCCTTGAGAAGTCATGACACAGAAAGTGAATGACTGTGACTTGCACAATATAGGGCTTATTCTAAGTCAGTTGTTCTCAACCTGCTGCACAGAGGACTCTCCTGGAGATCTTTCAATGTGCAGACCACCCTCTGGGACTCATTAAACCAGAATCTCTTGCAGGGTGCCCTGGAATCAGTTTTTACAAAGCTTCCCAGGTGTTCTACTCCTGATACTACACTATCTGTTGGCTAACTTGAATTTAAGTAAAATATTGGAAGAAGAAGAAGAAGAAAAAAGCTTCCCACATGGTCTGAATGTGCAGAATTGAGAACCTCTGCTCTAAATGGACCCTGGCAAAAAGGTGTACTTGATGGTGTAGAAATTTAAAATTTTTGACTATAGCTATTCTGGTGGTTGTGATTGAAGAACCCTGTGTAAACAGAGCAGGGGAGAGAAAACTGCCCCAGGGCTGGGAGACCTTGTGGAAGGCCCATCAATTCCATCACCTGAACTGTGTGACCTCAAGCACAAGCGGTGACTGCCTTACCCATCCTGTCCCACTCAGAAGTCTGGAGGACAACTTGTTACCTACCTGGGCCGAAGGACCAGTCTTTTCTATTTCAGGAGTATTTTCTAGACTCGTACAGCCCCCATTTAATCGTAAACTAAAATTTTAAGACTGGCAAGCAATGGAGAAACACTTAAGTGTTAACCTAAGTCTGTGTAGATGCAGACCACCTAAGGGCCCCAACATCAGATCCATTGATTTAGAGAGTGCGCGCACACATACACATGCACAGGCAGGGGAGGGGCAGAGGAAGAGGGAGAGAGAGAATCCCAAGCATGCTGCATGCTGAGTGCAGAGCCCTATGCAGGGCTGGATGCCATGACTGTGAGATCATGACCTGAGCCAAAATCAAGAGTTGGACACCTAACATACTGAGCCACCCAGGCGTCCTGCAACATCTGATTAAATCAGTTCACAACAACTACCATATATAACAAAAGAGGAAAGAACAAACATCAACAGGGCTGTGGAGAAGTCTGAACCCTTGTGAGCTGTTGGTGGGAATGTAGAATGGTAGAGATGCTGTGGAAAATAGGACGGCAGCTTCTTAAAACCTTAAAAACAGAACTGCCATCTGATCCAACAATTCCACTTCTGGGTCTAAACCCTCAAACTAGAAGCAGGAACTCTACGAGACATGTACATCTATGTTCATAGCAGCATTATTTACAAGAGCCAAAAGGTAGAAGCAATCTAAGTGTCTGCTGACGGATGAACGGATAAACAAAATATACATACAGTGGAGTATTGTCATTCAGCCTTGAAAAGGAAGGAAATTCTGACACGTGCTACAACACTGATGACATTACAGTAAGTCAAATAAGCCAACCATAAAAGGGCAAATACTGTATCATGCACTTATATGAGGTAGTAGTCAAACACGACAGCAAACAGAATGGTGGCCGTGAGGGGCAAGTGGTCACCAAAGGAATAGGGAGTTCATGTTTAATGGTGACAGAGTTTCAGTTTTGCAAGAGTGAAGCCCTGTGTGGATGGAGGATGGTCCTGTTAACAATGTTAACTCCTTAATGCCATTGAATTACATGCTTAAAAATGGTTAAGAGGGTGAATTTTATGTTATTTTTCCCAGATTAAAACAAAACAACCCAGAGCCTTGTCTGGGAGGGGCACACATGAAGGAGACAACCTTTCTCGGAGTGGTTTACCAGAGTTATGGGCTGGAAGAGCCCTGACAGGGACCAGTGAGGCCTGGAAGAAGCCTACCTATGTTTTGTACATATATTTTGGGACGAGGACCATGGAGAGAAAGGACAGTTAAGATCCAGGCTGGGAATGGGATTAGGTGCTTCACCCACACGTTTTCTTCCTGACTCAGACACATAATTCTCTCTCTCTCTGCCCCTTGCTCATTTGCGCCCTCTCTCCTCCAGCCCAAAAGAATATGCCATCTTAAACAGCAAAGGAGCCCCCCTCGAGGAGGCTTCTGACAGAATCAGTGAGTGTGTGATGCCATAAGGGGAGCCAGAGGATTCCTGGCCCACCATGATGTGCAAACTCTGGAATGTCTGCTTACAAAGCAGGTGTATCCTGGAAAAGAAACACATGGAAAACACAGGTGTCCAGGAATTGTATGGATGGATGGGGCAGGAAGGGCAGGGGGCCATCACCTCACCTCCCAACACAAGCCAAGAGTCTAACTTCAGTGTGCATGGTCTATGCCCTGTCTATATTCTGGGCTTGCTCCTTCACTTTTGTATCTTCAGCGCCTGGGTGGGGCTGAGCCACGGAACCTACCGGCTTAAGCTGAGCCGTGGGGCCACACAACATGTGCTCATTTGTCCAACGGGTTATCTTGAGCCCTGAGGACCCTCTCCCACAATTCTAGTACGAGTGGAAATCACCAAGTAGTGAATTGACCCACAACGCCAAGAACACATGCCGTAACCTGTGGCACAGGATTCCACTGTGGCCGTTTTTCCTGTGTCCCTCACAAGCTGTGCTTATTCCTCTGTACCCAAGCCCTAGTAAACTGCTTCTGCCACTTTCCCTAGTGTGGGCGCAGGAGGCAAAGGGTGGGTGTGTCTGGTGGAGCGGCATGGTCATGCTCCCCGAGCAAGGCATCCTTTCCCACCTGCCACACAAAGGTCCTTCTCACTGGCTTCCACTCTTCTGATTGCAGGGCCAGAAGCTGGCTCTGGAAAGGGGGACAGAGCAGGGGCTGGCTGGGGTCAGAGTGGGAGGCTGCAGGGGCTGAGCTCTCCCCCACATCCTCTAACAAGAACAGAAGGGACCAAGATGTGACTGTGCTGAGAAATCCCAGTCCTGGGCTCTCAAATCACAAATGTAGAAACCACAAACCAAGGGAAAAAACAAAAAAAAAAACAAGTCTTTTTAATTTTTTCCCCTCCCAACAGCTAGTTCCAGTGATGTTTATTACTCAGCCTGAGTTGGAATAACATTAGACAAAAATAGAAATAGCCTCTGGATTTACAAAGCCTTTGTACAAGTCCTCTGACTTTTCTGTTCATGCCAGGGCCCCTTGCTGTGGTGCCAGAGGTCAGGGGAGGCTGGACGGCCCAGATGAAGCAGAGCCCGCAGAGAGGGATGCAGGCCTTAACGATGGGCCGAGAGCAGAGCCAGGAAAGATAAGCCAGGCAACTTGTCCAAACAGCTTGGCTGGCGACTTGGGGTTCTACGTGTGGGGCTGAGCTGTTGGGGCCCAGCCCCGGGTACAGAAGTTGGGTGGGCAGAGGTGTGGGCTTGGCCCAGGCAAAAGGTCTTGGGTGGACACTCTACGGGAACCGTGCCCCTAGGAACCGGTGCAGCTGGGAGGGGCAGGCCATAGGGTGGCAGGCTCCCAGTTCCTGGTCCTCCAGAGCCCTCAGAAGTCCTGCCTGCAGTTAGGTGAGCTCCCAGCAACAGGACTTCACCTCCCTGCTCTGGAGGTGCCACGCAGGGGAAGGCCTGGCCACCTCGGAAGGATTGAGGGGACTCAGTGAACCTTATTCATGGTGTGAGATGGGGAAGGGCAAGGACAAGGAAGGCTCCCACTTTCCAGGTGAAGCTGGTCGAGTGGAGGCCAGCTGCTTTTTGCACCCCCTACATCTCTGCTGTGCCCTACATGGTCACTTTGAACCACCCTGGACTCTGTTCTCCCAGGCCTCTCAAGTGAAGGGCAGGCCAGGCCCTCACCTGGGTCCTCCTGGCCATCCTGTAGGCTGGGCAGATGGTGCTGCGGTGGCTACTATCTCAGGGGCTGCTTGAGCTCGAATAGGCCTGTCCCGCCTCTGACAACTTTCCCAACCACGATGCAGGCTGAAGGGGACCTCAGCTCATCATGCGATCCTGGGAGACACAAGAGATCTTGTTAGGTGGTTGAGAGGGAAGCTGGGGGTGATGTAAGGGGTCTGGGGGTGGCGGGCGATCAACATGGAGGCTGGGCAGATGAGCCACCTCAGAGGCCAGCAGGAAGCTGAGTTCTGATGAGGTTATGTGAGGGAGCACTGCTTACAGAAAGAGAGGCAGAGCCTTCTCCCTTTCCTTCAAAAGGCAGAGGCAGCATCCCCATCTGCTGCCCACCCTCCCCAGTTGCTTCCTCAGTGAGATTCCAACATCTCACTTGTGTGGGAGGCATGTGGAAAGGTGCCCGGGGAGCAAGCCTATTTGCCCAGAGCAGATTTAGGAGAGGGAAGACCAAGGGCACCTGCCCATGCACTGACCCATCATGGTGGCCTGCTTCAGAAACTGGAAGCTGGTTTCAAATGTCATTTGCTGCAGAGGGGAGGAGTTTGACCGGATCCCAAAGCGATTCAATGGCTTGTACACGCCCTCGAAGCACATATAGTCGGCAACCAGGGAGAGATGGCGGGGATCAACCTCAATGCCTGTCACATTGGCAGTAACATCAGGAAAGATTACACAATGACAAGAGGACAGTTGCAGCAGCATCACCTGACACGAGCCAGCACATAGGCTCAGATGTAGACCCCAGGGCTCCATTTCAAGCTCGGTCATCTACTCACTCAGCCCCCTCCCCATCCCAGACCACAATCAGTCCAGCCCACTCTCCACGTCTGTCCAGTAGCCCAGGAAACAGACTCCAGACTTGCAGGACATGAGAACCTCACAGCACTATTTCACTTGGGACCTAAAACCCTGAAGGCAGGCAGGCTGGGGTCCATTCATCAGACAGGAGTTTCCTCAGAGGCCAGAGGAGAAACAGGTAGAGAGGCCCCAATGACAGTACTGAAACCTGTCCTCCCTGGTCACTCTCGGGGTCTCCCACAGGCCACATGCTCACTGCACCCATGTGTTGGTCTCCTACAGAGCAGGCCCAACATGCTGGGATCTTCTGAGTGTTGTCTGTGGCTCCTCTTACCATACACAGCAAACACGTCCTTGATTTCCTTCTCAATCACCCGCAGCGCGGCCTCGATGCCATACGTGTTGGCCATGGCGTGGATGTCGTTGGAATAGAGGCGGCTTAAGTCCAGAACCTAGAAAGGGGGTAGAGACTGAGTGCGGGGGCCTGGCTTTCTGCTCCCTTCTTCAGGCAAGACCCACACTGGCCGAGCTCGCTCCTTGTCTGGCAGTCAAGCAGAGCCGACAACGAAGTGACTGAAAGGTGGCCCAGGAGTAGCAAAAGGACAGAGTGTAAGCAGAGGTGCAGGTTGGCCAGAAGAAGCTATTTTCTTATTTATTTAACAGATAGACTTGTCTCCTAGGATGGAGGCTTCCCTTGGTAGGTGAGGGACGTTCTCCAGCAATGACACTTAAACTTGTCTCCAGGGCACATGGGGCAGTGACAGGGCAGCTCCACGGGGGCCCAGCTCATCAGGGGCCCAAGGCGGCTCTGCACTATGGCAGCTTGTCCCCACAGGAGATGGTGGAGACTTTGGCCTTGTTTAAACAACCCTCCCAGGCATGACAGAGTCTGCCTTGTTGGTGGCTGGCTCTCAGGAGGTACGAGCCCACCCTGCCCTGTCCTTGGGAGGCACCCAGTGAAAGGCTCCAGGCGGGCCTGGAGGCGGGCCTCTGCAAGGCAGCTGCTGTGGGAGAAGTGTTCCAGGTAGGGAGAGATTTGTGAGCTGGGTGCACACTGGGGAGGGTGGTGGGCTACAGGGGTCCCGACACCTCAGTATTCTTTGGGGAAACACTTGTGCCCAGGGGCTGAGAGCACCTCAGAAGGTTCTCGGAGACACAATGAAGCAGAAGAATGAAGAAACAGCCCAGAAGGATGACAGACGTGCTGGTGGAGCAGGTGGGGCACAGCACACAGGCGTTTGCCAGCACCAGGCACCGGCAGGCTGGTCTGAGCCACCTCTGCTCCCAGGGCCACCTTCCCCAGATAAAATGAGCAGCTCTCAGGCCAGCGACTCCACAAACTACATCTTACAAATCTACTTTGGAGACATATTAATTTCAAGGAGAAAAAAATTCTAGCCAAACTACTCCAAGAAAGTGTGGGTGAGATAAAGTTACCGGAAGTCTTAAGTAGGCTAACATGCACAGTGCATCCCAAGAAGAGGCCCCGGGTAACATGGTTGGAGCCTCGCCTCCCCGTGGCCAGCCCCTGAGTCAGTGTGAGGACCTCGTCCCGGCCAGCAGACAACCTGGAGAGGGCGCACACCTCGGCATACTTGAACAGCTCTGGCAAGTTGATTCCTTCTGTGTTTAAGACAAGCTCCTTCTCGTTCTTCTTATTGGTGGTTTCATTTAGGAGGCACCTCGTGATGCCCTTTGTCGCGTAGACGACGGTGCCCTGGGCCAAGGACACTACCAGGGAGCTCATGTCAAAGTTGATCTTCATCAGAGGGAGCTTCACTGTCACCTGCAAGAGGAAGGAGGGTTGCATCAGGGAAGGGGCTGCCCCTGGCCCTGAGAAGGAGGCAGAGGGCCCCCAACTGGCTCCCTGGGTGAGGCCTTCAAAGCCTGTGTAGTAAACACCTTGGCTGGGGACAGGCGGTTCTGCTGGGGCAGATTGGCTGGGTCTGCACAGGCGAACACTGGGTGCCTTAACCAACCACACAGAGCAGCCATCTCCAGTCACCCAGGCGAAGATGACAGCAGTAGAGCGACACCTTCACAGATGCTGGTAAAAATTGTGTCTGCTCAACAGTGCCCTTGATAGACTTTCGATCACCACAAAGTGTCACACTCATCGTTTTGTGTGTAACCTGCTCAATGACTCTTATCTACATTGCCGTTTGGGAGCCACTGGACTGGGTCAAAGTGAAGGTCAAAAACATCAGCCCATGTGTAGGAGCGAAGGCATCCTGACCACCCAGCCTTGGAGGGAACGGTGCACCCTGCCGTTGCAGACCACAGGCCACGGGGGTGGGGAAGCGGCGCGCTCCTGCTTGCCTCTGCAACTCTGACATCCGTCCACTCGGTAGGACTGAAGACGGAATGGGGGGATGCTTAGAAGTGCCTCCACTCCAGGGCCTGGCCCATCAGACCCGCAGACACACACTGTTCTTGACGAGTCCGAAAGTACTGGCTCGCTAGGGGTTTGAGTCAAATGTGTGGGGCAGTGATTTGAGGCAGTGGGGCCACGGTGGTCACCAGATTCTTTAAGGGATCTGAGATCATAAGGAGATTGCAACCGACTGCCACAGGCCCCGCACGCCACCCGGCCCGCGTGGGGAGGAGCTGGGCAGTGGGCACTGACCTGGCACCACAAGCTCTCCTCGGTGTCGTACTGGTAGTCCTCTATGAACGGGTGGGACTCGCGCACGGCCTGCGCACGGCGCTCCACGGCCTCGGCTCCCTGGGGCTCCCTGACGCGGGTGGATTTCCGGGGCTGTGTGAGGGGGGCGGCAGGGGCCGAGTCCTCCTCGGGGCCTGAGCCCACCTCTTCATCCTGCTCCTGGGCCTTCTCGGCACCTTCCCCGGGGCCATGCCCTTCCTCCTGCATATCCTCGTTGTCGTTCTCCTCCCCAACCTCGTCCTCTTCGCTCTCATAATCGACCTGGCAGGGGATAGAGTGCAGTCTGTGTCACCTGGCCCCTCCCTCCCATCTGTCTGGACTGTGCCTGCAGAACAAGCACCCCTGTAGAGGCCTACCAGGCCTGCCCTGGGCTGCTTCCTCCTCTCTCCCGTTGGCCCTTCCCCTGGGAATGGTGGCCTCTCAGTCCCAACTCCTAACACTCTTCCACCCTCCTTGGGCTCTCTCTTGCCTGTCAATTTCCTTAGCCCCTCTAATCTGCCCTTTGTCCCAGCAGCAGTCATGGCAAGACTGGTTTTGGTATATTTTCACTGTAAAAAACAAGAGGCAGCCTGACTTCAGCTCCTTGCAAAAGCCTCTGGGTCCCTGAATCTGATTCCATCCAGAGCCGAAGGACAGTCCTGGGATGGCCCCTGCCCAATCCTGCCCTGTGAACTTCATCTTCTTCATCGACAAGTGTGCTGGGCAGGCCAGACTTGTCCCAGGGTTCCTAATGGGTTCCAGCAGGATAGCAAAGGTGTGGCCATATGTGGTGAGCAATAATCCTGCAGGTGTGACACAGGATGGATATGACCATAGCCCCTTCACCTTGGCCAGTCCCCTCACCTCCTCCTCTTGTTTCTTCTTGCGCTTGGTATCAGAGGCGTCAGCGTCTCCCTCCTCGGCTTCAGCATCCACAATGTGCCCCTCCTCTTCCTCATCACCCTCCTGCTCTCCCTGTGGTTTGGGGACAAGGAAGAAAAAAGACTGGCTCCAAAACCGAGTGCTTGGTGAATCCATCTATCTACCCACCCATCCTCCTTTTCAGCTCACTCACCCACCCAGCCACCCACCTGCCTATCTATGCATCCATTCATTATACCTCCACCTGGCACCCTCCCAACCACCCATCTACCTACCTACCCTTCCACCTGGCCACCCTGTCCATCCAGTCCCTGCTCTGGGACAGCCCTGCACTCCCTGTCTCCTTCTCTTCAAGCTTCATTGTCACATGTACCACCTGTAAAACCTTGCATTTAAAAAATTTTCAGAAAAGGGGGGCGCCTGGTGGCTCAGTCAGTTGAGCTCCCGACTTCAGCTCAGGTCATGATCTCACGGTTTGTGAGTTCAGGCCCCACGTCGGGCTCTGTGCTGACAGCTCAGAGCTTGGAGCCTGCTTCAGATTCTGTGTCTCCTTCTCTGCCCTTTCCCTGTATGCTCTCTCTCTCTCTCTCTCAAAAATTAAAAAAAACATTAAAAAAAAAATTAAAAAAAAAAAAAAGTAAGAAAAAAAATTTCAGAAAAGGGACCAGGCTTTCCAAGTCATTAAAAGAAAATGGTATAAAATTTTGTTCCAAATATTTTTGTTCTAGATGGAGATGAAGAGAAAGGATTATCTTGGTGGGCTATTAAGCATTTTAAAAACCAAACATTTATACCTTTCTCTACTGACCTTGGCTCCTAGTTTCTTATAGTCTTCTTCTGGGTGACTTAAGGATAAACGGAGTAACCTTTCAAAGACCACCTATACCCATCTGTGCTTGAGTTAGCCAACTGGTAGACTTCCCAGGCCAGAGATCTAGCATTCTCGCTGGTCTACCTTAAGGCCCTACTAAGTCTTCACTGCGACCCTCTGCCGCCAGTGCCCCCACAGGTTGGCCGCATTGGCACAGCTATTGCTATATAGCCCTACAAGCTGCTGTTGGCTCAGATGACAGTAGGGGACCTGTCCCCACACTACCCCTGGGTCTCCTTGCAGATGAGGTTGTCACCATTCCTGGACTATTTTGCCCCTAGTAGCTTTTCCCTGACTCCTTCCTTTTTTTTATTACAGCAGCCCAACTTTCCTGCTTCAAAACGCCTCTTCTAATTCCTGCCAGTGCTCTGTGGGCCTCGGTTCATCTGGCCCAGGGAAGTCAAAGGCAGAGCAACATGAAACCAGAAAAAGAATTCCAAAGCCCAGCAGGTACCAATACTTTCAGCCTGTCCTCAGGATAAAAATCACTCACAGAGTGGTCCTTGAGAGGAGACAGATAGACGACCATGTGCCTTCACCCAGTGCCAGCCAGACCTGCTGTCTGGCAGCACCCCCGTGACCCTATTGGCACAGCAGGTAAATGGAGAGGTACAGGGAGATATGGGCCAAATCCAGGAAGGGGCTTCAGGAGTGCTGAAAACAACCCCAGAGCTTTTTCAGGGGAGAAGACTAAGCCAACAGCCACCCTATGGGCTTCTCAGCCTGGGACCCTCCCTGTGCTGGTCCTAGAGGGGCCCCTGGGGGACTCACTCACCCGGTTCCTCTCTGAGTCCCCAGTGTTGTCTAGATCCCGCTGGGTAGCTCTCCGAGTGTTTACGCTTCTGAAAGCTGAGGCTTTATTGTTCTTCTTTCTGATGGATTCCATCAGAATTTTAAAGAATCTAAAATGAGAAGAAAGCCACACAGCCCCATTCAATATGAGCATCTCTACTCTCCCCTCCTTGCGGGTGTAGGATGTTCTGCCCAAGGATCTCACAGCCATCTAAGGGGGCATCGGGGATTTACACATGAGACAGAGATACAGCGTCTCCTATCCCCCTCTTGCGGTTTCTAAAGGGCACAGACAGAGCACTGCTCCACAGCCCACCAGGCCTGGTCTGCACACATGTCCTGCCACTCCTCAGGTGCGTGACTTTAAGCATGACAGTCTCTGGAGCCTTAACTCCCTTATCTGTAAAATGTGGGTATGAATATGCATCGTGCAGTCTTGTTTTAAGGATTAGAAACAACCCCCTGTCCAATAACTGTCACGAGGCCTGGCAGAGTGGGTGTTCCGTAAGTCAAAGTTGCTAGCGCTGCTGTGGCCAGAGTCTGAAAAGGACAGCAGACTCTCCGGCAGGAGGGGAGTCCAGCCAGGACTAGGACCATCCCCTGCCTGCCCCTGCAGCATCTCCAGAAAGTGGTGCAGCACAGGCCTGACAGCTCCTGTCTCCTTGGGGTATGAGCCCCAACAATTTGATGGAAGAGCTAAGATGTGCAAGAGTTCATCAGAGTTTTAAAGGCACTGATAACTTACTTTGTGGCAATAAATCATGTCGACAAGTTGGAACCAGACCAATTTAAAAGAACCAACTTGAAGCAGAGCCTGGGGCCTTTCTTGGCCCTTTGCCTCTTCCTCCTGAGTTTTCTATTTTTAAGCTCCCTTAAGGCCTTGCCCTGCCTCCCTGCACCCCTCCCTCCCCCAACCCTGCTCTTATTTTTCACATTATCTCCTTCTTGCCTTTCTTCCTCTTCAGGCCAGAACAGCATGCTAAAATGGACTGCTTTTAATTATATTAAGGATCAGGTCCCCCAGCCAGCCAGCCACCATCCTGTACTGTCTCAGCACCTATAATGTGCGTATCATGTGCCCTGGGAGCAAAGCAAGGGTGAAAATACAGGAGTGGGGTCTTAAGAAGCAGGCAAATATTTACTATTCTTCTTTTTTTTTTTAACTTTTTTTTTTAATCTTTATTTTTGAGAGAGAGAGAGAGAGAGAGAGAGAGAGCGAGCAGGGGAGGAACATAGAGAGGGAGACACAACCCGAAGCAGGCTCCAGGTTCCGAGCTGTCAGCACACAGCCTGATGTGGGGCTCGAACTCACAAACCGTGAGATCATGACCTGAGCTGAAGTTGGACGCTTAACCGACTGAGTCACCCAGGTGCCCCTTTACTATTTTTCTTATTAAGAGCAAAAGACTATTGTTCTCCCTCCTCATTTTTTTTTTTTTTTAACTTTTTAAAGTTTATGGTTTTGCTGAGGTTTCTGCCCTTGGCAGAAAAAAGGCTCCTCACCCACCAATCCAGGGAAGAACCTGGTTGCCAGGTGCTGGGGATGGGGACCAGCAGGGACTGATGAGGGAAGGCCAGGCTTGACTTGAGAAGATACAATCTAACTGAGAAGAGGGGGCAAAAGAGAAGTTTCTGGAATGCCAGGCTCTGGTTCAAATCTGGATCCAGCCAGAGACCCAGGAGGAAGGCCTTAATCTCGTCTGCATGGTGGGACATGTCCACTGCGACCTGAGCCCACTGCAGAGAGGAGAGGAAACGAGATGGGATGGGGGTGTGGAAAGCGCTATGACCACTGCTCGTCGCCTCCCGCTGCTTCGGGGCTGCTGCTCTGACTCCTCAGACTCTCTAGACCAGTGGCTTTGCAGCCATGTCGCCCCTCCGAGGCTCCTCCCTCCAGTCCTCCATAATTGGCCCCAACCCCAACTACCCATCTGCTCCCCGCCCCCCCCCCCCCACCCCCGGTTCATCCTCTGGGCTCGCTTTGCCAGCAATTTCTCCAACCCCTTTGCTACCTGCCGGAGTTGCATCCACCCCTCAAGGCTGGGTCTAAGTGCAGATGAAAGTCCCCACGGAGACCTTCCTTAATCCCCCCTTGCTGGGCATCCTTTCTGCCTAAACTGCCTCTTCCAGTGAACAAGACTGCGGGAGAACAGGTGAGAAATTGAGAAAGCTGAATGCACCCTGACAAGTGGTAGACATGTTACCAGTACGCCAGAGTTCTCCTGTGGGTGCAAACAAGTTTGCCCCTCTGTGATTTTGCCACGAGCTAGGGAACTGAAGGCGCACAATGACTGTCCTGTGAAGGTTTTGCTATTTGTCAGAATGTGGCAACCAAAAGGGAACAGGATGGGTAGGCTGCAGAGACACCGCCCATCCCACATAAATAATTGCAAACAGAGAATATGACCCTTGGCTGTTTCCAGGAGTGCCTGGCAACTGCTCCGCCACCTGCTGATTGCAAAGTCTGACTCCCAGAAGCTGTAATTGCACACTCTAGCTTGGTCGTTTCATGGCTGGGGACAGGAGGCCAGAACTTCCACCCGACTCCAGGCTTGGTGCTCTTGTGACTTCACCGCCCCCGGCCGACTGCCCAGATAGCTTATACAAACATCCAAAGTGACAGGTGTCAGTAAAAATATTTACAGAACCTTCAATGCATACACACTGCCATCTAGACAAATGCCTCTGTGTCTCTTTCTCTTCTCCAATCTATTATCAAATAGTCTCATGAGCTAATAGTTGGGAGAAGAGATGGGATGGGAGGGAGGGTAGGGGAGAAGAGAGAGAAACAGAGGTGGAGGAGGTGGGGGAGGGAAGGGAGAAAGGAAGGAGAAAGGTTTCCTGCAGGGGCGGGGGGGTGTCACTCTTTGAGAGCACACACTCACGTTGCCTCGTGGTCCGTAAGAGGTCTCATTGTGCTTGCTACGCTGCCCAAGCCTGTCAAGCACTGTCCAAAGCACACCCCAGTTCACACATTGCTCCTTCTCTTATTTTTGGCCCGATGTGCTCGAGTCAGAGTAGCTCCACCAAGAGCTACTGCACATGGCTTTGTTTATCACAGCTTTTCAAGTGCACAAGCAAAATACAAACTAGGAGCTGAAAAAGTACTTGGCTGCTGGTAAGAAGCCAGGGCTGGCCCTCATCAAGAAAAAAATTGTTTAAAGGCGATGAATTTTTCAATTCTCCAAGATAACAGAAGTAGAAAGAACTCTAAGCACAGCCTGGTACATGCCTCATGCTGACCTACCTGCTCAGCAGGCAAAGCCCTAGGTGAATAGAAACAGGGCACACTATCCAGCTTCGCCTGCTCTTGACAAGTCTCAAGAGGCCATGTGATCCTAATTCCCATTTCTCAGAAAAGGGCTGCCTGGCCAGCACAAACATGCGGCGCACTTGGGAGTTCTGTTCCTCCCTGTTAATTAATGAGCCGGCAGGCTGGAGACACGTCTCTTGTGACATGGCCCAGCGTCTTGAGAGCACTGGGTCTGCCTGGTAAAAGGAACCTTCTTCACCCATGTGGATGGTGATGCACGTATTCCCCAAGGCCCAGACAGCGACAACTTCACTTGGGCTCATGTAAATTGTGACAACTTCACCTGGGCTCATGTAAATTGCAACAATTTCATCCGGGCTCATGTAAATTGGGGCAGGATTTGCCCAGTGGTGGCCCCTTTCCAAGGGGATGACTTCACATCCAAGCCCATCTATCACGATACCCACTGTCCTGAACACCACATGTTTAGAGGGCTGGCCTGAGGCCAGCTCACATCTTCAGGTCAGAGAGAAGAGGGCCAGTGGCAGAACAGCCGCTCTCTCCTGGCCACACTACACCCAGTGTGGGCGTTGCTCAGTAAAGGTTGGTGGGATGACTGAAAGCAGTGAACTCTGCTTCCACTCTGCCCCATTGATTCTCCATTTTGGGGAGACTCCAGGAAGATCTGAGAACTGGTCTAGATTAGAGGCAGTGGTTGGTGGTCTGTGACCAAATCCTGCTGAGATGGGATCTATTTGGGCGTCACCAAGCTTTTGAAAATGTATGAATTAGTTGCTGATATTTAAAAACTAAGAGGCTTATTTATAAAAGCATCAACAAGCAACTAAACAGCCAAAGACAGAAAAAAAACAGGGAAAGAGGCTTTTTGTTTTTTTTAATTAGGAGATCGGGCCACTGTGGCCCACATGCCTGTCCTGAGGCAGGTTCTGTACTCTCCAGCCTGCCAGAGACCTCCCGGCCTTCTTCACTGGCCTGTTTCCTGCTGGGCCCTGCAACCATTTGAGTTTGCACAGCATGATCTAGGGTCCGCTGGTGAGTCAAAAGTGCTTCGCTGGCTCTTCCTGGCCTACCCCATCCCCAATGTGTCGACCATCCTACTCCTGGGTACTCAGTGTGGTAGCCTGTGCTTTTCAAGTGTCCAGCACTAACTTGCACTTGAGAAAAAAAGAATGTTCATTCTCCCTACCAGAAGGGAACCAGAATTTCTCTATAAGAAGTTGCAGGTAACCCCAGCTTAGAATTGGGGTTTAAAAGCAGCATGCTATCAGTATACTGCTCATTATTACACAGACTAGAAATGTATTGGGAACAACATTATGCTGCCTGGAACATCATGTCAAAAACCAACACCATGTGCTAGTCTGACCTTACAGTGGTACCCTGTGATGGGACTCCCTCCTCCTTCCGGTACCTATACTTCCATGTCTTAAAGCCTCCAAACCCAAGACGTCAAGACTCATCAACCAGAGAGAAGGCAAGTTTTCACGGAGTGGTGCGTGGTTAATGCAATCACACCCACAGGCCAGATTAGCAGTGAGGTTTCCAAATTAGGCTACAGGGCCTGCTGTTTTCCCAAACACTGCGCTTGAAGGATCCATTTAGAGAAATGCAGCCAATCTCCAGGAGTCCTACAGCCTGGAGCACTCAAGGGCAATGACAAAGTCAAACAACAAATGCGGCCTGAGTGCTAACCTCGTTTCCATGAAGTGCAGGATGTCCTCAGGTCTCAGGCACTTCTCCTGCTGGTAATGTGCACGTGGCAGGAACTGAAACCGCAACTGATACACCTGAAACTTGTCCCGTTTTTCTCCGATACAGAAGGATTCCTGGACATCAATTTTCTCCAACACCTTGAACCAGAGGGACAGAGAGAGCCTAACTTGCCTGAGTCCCAGGGGACTGTGCATGACAGTCATGGTTTTGGGAAATCCAAGGGTTTAGGGGGAGAGGGGGAGGGACCACAGGCCCAAACCCCAAAGGAACCCCACTGAGTTCTGCCAGTGTGAATCCTCGGGGGACAGGTGCCCATGGCTGGTGGGTCAGCTCCAGAGGATGGCCCAAGGCTGCAGGGAGCGGACTCCAGCGGGGCTAGTAAGTTATCGCAGAAAGCATTTTTATTTTTAAGGCATGCGAAAAAGCTATAAACTGATGGGATTACTTCTAAAGCTTACTGGTTCATCCCTCCCTGCTCAGCACCTGGCAGAGAAAGCTTCTCCCTCATTCATGTGAGTCTGAACCCAGGGTCTCAATGGTCAGCAAATCTGTTCTTCAGAGATGGAAGATGCAGGAAAATGCCTCCACCCACTTAGCCAGGTCCAAGAGACCATTACCTCCCCTAAGCACACTCTGGTGAGCTGCTTCTTCAGGCTTTTTACTCTCTTCAGTGCTTTCTTGGTGTTGAACACGGGCACGCTCATCATGGGCGTCTTGATGTTGGCACTGGCCACCATGAGAATCTCCCTCAACCTGTCACAGAACATGGGCACATCTAATCGTAAGAGGTACCCAGATTCCCTATTTTTGCGAGGCCTTTCTTATCAAGATATTACAGCTCTTCTGGGATCTGAGAAGCCTTGGGATATTGCAAGGAAGTACGCTGGATCAGAAAGTCCCAGCTCTGGCCCAGTGAGTGACAGCAAGTGACCCTCCTATCAATTTTCTCCATAGGAGCACGGGCTCCTCAAGGACAGGCTAGTATTATTCTTGTTTCCTATCACCTGTGCCTTACATACAGTGGGTGCTTACTAAGAGCTTATGGAACAAATGAGAGATGCAAGGATGATAAAGTTATCACCTATAGTGCTCCTACTGGATGCAGGCACCATGATGCTCCTGGCCTTGCCCCTGAGTTGTCAGCCCACATGGTCCAACTGCAGGGTGGGCCCTGGCCTCCGCCCTTCCACAGGTCAAGGATCCTGAGGTTAGGGAAGTTGAGGAACCCCAGTCTCTCTGCTAAAAAGTGGCAAGGTCAGGCATTCAATGCAAGTGAGTCTCCCACTCTTTCCTCTTGTCCAGTGGCCATTACCCTACAGATGTGTACATGTACCGGAAGGGCCACTGTGGGTTACATTCTAGGTGATTGCTGCCCCCAGAGTTAGGCAGCCAAGTGCATGTGGCTTGTTAACAACCTCTGCTCCTGAGTCCCGACCCCAGAAGTGTAGCTTCACAAGTGTCCCAGGTCACGGATACAGGAGTTGGCAGAGGGATAAAGAGAGATTCCAAGAGGCTTGGGCACTGATCCAACCATAGAAACCAGTTGGGCTCCAGGAAGTCCAACTCTAATCGCCATTTTGGATAAGACGCCCCCCGCCCCGCCCCCCACTGAATGACTTCCTCCCCGGGAGTGGGCTTAGGAAAGATCCCACGCTATGCACCCATGTAGCCCTGTACCTCGGAATGCCCAGAGTGACATTCATCTCGCCTCTGCCAGCAAAGTGGAAAGTGTTCAGGGTCATCTGTGTGGAGGGCTCCCCAATGCTCTGGGCAGCCAGTAGGCCCACGGCCTCACCCGGATCACATAGCGAGCGCTGCCACTTGAGCTGCAGCAGGGTCCTCAGCCTGGAATGGGGTAGAGAGGGGGGCACGGCTAGGAACACAGACACCACCTGTCTGTCTGTTAGGAGCTGTCAACACCACCCAAAGCCAGGGTGCATGGAGTATTAGCTCTCCCTCTTTCTGGGCTTGTTTTCCCTAGGCAAATGATCCTCCTAATCCTTCAAATCCTGCTAGTGACCCTGGGATGTCCTAAATTATGCAGTACAGATCTCAGCTGGGTGGCTGAAGTGCTAGACATCCATGCTCGGACTGTTCGTGTTTGCTCCGAGAACACCAAGTTCCCACTCTGCACCAGTTACCGTGAGTCCCCAAAGCAGTGAGTATTTCTGAGCTCGCTCTTCACGTTTTCCTTCGATTCTTTTCTCCCCCTGTATGAACTAGGAAGGTGTCCACTGAACCCTTATGGGTGTATGGGGTGGGGGAAGAAGGGGGGGATTGCTATCTTATTCGGTGCAAATGACTCCAGGCCACATGGGAAGTGCGCACGCTATACAGTTTTGTGATGTATTAACCATTCTTCCTTTTAGAACAGTCACAGGAACATTGTATTTCCCCAGCACATGGAACCAGGAAGGGCTTGACACAGGAAGACTAACTGGACGTACATGTGAACGCAGAAAAAGTAGTAACGCTACATTTCCAAGCAAGTTCCTTTTAAAAGTGAGACTTCCTCTAACCCGCCATGTCGTCTCTCCCAGTTACTTCAAACCAGTGAGGTCTGAGTACCTATCAGTCTTCCTGACAGAAAAGAACCTTCAAATACCTCCAGAACTTTAGAGATTCACCCAGAGCTTGCTGCCTGCTAACAGGTCCCCTGTGAATGCCACTGAGGCGGAATCACCTCCCCATCTTGGTCCTGCAAACCCAAATGATGCCCCCCTGCTCCAGGGTTCATCTCTCCCCACTCCCAATACGGCACTGCCCGTTCTTCTGAAGGTACACAGCCAGTGTCCTGAGCTGCAGGGAGAAGGGTGAAGGGGACAGGGCATCAGGGTCTCACTCTTTCAGGGAAAGCCCTGCCGGCAGCTGTGATAACCCAGCATAATTCTAACTCTGACCGGGCCTCTCTGAGGCCTGACTAGATAAGTCACATTAAAGGCAGAGAGAGAGCCCTGCTCCTCCCCTCTGGTTCCTCCACTCATGCACTTGCCTTTGCTCATTTGCCTTTACCCATTCCCAACTTCCGCCTGCAGGCCCACTCCTGGACTCGGCTAGTCTCCCCAAGCAGCCAGGCCAGGGCCTACACCTTGGAGGTCTTCCAGCTTTGCCGGCCAGGCTCGGCAAGCTGAGTGCAAAGGATCCCCTGACAACCGCTCCAATACCAACCTTGCAGCAGGCCTCCCTGGGGGTGCTTCTGATGTTGTAACCTGATGTGGCTCGGTGCTGGTACCTGCCTAGCTTCCCACCTGCCTAGACCACAGGGTTGGTTGGTTTGTCTATTTATTTATTTATTGGTGAACGAGTCTAAGCTGAGGACTGCACATGCTCCTTCTTTCTTAAGACTTCAGAATCCAAGGCTCAAAGGAGTATTAGAGTATATCAGATCCAACCCCTCATGAAAGGCTGAGCCATAGGGTCACAGGGCAGAGAATGATTTGCCTTGGGTCAGAGTTAGAAGCTGCTGAATGGTGAGCAGATTCCCTGACTCTCAATTAGCCATGGCCACCACACCAAACTCAAGAGAGAGTCATTTCTGCAAGCTTCCACCCAGGAGAGCATTTTTCTCTGTCCTGGGCCAGGCAGCGGTGTCCATTCCTGCCTATTTGCCCTTGCCTGTCTTGGAGCCCTCTGGGCCTGCAAGCTGTCCTTTCTATTTTACTTCCCTCCCTCCTCCTGGAGGCTCGAACTCAGGAGGCTGCCCTCCCTTCCAGAGTAGGTAAGGAAGGAGCCCGAGACATAGACTTTCCCTCTGCACGTGCCCTGTGACAAATCAATGCCATTACCTGTCAAGAGAAAGCTCTGATTTCTCATAACTCTTCTCTGCTTGAGATGCCCACTCGAGACTATAGTCATCCACCTTTTTTTCAAATGTTTCCGACACTGATGCAAAGTAGATGTCTGGGCGCCAGACGGACAGACTGGGGTCTGGACAAGGAGCTGCCTTCTTCTGGTATTTCCTTCGACTCTGCTCATCTAACTCACCCCACATTCTCAATATCTGAAAGGAAGAAAAGGCCTCAGCCACGTGGGGGGAAACCAGGAATGGGCCTATCTTTCCTGGGACATCCAGTGGGATAAGGAGGATCAAAGGCACTGGCTCCAAAAGAGAGTAGGGGAAGGAGACAGAACCAGATGACAATGAGAAATCCACCCCAACATTTAGGACAGGGATAAAACAGAATCCATCCTGGCATGCACGAGCCCGACCATGACTCTCCGAGGTTTTCATCCCAGCCCACTGGAACACAGGCAGGGTGACCAGGAAAGTTACTGTCCAAACCGGAATTTTTTTAGAGTAGAATGGGGAACTATCATTAATAATGTTAGGTTGAAAGGCAAAGCCAGGACCATCCTAGGGCAAACCAGGACACGGCTGTCCCTCTTTCAGGCTTTCACACACTTGATGCCCCAAAGCTACCCCACAGCAACTGCTTCAAAGTGTTCCCCTGCCTCCTGGCTCCCAGCTGTGTTTGCCTAATGGGAGGCTCCAGCAGCAGAAGGGAATGTGGGAGTAGAGCAATGCTGGGCATTTATCCCCCACCCTCTCTAAGGGGCCTCTGAGTAGGCCATGCCTTCCTACTGCCCCCAGCTACCCTCTCCACTCCTGGTGGCTACTCTCCCTGTTCCTGCCCACCTGGGGTGGTGAGCACCCAAGTTACCAGCCCCAATCGGTTTCCCCAAACCCGGCCCACACCCTTGTGAACAGTACCCTCCTTCAGTTCCTATTTGAGGGCCATTTGTTTCCTAACAGTGAAGAAAGCCATATTACACGATTATACCTTCTATTAGGAAAACAACCCATTTCTTCAATCCCTGAGGCCTATATGCTCCAGGCACCAGGGACACAGTCACCCCCCCAAGTCACCTGGTGAGTCCCAGGGCTGCGGCCATTCTGGTTCCCACCCTCAAGGTTCAAGGCTTTCACGGCTGCCTGAATCTTCTGTGAATAATTCAAGAAGGCACCATTTCTCAGCATGGTGTTGGGATGCCTGCTTTGCCATTTTTTGATGGCTCTGAAGTGGCGGAGAGCTTTTTGGGGATCTGCTCTGGATAAAACTTCATGGAGATGCTTCGATTTCATTATCACCTAAACAAACAGACAAACAAACAAACCACAGACATAAGACCAAAGAGATAAGGGCATGACACAGGGCCAGGTCATACAACTTCATAGGCCCAAGACGTGTGGAGGCTTCACAACGCCTCTCATAGGTGCTGAGCACCTGCTGCTAAACAGGGCCCTCACTGTGTATCCTGGACTTGGGAGCTGGTGGTTCAGGAGCTACAGGGATAACAGGGGACATCCCAGCATGTTCAGAGCCCCTGCAGAACCCAGGGGAGTTTCTAGGGAGAAAGGAGGAGAGCAAGTGATAGCCAAAACTGTGGGACAGGCACCAGGAGAGAAAGGAGCTGGCACCGGAGTGCAACCTTCAACACTGCCATCTGCTGCATGACCACGGGCAGGTCCCAGTGGTTTCAGTATCGGACTGCAAAATAGGTGACTACTCAGTTAATGGTGATGGTCATTCTTGGAGTGGCAAGGCATGGTATGAAGATCACCAGCCTGCGTGTCAGACACGCCTGGGTCCAGACACTGGCCCTGCCACACAGCAGCTAGTCACTTCAACTCCGATACGCCTGGTCTCGGCTGTAAAATGGACAAGAAGACCTACTTCCCCAGGTTGTGGTGAGGATAAAAGCACACGCTGCCCACAGTGCACTTTAGCTTAGGGCCCAGCACGTGGCAAATGCCCCCAGATGGTAGCTGTTGTTCCAGAGGTACACGTGTCTTTCTGCTATCTCATGTGATGAAAGTCCCCTGAGGGGCTATGAAAATGTCAAATGTTTTAAGGCATCGACCGGTGCTTTGTAAACCTTTTCCCACTCTGCTTTTCAACAGCCACCTCACTGCATGGCAAAGCTCAGGGTGCAAGGCCCACCATGCAGCTCCGGGCCCCACCACCTCCAGGCACCAGGTCTGGTCAGGCCAACTACCTCATAGTTGCTGGCGAGGAAGGGGAACTGCTTGGGCTGCAGGAACTGTGTCTTGGGGATGTCCAGGCCGTCCTCCCCATACAGGAACTGGACCACGCTGCCGTCGCTGTCGCGGACTGTCAGATCATACTGGACGACCAGCCCCTCCAAGTGCTTGATGATGCACCTGCAAGGAGACCAGGGCAGCGGACGGTGGAAAGGGCAGCTGGGCAAGGCTCCGATGCCCCAGGCTCTGTGCTACAGCAGCTCCTGACCAGGGAGCTTCCTGATAGTTTTCTGGGAGAAGGAAGTTGCAGCAGCATGCGCGAGAGGCTAGCTGCCATTGCTTGGCCCTGGCTCCCATATCCGGCCCCAGTAGCCGGGACTGCTGCCTGCCTTTCACTCCCCTGCACTGAAGAGCTCCCCAAGGACCAGCATCAGTAGGTCCAAAAGGCAGGTAAGGCAGGAGGGCTTGCTACCCACCCAATGCCTCTCCAGTGTGGTTAGTCCAGATATTTTCCAGGGAAACTAAGGACACATTAGGAACTAAATGCTGATGTGCTAACCCTAACCTGGTGCCCTTTTTCCTCAGTGCTCCCAGTAGTCAGCTGTCTCCCTCAACCTCTCTTCCTACCACCTGGTACTGGCTCCTTAGCTTACCTCTGGCCACTCTGCCCCTGTCTCTTCCTGCCACCTTAACAGGAGGTTTTCTAGGAGCCACTGTTCCCTTAAGCTCCAAGGACAGAATTCAGTGTCAGTCACCACTGTCTTCTTGGCATCCAGCCCAGGGCCTGGTGAGGTTGGTGCTGAGCACCACTTCCCCTCTGCTGCAAATGCTGCAGGTGCTGCCTGGAGCCCTCTGCTCTGCTCTCCTTGCCCACAGGGCCCTGCTCTCAGCACCAGCAACAGCCCCACAAGGCTGTGCGTCCAGGCCTCTTCTGACCATCAGGCCTTGTCTTTAAAGGTCCACGCGACATGGCTGCTTGAATAACCTCCTGCTGACTCCTCACGCCACACATACTTTCTTTCTCTTCTCTGTCAACTGTGTCTCTGAGCTGCCACTCAGGCCTGAAAACTCAACTAGGTTTATCTGCTGCCTCTCTGCTTCTTCCTCCTGCGTTTCAGCCAGCTGCTCTACGTCTCCACAACGGCTTCTTCCTTTCCATGGCCACTCTTGGGGCGCAGCCTTCCGACGTCCGGCTAGAACTCCACCATAGCCGGGCTGGCCTCCTCCGATCCATCCTGTCTGAAGCCCTGCACGGGACCTCCCCACCACAACCCTCCACTGGCAGATGGAGCTCGCGGAGGCTTATGTACTTTACTCCGATGATGGCTGCTCCTCTGTTCCAACAAAGACCCTCCACATCTTCCCCCCAGAGTTATCTAATTGGCCTCAGGGACTCCCACCCCACACAAGGATCCCCTCACCCCAGACTTATTTGATCATTTGTTTTCTAGCTTTTTCTATGTTATACACGTATTGTTGAACGATTTAAGAAATGGGAAGTGGGGCGTAACCCCTGCTCACGGAAGGAAACGGCCGTGTGATCCATGCCCGAGAGGGGAACTCGCCCAGCGGTGCTGAATGCCGGCTCTCCACATGGTGCCGCCAGCTCGGCATATGGCTTCCTTGCTGCCCCACCACCCAGGGTTGTCCACCCCAAACCCACCCTTCCCTTTCCTGGCCCAACCCCATGGCTGCAGCCTTGGTAGTCAAGGGGGAGGGGACCATAGTAAGGACTGCAGCTTTGGGGAATCTGGAACATAGCAGCAGGAGAGAGGACAAGGCTGGAGCAGAGACAGGAAAACCTCTGAGGGCAGGATAAAAGGAGTTCTGCCTCCCTGTGGGGTAGTCACCCGAGTTCCCAGAGAACAGGACTTAGAGCCAGGCCTGAGGGGGTGGGGGGGGGAATAGTGTGCGTCTGCAGAACACAGGGGCCCTCCGTATAAACCTCTGAGCTCACTCTCTACCAGTCTTTTAGAAGGGGAAGCTCATCTGCATTTTCTGTCCCAGGCCACCCATGGCCATTTTTAAAAAGTTTTTTCACCCAAAGGGACTATAAGTGAACCATCACCGACAATGTGAAAGATGACAACGTGGAGGTGACTAGTCCTGGGACACAGACCCCGTCTGATAGGGGCAGAGCAGGTGCTTTTTACCTTTGGAGATAGCCGGAGCGGCTGGTTTTCACGGCGGTGTCCACCAGACCCTCTCGCCCTGCCATGCAGTGAAAGAAGAACTCCTGTGGGAGATGCGGGGCCGGGCCCCAGAGGTGGCCGTGAGGAAGGATGCTTCCTGAAGGGTGGTGCAGGCCAACAACACCACCGGCAGCCTAGTCAGATCTCCTGTGGCTCTCGGCCCGGACAGGTCTGATGGCCCCAGTGGCTTCTGCCCTCCCCTGTGGCTTACCTTTTGCGCTACCTTGCCAGGAGCTCCACCTGCACCCATGCATTCCACCCTCGGTATTTTATCCCACACCGCACACCCCACTTTCCAAATGGAAATGGCACTTGGGCTTTATCACTCTTCCATTCAGTCCACATCCCTGAATTCTGCTTCCAACAGTATTATCAGAGGTACACAGTCTTTTCCAAACGTTTTAACTAACTCACCAGAAGAAATACACTTATGATAGTAATCAGCAAACATGGACATACAGATAGAAAACTCAAAGGAAAACTTTAGGAAACTGTCCTATCCCTTACTTGGATGTTTTCTTCACTACCCTGTTCTGTTTTATTATAAAGAAATGACAGTCACTATCTATTACGGTGATTTCATGATTCACTAAGGGGTCACAACCAGAGTTTAAAAAGTTCTGGTCCGTATCATCTCTCCTCCATCCTTTGTCAGAGGCCATGGGTGGTCACTGGAGAACCCATGTGGGACTGATGAGCCCTTGGAGCAGTTGGTGGCCTTGAAACGAAAGGCCGGTCCTCTTCACGACCTGGATTTAATTGTCTGATCTTGCAGAGATGCACTAACCAAGGAACAAAAGGTACTAACATTCAAAAAGCCATTTCTGACAAAATGAGGAGAAAACATTTTTCTTAGGGGAGAAGTCTGTTGCTGACCAAGAACTAGACATTTGCCACAGCTAGTCAATTTTCCCACCGTGAAGGAGGAGCCATGGGAGGTACTCTTGATGGGGGTGGAGTGTGAAATAAATCTCTGTGATGTTCCTTTTGGCAACAGAGGGCACCCTGGTGAGGGGCATCCCCTCTCTAGCTGCCTTCAAAGTAGGGAAGACAGCATAGAGAGGGCATATGGCAGGAAAAGGCGGACCTAGGATCGGTCTTACCCATCTTTTCATTTTTCAGCAAACACTTAGCACTCATGATGTTCCAGGTGCTGTGAAAGCTCTGGTGTTATAATGCTGAACATGACAGGGTGGCATCCTTACTGTCCCTGTGGGCCACAGGGTCTAGTGAGAAAGCAACAAATGGCTTGGCATTTATTACTCGATTGTCCTTGCTCCAAGTTGTTGGTAGAGGTCACAAGCCTCCTACCACTGAGCCTAGCAATGAGAAGAGGCAAGAGGAAAAACCAAAATACATACAGGAGGCTTGATACCAGTTAGGAATCTGCCAGTGACGAAGCCGCCAGCCCTGGGGGTGAATTCATAAGGCTCAAAGCAGGGCAGTGACTTGCCAGACGCCATCAGGGGGGGTCTCCGACCTTCCAATTCAATCTGGCCCAGCAGGCATGAGATCTGGAGGAAAGGAAACCCAAAGGAGAGATCCACACATGTGTTAATGCTGCTTCCTAGCAGAGGGAGGGAGGGCTTGCTCTCGGAAAAAAGCTGCGTGAAAACTGGATTTTGAAGGCCAAACTAGATTTTCCAACTAACCAAAGGCGCTCATGTTTCAAGAAGAGAACTGCGCATTCCTATTGCTGACTGATCAAGATTTTAGTATTTGGGGTCAGTTGTAAATGGGCAGTGTTTGCAAAAGAAGACATGTCTCAGAACCATTTGGTGTTATACCCAGAAGGGACCTAAGGGCCTTAATGGAGAAACTGAGGCCCACGAGAAAAAGTAACTTATTGTAATCCTTAGACTCTAAGGACAAAAGAAAATAAAACCACCTATTAATATTCTTGGTGGGGGGTGGGGAGGAGGGCAATGTGTCTGGATTTCACTCTAGTCAAAGTGAGGCCTTCAGCCTTTTAAACCCATTCCTACACTGCTCTACACCATCATCAAGACTTTGAAAAGAAATGTTAACATTTGCAAACATGCTACAAAAGTACTGCAGGACCCCGAGGAGGTAACGGGCCTCAAATTAAGGGTAAAGAAACCTCTAGGACAGTGCTTACAATATACTAAAAAATGAAGAAAGCAGACCATGACAGGACCTCAGACAAGACTGATTACACACACGCACACATTTATATCTGTGTTTGTTTCTAACATTGATGTGCTAACGGTACTAATTTCTATATGCTTTTATATTTTTTAGTACTTGCCACGTTTTATATGGCACATGGACCCTTTTAAAATCAGAAAGAAATCTGAAAATTGCCTCCTGCAATCACCCCATCCCTCTGGCAAACCAGCCAGTCCGTCTTTGCTCACACCTGCATGGTGTTTACAGTTGAACCTTTGGCTCCAGATTGCACCATCATCTGCAAGTTGTTCTCTGGGAACTGTCTGTGCAGGCCAAATGGCATGCATGCCTGCAGATTAAATAAAGACATCAAGTCAGTGACTTCACTCCCATCTGAAATCCCAAATCACAAGGTAAACCTGGGATGCAGAAGCAATAAATTCAGACTATTTATCTAGAGATAAGGGCCAAATCCCACTCAAGGTAAGAAGTCTCATTTGGCAACCATCCTTTTTGCTAGAACTCCTAGATACAAGTCTAATGATGAGGGCCCCCACGTGCTGCACCCTCCTGACACCCTCTGCCAAGAAGCTCAAGGCTCTTGCCACTGGCAAATGGGAATAAAAAGGGAGAACTAGAGGGGCCAGCATATCCAGTTGGTGAGTGTAAAAAGGAGCTGGCTAAGAAGAAAATTTGAGGTGATACCCTTGTGGATCTGCCCAGCAGAGCACAGCCTCAGTTCCTGCACACTTGGCAGTGAGGACCAATGCCCGTGACACACTCACATTTACCAACATGCTGCCCTAGTACCACGTGGGAGTCTGGCCTTGGCTCCAGGGCCAGCAGACATGAGCAAAACCCTCTAGGTGGAGCCTGAAGAGGTGCTGGGAGGGGCTCAGAGTCTATTTAAGCTTCTACTAGGATTGCAGAGACCCAGACCCACGTAGGAGAGATGGGGCGGGGGAAGTGGGGGGTGTGCAGTGGGAAGAGAGTTGCTGGTGGGACAAGAAGCGATTCTGAGGTGCTTCTGAGACCACACCCCAGCATTCTTAGTCAAGCCTGGAAGCTGGGCCTCCAGATTCTCGGAGCGGTGCTGGGAAGGCTCCTCCGAAGAAAACTTCTCAGGGACAGCACTTGTACCGAGAGGTCTGCACTCCTGGCAGGCTAAGGGATCCTGGAAGCCAGTTCAGAGGGCACCAGGCAAACACCGACTGTTGTTGAGCAATGGCCTTGCTTCTCCCTCTCCCCCTCAGGCTGGGCCTTGTGGTCCAGAAGGCAGGGTGAGGGCCAGGCTGGCTCCTTCAAGCTGCAGGACTGGAAGCCCCAGCTCTGAGGCAAGATGGTGGAGAGCCCCGGCTGTGGTCTTGGCCTGTGCAGGGACTTCCCTCTCCTTTCTCCGATGTAGAAGAACTGGCTTGGTGGAAAAGCAGACAGGGGCTCTGGAGAATTTCCAGAGTGCTCCCACCGTGTCAAGAGCATAGTCTAGATTAGCTCCTTAATCCTCTCAGCAACGCTGTGAGGTAAGTGTTCCTCATATCCCTCCTTCCAGGCTAGTAAACCAAGATACAGATTGCTTACATCACTTGCCTTTAAGTCACACACCAAGTACATGGCAGACAGGGTTTGAACCCAGGCTTTCACCCCCAGCCGCCATGTTAAGTGGCAATAGTATTTTTGGTCCTTCATTCTGCTCCTCCACCACAGAGGCCCCAGAGGAATTCTTCAGTCCCCATGGATGCAGTCACCCCAAAACACAAACATTTAAAACGAAAAAGAAGTGCAAAGCATGCCCTCTCAGCATTAACCGAGTAAGAGCACAAAGCCCTTGGCTCTTCAAAATGATGAATTCTATACATCCCACCTCACATCTCACCCAGTCAGCTGTTAAAGAGCCAAAGTGCTCCACAGGGCCCTACGTGAGAAGCAAAATGTAATTTTTTTAAAAACCAGCATTCAAAATGGTGGTGATAAGTGCACACACTGCTGGACTAACCTTGTTAATCTCATTGTTGTAATGGTTCACTTCCTCCTTGAACTTCAGATCAATCATGTTAAAATCCCTCTGGTCTTTGCCCAGATGGGCATCCTGCCATTTCCCTCGGACCTCGTCACATGACGCAGCTTCTGGCAGGTTTAATGCAGCCCTGACAGCCTAGGATGAGAAAAGGAACACGTCACAGGCAGCAGCCAAGGGAGGAAGGTGTGGCTTTTGTTCCATGGGAGACCCGACCCTCTGCAGTAGGCTGTAGCCTCCCAGGTCCTCCTCACCCGTGGCCCGCAGTGGGTGGACTCTTCAATGACTCTGTGTCTCTTAACATCCGCCTTCGGCTTAACCAGAATGTCTTCCACGCCTGTGAAGTGAGACAGACAAACTCTCGGGGGACCGGGCCTAACTTCTCACCAGGCTGTAAGCTTGGGGAGGTCAGGGCACGGCACACGGTTCCACAAACACAGGAAGCACCAGAATAACGATGACGATATTGACATTGTTATTAAGAAGAGATTGCCACCATCTCCTAAGTGCCTCCCAGAGGCTAAGCATTCGAAGCCCCATTTTACAAATAGTCAAACTAAGGCTCAAACCTGAGCTACCTGCCCAGTGTTCCATAGGCAGAAAAGTAAACCCAGGGCCAAGTCACAAACCTGTGCTCTTAGCCACCAGCTAGACTGCACTCCACTCAATACATACATGTTGAATGAATGGATGGGCTGGGGTGAAGATGAGGTTTTGGATGAAAAGTGAGGAAGAAGACAGGAAGGGAAAGAACATCCTGGTTTTGATTCCCAGCAGGCACACATCACAGGGCCCATCCTGCATGGTTGCATGTGTGTGCAGGCACACACCTGTGCCCGGGTGACAGGGCCCATCACTGCAGGCTGCTCCCGGGGACGAGAGCCTGGGTCGCTTCAGTAAACCTGTCATTCTGGCCCTAAAGGGCTGAAGAATTCCTCACCTTGGGCGGGACCTCCCCCTACTTCATCTTTTAACCACTTGCTGCCTGTTATCTGTCGAGCGCTACTGGGCTCAAAAGTCCCTCAGCCAAGGTCTGAATGGGAAGACAAACAATGGCTACACTGTTCAGAAGCTGAGCTAAAACAGCTGGAATTTCCAATGCAACATTCTGGAAGCTTGAGGGGCTCAGAAGAACAAGTAACGGAGGAAAGAAAGTCCCTCTGTGAGGAAGCCGTAACCACAAAAGCGGGTCTTTCATGGGGTCAGCTCCGGGCCACTTTGCTGTCCCTTCACTGACCTCTGGCTACGAAGGCGGGAGCGGAAGGCAATGTCTCTAGCTCGCCCTTCCCTCAGAGCTGGGCCCAGCTTGGCCCTGTTCCCTTTCTGTCTCGTGGTCTCTGGGAGGCTTTTGTATCTGGGGGCTGAATTCTCTTTGTGCCATGTGCTACACAGTGCTGCGGGCACGGCTTGTTAGGTGTGGTCCTCATCGTGAGCTGGGTGTGGCATCTTCCGCTACTTTTCATTTTTAAAGACGGGATTCCCAGCAATAAAGTGAAAACCAGGAAAAGGGCCTAAATGTCTAATTACAGGACTGGTTAAATAAACTATGGTACATCTATAAAACTAGAATAATCTGTAGCCACAGACCTGAGGATGTAGGACCTGTCCAAAAGAATGTATATAAATACATTCCAAAATGGGGAGTAAAAGGTTACAAAAACTGTGTAGTGTAGGATCCCATTTTTCTCTGAATGTGTTTATATTGGAAAGCCTAGAAAGACACACATAAAATGTGTGGTTATCGCTTATGGCTTGAATGCTGGGTGACTTTCGGTCATTATCATGTCTGTATTTATTTCTACTCTGCCACAATGAACATGTATCATATAACCACGCGAGCCCCACTGCAGGCAAGTGAACAGGCTCCAGCTGAGGTGGCCCATGGGCCCCACAATGGGATTCCCACCATGTCTGCACACAAGCAAGTGTGCAAAGCACAGAGTCTTACTTTAATCACCAACTAGACAATGCGAACACTCACTGTGGCTCAGGCTCAACACACAGCATGTCACGTGTTCCTCACAGGAACAAAGCAGAAGGGCTCAGACTCCACTCTGTGTCCTTGGGAGACGCACCACCCTGAGTAAGCCCAAGGCATAGACAGTAATAGCACGCTTGCTGTCTTTATCAGAGCCAACTTCCTCAAACGGTGTGTGCTCATTTCCAGGGAGGAGACAAGGGAGTTCTTCTTCCTATCTTAGGATCACCCCAGCAGGTCTGCCCCAACATGGTGTTTCCAACAGCACCGATGCCTCAGCTGTGTTGGGAAGTGTGGGCAGTTCTGACAGTAGGGAAGAAGGTGGTCTCTGGAACGTGGAGTGCCCAAGGAATTCTGGAAGGACGCTTACAGGAAAGAATGGAGGTGGGTTCGAGTGTGAAAAATCAGTGTCAGGGATAGACAACCATGAAGGCTGGGTGGAGAAAAGGACAGAATGGAAATAAGGACCAAGGAGGGTGAAGAAATGCTGGCCATCAGGGAGTGGTAGAAAGCACCAAGAAGGAGCATGTCTGTGTCATGCTGCTGGCAGTCAAGTGAAGACATAGTTGTAGAAGGAGACTGGCCATTCCCTTGGAGGCTGCTAATAGAGTCAGGGAGACATCCCGATGGGCGTGCTGGTTAGGAGAGGGAGCCACGGGGCCAAACGCCCAGCACTCACCCAAGGTGAAACCTCTGTAGAGCTGCAGGTAGGCGGTGAAGAGGCGGGCCAGGCAGGTGAGAACCTTGCCGCTGGTCTCCCCACCATAGATCTCGTAGCAGCAGTGGACCAGGCCATAGGCGGAGCTCCCATAGTGTGCCTTGTCCAGCACCCCACAGAGCAGCTCCCCTTCTCTGATGATCACCTGTGCAGGGGACAACACCAACGCTGGAGTGGAGGTGACACCTCCTGTGTAAGCCACCCCCTCCCTTCTCTGTGTTTTATTAACCTTATTGTGTATGTACCTCCACTGTAACCTGCCTCAAGTCCTTGATGGAAAGATGTAGGGTACAAACGGAACTAATATATTTTTTCTTTTAATTTAGTTTTTACTTTTGAGAGAGAGAGAGAGAGAGAGAGAGAGACCGACTGTGAGTGGGGAGGAGGCAGAGAGAGAGGGGAGACACAGAATCTGAAGCAGGCTCCAGGCTCTGAGCTGTCAGCACATAGCCTGATGTGGGGCTCGAACCCACAAACTGTGAGATCATGACCTGAGCCAAAGTCAGATGTTTAACTGACTGAGCCACCCAGGTGTCCCTAATGTATTTTTTCCAAATAAAGGAGATGAGGATATATAGACCAATACTTTTAAATTACTTTTTTCCAGAGACTATACTATATACACACACGCATGTGCAGACATTTCAGTGTTTACATGTCCTCTTACACCACAACCCTGCCCATACTGACTTGAGGTCAAGTACCCTTGTGACTACAAATGAGAGCATCCAGAGCGTAAACTTCATAACCATGACCTTGGCCTAGGTACTCCCTCCCTTGGACCCTAGAAGTAAGAACAACATAACCTTTCTAACATCTTTTAAGACTTCTGCACTTCTATAAAGTTGGGATAAAGCATTAGAAGCTAATTAAAGGAAGGACTGCTAGGTACATAATGGAGTATGCATTAAGCATACGATCTATAAAAGGAAAGCAAAGTGGCAGCTTCACTTTGAAATGGAATGTCTGCTAGACCCTGTGACAAAGCACTTGTGAGCCGGGGACTTAAGGCTTGGAACTCTTTAGTGTGGGGCCACTATTGCTTGTTGCAGGAGCACTGTGCCCAGGTTCCACTGCCCTGGGCCTCCTCCCCAAGGCCTGGCTCCCGAGCCACAGAACTGGCAAGTGTGCAACCTCACAGCCGGTCGGTCTGTGATGTCGAGCCACTCAGGAGCCTCAAGGGAAAGCTCAGGCTCTGCAATTCCAAGTTTTGCAGAGTTGAGTCTGGAGGCCTTCTGCTCAAGTGAGTTGTGAGGTTTATATTGAGGGTCAAATGCTAGTGATGAACTCTGACCCTTTCTTTCTAAAACTAAAAACTGACACCGACTCGGACACAAGGCCCTCTCTTATGAACCATGACGCCCACTTCTATGGGCGTGTCTCCCTTTCTCTGTCTCCATTTTAAGTCAATTTGCCTAAAACTGGGACTAGATGTCTCTAACCCACACAGCTAGGCAGCCAGACCTGGGACTCGCACATTGAGTCAGGGTTAAAGCCGGGAACAGGTTGAGGAGACTCCTGCACCCAGGCTTTGCCGCTGATCTTCGCCTTTCCCGATAAGCTCAGTGGGATGTGGTCCTCTGGGATTATGTTTATGAGCAGCGTTGACACAACCTGGAGAGAAAAAGAAGATAATGCTGATTGTGGGGAGAAAAGGTGAGGAGCTCCCTTTTAGGACCTCCTGTCCCTATGCACCTTGAAAAGCCAGACAACTCCATTCTGATGATCTGTAGGCGGAGCAAGAAAAACAGACACTTCCACTTCTGTAGGACAAATTGATCTTAGTTCTTTTTCACTCACATGGCTTAGGAGGGGGCTTAGGAACAAGAACAAACATACACCATTAAGAACGTCAATGGGATTATTTCCTAAAATGATTCTTTAAGTGAACAATCTTCTAGACCTGAGGATTAAGTCCCTGAATAGACCAAAGCAAGGAGAAGAAACAAATTTCTGTGGGGTCATAGCAGAGAAAGATTTGAGTATATGGTTTAAAAAAAAAAAAAGGTAAAAAAAATAAACACAACAACAGCAGTGGAGGTGCAGCTGCCGTCTCCCAGAGGACAGGCCCAGGACTGAGGCAAAGGTCAAAGAACGCTCTTCAAAGGCATCCTTCTCTCATCTTCAGGCCACATCAAAATAGACGATTATTACGTGCAGTCATTACATATAGTCAATAACATCCTCCCACAGAACAGCTTTGACTTTCCGGCGGGTGCCAAGGAAGGAAAGGATACAGAGAAAGAATGGAGAGCTCTCCTTCTGAAGAGACTCACACGAGAGGCTGAGGCATCTGACTGAGAAGCTTCAGGGATGAGTGCTCCAGTGTCTGGTCCACCATTGACTGGTCATGTACTGTGGGGCAAAATGACTATGCTCTTAGGTTGAGCACTGGTCATTTGCAGAATGGATAAAATCCACCCATTCACACAGCAATTATATATTGAGTGCTTACAATGGGCCAGGTGCTGGGAAAAGTCATGTATAAATCTGTCTTTGGTGGAACCTTCATTCCCAAAGGGGATTATCCCTGGAGGAAAATAAAACAGGGAAGGACCCCGGGTAGAGTGGTGGGAGGAGGGAGGGAATATTTAGGATTTTAAATAAGACGGGAAGGGAAGGCCTCACTTACAAGGTAGTGAGGAAAGGAGCCATGCAGACATCAGACCATGCATTTCAGGCAGAAGGCTTTTAGTGTGTGAAGGAAACCTACTTGGGAGGTTTTGACCACAGGAGTGACATGCTCTGATTTTACTTTTAACAGGCTCACTCATTCCAAATACATTCCTGGTCTAGACAACTGAGGCTACATAAATGCCTTAGAGAATAAGCCCCGTAAGTGGTGCTGACAAGAAGGACGAGTACTTTAGAAGCGGTCATTAAAGTTGAGTGAGGCACATCACCAGACCCACTGGTTATGTGACTAGCAACCTGATGGCTCCCGCCCAATAAGCTTTTACTGGCTAACACCAGAAATAAATTCATTTGCCTGGAATTAATTACGGCTACTGAGAGGCTAGGGCACCCTTCCTTTGCCCCAGGTTGGGTGCATCACAGTGGCCATCCGCTCAACAAGTGGCTGCTAACTGCAGGCTAGGAGAGGCAATTTCTCAAGCAGCTGCTCTACTGAGAACCCAAGGGAGGGCAGCAGTACCTGGGGGATAACCATGACTCCAGAGGGGCCAAAAGCACGCATTCCCAAAGATGCAGCAGGCCAGGAGCAAACAGGCCAGTGCAACAGGCATGACGGCTAAGGAGGGGCTGGAAGCCACCAGCTGGCATCAACAGCTCCCTCTACGCCTGTACCAGGCCCCACAAAGTAGTGTCTTTATATGTGTATAATGGGGCCACAGTGGTTGCCTTTTAATGCATGTGCATCAGAAGTGGGAGGACAACTGGCAAGTGTGTCTTTAAAGAAGCAGACAACACGTGATCTCAGCAGAAGACGACCAGCAGGGTCATGACACACTCTCCACAAGGCTGGCACTGCCAGGAGAGGGTGAGGAAGTTAAGGCAGGAGCGTGAGGCTTCCTTGTCATGCCAACCACTAGCTGCACTAGCTGCACTTCAATCAAATCACCGTATGTAGAGCAGGGACTGCCAGGCTGGGCACAGTCAGGAAAGCAAGTCTCTGCGCAAGGTAATAGAAGCACACACATCCAACCAACTGAGGACAGGGAAACAGGACCTACCATCTCATCTATAAAGTCAAGAGGGCAGAACAAGCAAAGCATTTGACAAACTCCAACACCCTTTCATGATAAAAACACTTAACAGAATAGGAACAGAAGGGAATGGCACTGACCTAACAAAGGGGAGGCATTTGGAGCACCTGGGTGGCTGTCAGTTAAGCATCTGACTCTTGACTTCGGCTCACGTCATGATCTCACGATTTGTGAGTTTGAGGCCCGCACTGGACTCTGAGCTCACAGTGCAGGTCCTGTTTGGGACTCTCTCTCTCCCCCTCTCTCTCTCTGTTCCTCCCCTCTGCTTGTGTTCTCTCTCAAAATAAATAGACTTAAAAAAATAGTAAAAGGGGAGGCATTATGAAAAACCCACAGCTAATATACTCAATAACCCAAGACTAGACACTTCCTGCTTAAGATCGAGAATAAGAAAAGATGCCGGCTCTCACCACTTCTATTCAACAATGTACTAGAGCATTGGACCTGTCTGGTACTGGCCAGGGCAACTGGGCAAGAAAAGAAATAAAAGGCATCCAGATTGGAGAGGAAGAAGCCAAACCACCTCTGTTTGCACATGATGTGATATATATGGAAAACGCTAAATCCACAAAAAAATTATCAGAGCTAGTAAATGACTTCAAACAAAGCTGAAGGACACAAGACCAACACAGAAAAACTGACAACTGCTGACAGTAACAATAACAATAACACAGTAACACAGTAACACCTAACAATAACAATTTGAAAATGAATTTAATAAAGCAATTCTATTTATAAAGGCACCAAAAAATAAAATACTCAGGAATAAATTTAACCAAAGAAGTGTAATAAAAGTCATATGCTGAAAACTATTAACACAATGTTGAAAGAAATTAAAGGAAATCTAAATAAATGGAAAGACATCATGGATCAGAAGACTGTTAACATGGCAAGAGTCCCCAAATTGATCTACAGGTTTAAGGCAATCCTTACTGAAATTCCAAGTGCCAGTTTTGCATAAATGAACAAGTTAATCCTAAAATTCACAAGGAAATGCAACAGACCCTGAATAGTCAAAACAATCTTGAAAAAAAACAAAGCTAAAAGACTCACACTTCCAGATTTTAATACAACAAAACTACAACTATTAGGACATAATAGTGGCATAAAGATAGATATGTGGATCAATGGAAGAGCCCATAAATAAACCTATACATCTACAGTTAATTAATTTTTGACAAGGGTGCTAAGAATGCTCAACAAATGGTGTCAAGACAACTGCATATCCACATGTAAAAAAAATGAAGCTGAACTCTTACGTCACACCAGATACAAAAATTCAAAGTGAATCTAAGACCTAAACATAAGGGTTAAAGCCCTGAAATTCTTAGATGGAAAAATAGCTGTAAATCTGTGTGACCTGAGATTGGGCAACAGTTTCTTAGATGTGACACCAAAAGCACAAGCAACAGAAGAAAAAGTAGATATATTTCTCAAAATTAAAATCTTTGTATGTCAAAGGACTCATTAAGAAAGTGAAAAGACAACCCACAGAATGAAAAAAAATATTTGCAACATATATATCTAATATAGATCTAACAGCTAGGATATATAAAGAACTCTTAGAATTCAACGATAAAAAGACAAACAGGTCAATCACCAAATGGGCAAAGGGCTTGAATAAACACTTCTCCAAAGATACTACAAATGGCCAGTAAGCACATGAAAAGATGTTTAGTATCATTAGTCATTAGGTAAATACAAATCAAAACCACAGCGAGATACCACTTCATACCCACTAAGATGAAACAAAGAAAGAGGAAGTAAGTGTTGGTATGAATGTGGAGCAATGAGAATGCTCATGCATTGCTGACAGAAACGTAAAATGGTACAGGTGTTTTGGAGAACAGTTTGGTAGTTTCTGAAAAAAGTTAAAAATAGCATTACCATATGATCCAGCAATTCCACTCTTAGCTATATAGCCAAGAGAACTAAAAATACATATTCACACAAAAACTGGCACATGAATACACCCTGTGGCTCTATTTATAACAGTCACAGAGGTGAATGAGCCAAAATATCCATTTGTCAACTGACAGATAAACAAAATGAGGTATATCCATACAATGGAATATCATCCAGTCATAAAAAAGAACAGAGTACTGTTTATGCTACAATGTGAATGAATCTTGAAAATATTATATGAAGTAAAAGAAGCAAGTCACAAAAGGCCCCACGTTATGTAACACCTTTTACATGAAATGTCCGACATAGGCAAATCCATAGAGACAGAAGTGATGGCTGGGAATGAAGGAGGAATTGCCAATGATGATAATAGGTACAGGGTTTCTTTTGGTGATGATGAAAATGTTCTGGAATTAGCTAGTGGTAATTGCTGTACAACACAGCAGACAAACTAAAAGTCATTGAATTAGACTGTTTTTAACAATGGTAAATTTTGTGTTAAATATGAATTATATCTCAATAAGAAAAACAAGGGAGTCAGACAAGATGATTTTAAGCTTCCTTCTGTAATAACATCCCAGCAGTGTTTCATTTACTTTCTGGTCATAAACTATGATGCTAAGGAGAAAAGACTATCTGCAACATTCTTTTAAACTGTGAGAGGTAGCAGTATCTATGAGAATAATAATGACATTTTTTTAGACTAAGACTGTTATTAAACTTTAAGACGTGTTTTAAAAGTTAAAAAGATTTCTTTAAAAAAGAAGTTTGTAATGTGTATTTACATTTGACACCCTTTGACTCAGCAATCACATCGCTGGGAACTCATCTAAAATACATACCAACGGGGGCCCCTGGGTGGCTCAGTCGGTTAAGCATCCGACCTTGGCTCAGGTCATGATCTCACGGCTTGTGAGTTCAAGCCCCGCGTCGGGCGCTGTGCTGACAGCTCAGAGCTTGGAGCCTGCTTTGGATTCTGTGTCTGCCTCTCTCTCTCGCTCTACCCCTCCCCACCCCCCCCCCCCCAGTCTCTCAAAACTAAACATTAAAAAAATAAATAAAATAAAATACATACCAATGCAAGTCCACTAGTATAAACAGAAGTGGTGCTCACCATAGCACTAGATAAAATCGTAAAAAACCAGATAACAATCTAAATGTCTGCCAACAGAGCCAGTTAAATCAACTATGGTATCTGTATGGTTGGATACAACACAGAATGGGTTAAAAGGAATGAGATAGATCTACATGTACGAACACAGAATGAGACCTACAATATATCATTAAGTGAACTAAATATATCCCAAAGCAATCACAAGAAAGGTTCTGTTAACCCCTAGCACATGAAAACAGTGAAATGAATTTCTTGCCACATTCAGAGTTTGTTAGGGTGGTCCAAATTAAAAATACAGACTGCTTGGGGCGCCTGGGTGGCGCAGTCGGTTAAGCGTCCGACTTCAGCCAGGTCACGATCTCGCGGTCTGTGAGTTCGAGCCCCGCGTCAGGCTCTGGGCCGATGGCTCAGAGCCTGGAGCCTGCTTCCGATTCTGTGTCTCCCTCTCTCTCTGCCCCTCCCCCGCTCATGCTCTGTCTCTCTCTGTCTCAAAAATAAATAAACGTAAAAAAAAAAAAAATTTTAAAAATACAGACTGCTTGAAATAATGGAATTCCCTCTGGAAGCCCTGGCGGCTCATTCAAAGTAAGCCAGCTTACAAATCAGTCAAAAAAGTTCCAGGTGCCTGGTGGTCAGGAAAACTCATACCTCAGGACCAGGATGTCATGGATAAAGAAATTTAAAATATAAGCTCAAAACTGAATGCCAGATTTAATCATGATTCATGGTTCCTCTGAGCAAGTATAATATCTCATTCTTAATTATTTTCTATGAGGGTATGTGTGGACATAGAGAATGGGGTTGGGGAGGGAGGGAATTTTTCCTTTCTCCTTTCACATTACTGATTTTTGTTTAACAACAAACTTCAGTTACTTCTATAGTTAAAAAGAATTTGAAGGACAGAGATCTAATAACTGAACTCAGCAAGGTTGCTGAATACAGGGATAATATACATAAATTATTTCTACATTGCAATCATAAACAATTAAATTTAATAAACAATAGCATCTATAATAGCAATTCCAGGAAATGGGTCTAATGATAGATATATAAGACTTACATTAATTGAAGAACATACCAGGTTCATAACTTGAAAAATTCAATACTGTAAATATGTTGATTCCCCCTTAAGTGATCCAGAGGCACAATGTAAACCCACTAAAAATCCTAGCAGGTATGTTTTTTTGTAGAAATTTATAAGCTGACTTTAAAATTTATATGGAAATACACAGGGCCAAGTATATTCAAGACAGTCTTGAAGAAGAACAAAGCTGAAGACTTTTACTATCAGAAGTCAGTATGATAAAGCTACAATAACTAAGATAGTGTGGTACTGGTACAATGGACTCAAACAAATTAATGGAACTGAACAGAGTCCAGGAACAGACCCACATGTATATGACTAGTTGATTTATGACAGGAGATACTAAAGAGCAGTGGGAAAATGTTGGTCTTTACAACAAATGATGTTGTATCAACTGGACAGCCATATGGGGAAAAAAGGAATCCCCTACCTTATATCACACACACCCATAAATATCAACTTCATGCAGACAATTAAACCTAAGACCTAGTGTGAAGGTAAAACAATAAACACTAGACAATAACACAGGAGAATACCATTGTACCTTCAGGGCAAGCATACTTATACAGGACTAGCCATAAAAGGCAAATGCTGGTGAGTTATATTAATGAAAGAGCTCCGATCATTAGAAAACAGCATCAGGTTAAAAGATAAAGATTTGGCAACGGACTAACACAAGAATATATACAAAAAACTTTTACCTACTAATAAGAAAATGGCATAGAATATAAAACAAGCAAAAGACTTGAACAGGCACTTCACAAAAGATGATACCCTAATAGCCAATAAGTATATGAAGAGGTGCTCAAGCTCACTTGTCATTAAGAAAATGTAAATTAAAACCACAATAAGGTGCCACTACAAACCCATCTGAATGGCTAAAATTAAATAGAAATAGACAAAATGGGACAATAATACCAAGTTTTGCTGAGGCTAAGGAGCAACCAGAATTCTCATGCCCTGTGCTGTTCTTCCAGGTTGCTGTTTATTAATAAATCTATTAATGCTGAACATAGATCTTATGACTCAGCAGTTTGATTCCTTGGTATTTAGTCACCAAAATACACACACACACACACACACACACACATATACATATATATGTATATATATGTATATATATATACATATATATGTGTGTGTGTGTGTTCAACAAAAAATATATACAAGAATGTTATAGTAGCCCTTTTTATAATAGCCAAATGAAGACAAGCCACATGTCCATCAACAGTAAAATGGATAAACATATGATGGTGTAATCACATAATGGAATACCATACAACACTGAAAATGAACTAACTATTGCTATATGTGATACCATGAGTGACTTACACAGAGATATGATCTACCAAAGGATGCTACTTATATAAAGTTCAAGAAAAGACAAAACTTACCTTTAGTGTTAGAAGTAGGTCAGTGGCTATCTTTGGGAAGGGGTAAAAACTGACAGGGGTCTGGAAAGGAGTGCTGGCTGAGAGTCTACTTTCTGATCTGGGTGACACTTTACAAAGTTATATTCACTTTGCAAACACGCACTGAGCTATATACACTTGAGATCTACAATGACAGTCAAATCCTTTTTCTTCATATGTCCTTTCAACAAATGTTGAGAGACCTCAGATTCTTAAACCGAAAGAGAAGCACTTAAGAGGCTGCATGAAATGCCCTGGAGAAAGAGCCTAAGACTTCATTTTCTGAGGCAGTACAAATAAACTGCCTAAGCTAAGCTACTTATCTCCTGATTCTGAACATGACTTTTCTCTGCAGAATCAGACGGAGCCACTAACAAATTCTGGTGCAGGGTAGTCACTCTCCTCTTTTACACCTATTTGCAAAGAAATAAAAGCCCATTGGAACCTCACAAGAAACACTGAAAAATCTCAACTGCGACACAAATAAAACCGGGGCCTACTTTCTAGTTTTCTTTAGTTAAAAGGTAATAATCTTAGCCCATAAACATTATAAAATGAAAAAGAAATTATTCCTAACATGAACCAAATTATTCTATCATTTTGATCTTTTTATGCAACACGTTTTCTCATACACATGCTTAATACAGTTGCAAATGTGACTGCACAGAATCCTGTAGTCTACTTCTCCCAACATCGTGTCAGAAAACTACCCAGCCTGCTACACGGTCTTTTAAAACCACTCTTTTAAACAACTACATAATATCTTAACAAATGGATGTTCCACAATTTACCGAGTGCCAATGTTAAGTATCCAGGTTTTTCTAATTTTCCACCATGGCACACCATGGTGTATAATGGACTATTTTTTTCAAGCAGCTTTTTCTACATTTCAGATTATTTCCTTTGGCTGGCTTCCCAGATTGAAGGCAATCAACGTATTTATGGCTCTAGATATATATTCTTTGTGTACTATTTAGTTCTATTTTGAAACTGCTTACGTTTACACAAAATTCTAATGAATTCTGGACACTTCATGACTTAAAATATAATCCCTCACTTCCAAGGTAACTTGAGATGGCTTACAAAAGAAAGACATATAAAGAGAAATAATAAAAATAATATCAATGTAAATAATAAAGTAGACAAATACATATAGCAAACTATACCAAGGGTCAGCAAACTATAGCCTATAGGCCTAATCTGGTCTACTACCTGTTTTTGTAAATAAAGTTAATCCGATCACAGCCATGCTCATTCATTTACGTGTTGTGTATGGCTGCTTTCAAGTTACCATGGCAGAGCTGAGTTGTTGCCCTACTTGCAACAGAGACTGTATGACCTGCAAAGCCTAAAATATTCACTATCTGGCTTTCATAGAAAAAGCATACCACTCCTTGAACTACACTATCCATACTTATGGATTTTAATCTTAAATTGCAAAATTCCCCATCCATTCTGTTAAACCGACTTCCATTTCTGGCCAGGATAGGGCAACAGTGACCTGAGGACTCTTCCACTAAAAACAACAATAAAAGCAGACATGAATATGAAACAGTGGTTTTCAAGACAATGGACACCAGGCAATGAAGGACAGTGATCAGGAAAGATACAGCAGACGCGAACTATGTACTAACTGAACCTAACTGACATTTTTGGAGCACACCATTCAAGAGCAGATCATAGATTATTGGTTTTTTTAATGTTTATTTATTTATTTTGAGAGAGAGCAGAGAAGGAGCAGAGAGAGGTGAGAGAGAGAATCCAAAACAGGCTCCATGCTGTCAGCATAGAGCCTGATACAGGGTCTGAACCCACAAACCATGAGATCATGACCTGGGTGAAACCAAGAGTTGGACGCTTAACCAACTAGCTACCCAGGTGTCCCAGATTATATATTGTTTTTAAGGGTACACAGAATATTTACCAAGATACACCATAGTAAACATAATCTCATACACAACTGTCAAGAAATTTAAAAGGATTCCAGTCACCCAATGGATGTTCTCTTGCCACAGTGGAATTAGATTGGAAATCCATAAGATTATCTGGAAAATCTCTAAATATGTGGACACTAAATAATGGACTTCTAATTAACTCATGAGTCAAAAAGAAGCCAAAAGGAAAATTAGAAACTATTTTGAAATGAAAGAAAATACAACATAATAACTTACATGATGCTACCTAAGCAGAATTTAAGGGGAAAATTTATATCTAAAATGCCTACACGCACAAAAAAAGGAAAAAAGGCCCCCATCAAATGATTTCACCTTTAACCTCAAATGATGAGAAAAGAGCAAATCAAACCCAAAGTAAACAGAAGAAAGGAAATAATATAGATCAAAGTGAAATCAATGAAATAGCAAACAAAAATACAGAAAGTCAATGAAAACTGGTTCTTGGACAGCAAAACGAATAAACCTCTAAGCAAACTGATCAGGAAAAAAGAAAGATGACACAAATTAGGGCGCCTGGCTGGTTCAGTTTGTAGAGCATGAAACTTTTTTTTTTAATGTTTTTACTTATTTTTGAGAGAGAGACAGAGCATGAGTGGGGGAAGGGGCAGAGAGAGAGGGAGATACAGAATCCAAAGCAGTCTCCAGGCACTGAGCTGTCAGCATAGAGGCTGACGGGGGGCTTGAACTCATGAACTGTGAGATAACGACCTGACCAAACAAAGTCAGATGCTTAACTGACTGAGCCACCCAGGCGCCCCTGGGGTTCTTATTTTTAAATATAACTCTTGATCTCAGGATCAAGTTGAGTGAGTTTGAGTCCCACACTGGGGGTAGAGTTTATTAAAAAAAAAAAAAAAAAGATACAAATCACCAGTATCAGAAATGAGTGAAGTGACCCACCTACTGATTCTATAAACAGAATAGTAAACAAATATTATGAATTGCTTTATGCTTGTAAATTCAGTAACTTATGACAAATTCTTTAAATAAACACAGTACTGAAGCTCATTCAAGAACAGATAACTTGAAGAGCCCTACATGTAATAGAAATTTTAGTTAAAAAACCTTCCTACAAAGAATCAGTTCAAGATGGAGTCATTGTTAATTCTGCCAAACATTTAAGAAAAAATAATACGAGTACTACACAAACTTAGAGAAAACTGAAGAAGAGAAAATATTTCTGAACTCATTCTATGAAGACTGCATTACCCTGACACCAAAAACAGGGAAAGATATTACAAGAACCCTACACATCAATACAGACACATCTTTGAGATTGTGGGTTGAATTACAGACCACCACAATGAAGCAAATATAACAATAAAGTGAGTCAAATGAGTTTCTGGTTTCCCAGTGCATACAGAAGTTACATTTACACTATCTCGTAGTTTATTAAGTGTGCAATAGCATCATGTCTAAAAAGCCAATTCATATACCTTAATTAAAAAGTACTTTATTGCTTAAAATGCTGACCATCACCTGAGCTTTAAGTTATAATCACTAATCACTGATCACCATAACAAATATAAATAATGGACCAGTTTGAAATATTGTGAGAATTACCAAAATGTGACAGAGACATGAAGTAATAAGCAAATGCTGTTGGAAAAATGACACCAATAAATGAAGTGGAAAATAGCATACAAAATTGCTTGAATATAGCATTGCCACAAACCTCCAAATAGTAAAAAACACAGTATCTGCCAAGTATAATGAAACAACACGCAATAAAATAAGGTATGTCTGTATCCCTCACAAACACAAATGTAAAAAACTGCTAAACAAAATTTTAGCAAACTTAATTAAAAATATATACAGACAGGGGAATACCTCATGATAAACAAGGGTTACCCCTGAATGCAAGGTTGGTTTAACAACCAAAAACCAGTCGGGTCGCAGGTCCACAGACTTAAAAGAATTGCTGAGCTAGAAGAGACCTTAGAGATCACCAACCTGAACCCTTTGTATTATAGATGAAGAAAGGAGGCCCACAAAGCCAAGATCACACAGCTGATTAGGAGTCAGGCCTCAAGGTTGAACCTAGGGACCCAGCACATAGTAGAAACACAAACTTGGCTGTACTTCATTATTTGATTAGCACATATACCATTATTTTATTACTTTGACAGTAAGCATGGTGTGATGTCTTCGGGGTTAGTAAGTGCTGGGTTTGAATTCCAACTCTGTCTCCTATAGACCTGGGCATGTAATTGAAGTTCTCTAAGCCTCAGTATCCTCATCTGATAAACGGTGATAATAACAGTCTCTGTATCACAGGTTGGTTGTAAGGATTAAAAAAACGTACCTAAAGCACTCAGTAAAGCACTTGGCCCCTTCCAACAAAAATATTACTATTACCACCACCACCAATACCATTGCCTATTACCACCACATTTGCATTATGAGGACATCAAGGACAGACACTGTGCAGTCCACCTGTAGTACTGACACTCCCTTGAAAACACTCAGACCCAGGAACCCCACCAAAGAGAAAATCATACAGATCATACAGGCATACCTTGAAGATACTGCATGTTCAGTCCCAGACCGATTTTTTTTTAATGTTCATTTATTTTTGAGAAAGAGAGAGAGAGAGTGCGCGCATGAGCGGGAGAGGGGCAGAAAGGGAGACACAGAACGCGGAGCAGGCTCCAGGCTCCACACTGTCAGCACAGAGCCCAAGGTGGGGCTCGAACTCACAAACCGCGAGATCATGACCCGAGCTGAAGTCAGGCGCTTAACCAACTGAGACGCCCAGATGCCTCAAGTCCCATACCATTTGATTTGTCATTTCTCTACTTCTGGCCTGGGCTCTACCGAGAATGAAATCTTTTATTTGAGTGGCCTGTTTCCTTTTTTTGATTTTCTCCCAATTACCTGCTTTCCCGTCCACAGTGGAAAGGGCTTCAGGATGGCAGGAGGAAAGAGCTTCACACGCCCCACTTTGTCTGTGAGTCCTCGGTACAGCAGCTCCATATATTGCTCCCGAGTGAAAAAGCAACCTCGAGTGGTCATGTTTGCACCTGAAACCATGTGATCTTGAATCAACCCCGCCAAGGGCTGGCCATCCTACAAACCAAAACAGTAAGAAGACAAATAGGAAGTCACATTCTAATTCCTAATCATCTGCTTGGAAGCCATGTACTAGCAACAGCCCTCCCTTACACCCCTGTACTGTCCTGCCCCACAGCCTTCCTAGGCTGATGCTTGGGCCTCCCATCTGGAGAGCAAACTGCCTCCCAAAGCACATGACCAGGCATTCCCGACCGGCTTCCACTGTGACCATTTGCCGACTGTTCTAGAGCAAAACAGCTCCAAACTCGTCCAGCTCCCCACGCCTTCTGTCCATAATCCCGTCTGGTTCTAGTTACTCAGGCAAAAGTTTTGGCATCTCTGCATAAATTTGGTCTAGCTTGCACTTTGCTGTGTTGTTGCTTTTATACTTTGGTTTTATGCTTTAGTATTTTTTCACACATTTCTGGCCTGGCTCTCCTCTAAATCAGCGATCCATTCAACAAATATTTATTGAGAGCCTACTATATGCCCAGGCAGTGGGTTAGCCCTCCAATCTACTCTAGTGGGCCAAACAGACATGATCCTTTATGGTGAGGAAGAGCTACATAGTAAACGAATGATTGGATAAATACGTTACCACAAAGGGTTTTAAATAACATGGAGAAAAATAACAGATGGGTCATCATTTAGATTAGAAGTAGGGGGATGGTCAGAAACGATCTCTCAGGGGCACTATTACAGAGCCCTGAGCATTACTGACTTAAGAGTCAGCTCTCTCTAAGGGGTAGGGGTTCAAGAGATTTGAGAGGGCCTGATGTGCATGACTGTAAAAGAAAAGAATGTACGTTTACAACTGTCTCTTCACAATGTAGCACATGTTCATGGTGGGCCTTTAATAAAGGCTGTTGTCTACCAGATGCCCAAACAAGGGCTATTATGTAAGCCCCAGTACATTCATCTCATTTGAAATCTTTCAGACTTTCTGATCCCTAGTCTCCTGCAACTTATCTGTAGGTCTGTGTTCATGGCAACATAAGACACACTAAAGTAAAAATAGCTGTGCCCACTGACATTTTTTAAGAGGTGATTTTTGCAAACTTTTTAATGTTTATGGGAACTTGAGAAAAATCTGTGCCTTGGATCTAAAGATTGCTATCATTTGATTGCTTGTTAAACACTATCCAATATTATGGCAAGGTTTCATAACTAAGGCCAAAGGAACTCACGAATGCAGCCATGGAGAAGGGCCTGGAATTTAACCACATGTACTAATTCAAAGGATAAAACAGATGCTTGTCAAATAGCCTAAATACTGTGGCAATGGGCTCTACATAAACTCAAAGACAATTATTATAGATGGGCTGAATAGCTGCTGTAGATAGAAGGCAAGGTCAGATGGTGCACACGGCCCTTCTTACGAAGGCTCTGGGTTAAGAACATGAATAAAAACTTATACTCTGCATCTTGTTCCAAAGACAAGATCTTATTTTGCTTGGGGGAAAAACCCAAACCAGTATTACGCAATTTGCCTCATCCCGCAAGTCTTTGGGGGCAGATATAGAGTTTTCCTTTTGTTTTCTTCCTTTAAAGAACATAATTACAAGTTATGTGATCTATTCAGTGCCTTCTCCTCTCTCCATCCAGATTTTTCCATGACTAGAAAATTGCCTTAATGGCTAAATTGCTTTCAATGCAATAATCATGAATTGTAGGGAGAAATGCTGATTAAAGCAACTTACTGAGGGCCTACTTATAATCCTAGATTTCCCAAATCCTGCTTAGGATCAGAAAGACCATCTCTAAATCAGAAACCCAGATAATTGTCAGCTATCCTATTCCATCTAATATCACAGCAAAATGACATTACAATTAGTGCCTTTGGTCAGGATGCTTGGAGAATTAGGGTATTCTGTGACCTAAATTTTCTGGCTAAGTTGACAGAGTCAGGGAAACGCTCAATCCTTGTTAAAAAAACTTTCCACAAGGCACTGGCCCTCAAAAAATACAACAAAGAGAAGAAAAACAAAACTCCACAAAGAAACACATCAATGAAAAGTTCAGCTGTTTTCTTAGGAGAGAAACAGCTGAAGTTCCATTCACCTCCTATTTTAAGTAAGAAACACAACTCCATTAAATACATTCAAGCAACAATGAAATGTACTTTAATCAGGTCCTATGATTAATCAAGGAAGAGAACCTGAAACAAAGACGTGGAATAATGAACAAAGGGAAATGGAAGCAAGGGAAATAAAGACACACCAAGAAAAATTAGCCCTCTCACTGCCCCTCCTTCCCCCAAAAAGGCCTTTTCTGGTTTAACAAAACTAGCTCCTGCTCTCCTAGGACTCTGCCCCCAAAGTAGTTCAAGACATGCTACATTTTTGTAACCGTTAGCAAAATAAGGATTCCATTTCTTGGCATTTACACTATAGACTAACTGAAATTTATCAAGAATCACAACCTCTGTACTCTGTTCTGCCTGTCTCCTGACCTGCAACTCGTGGGCATGCGAGCACGTGATGAGGCACATCTGGATTTAAACAGGTCAGTCCTTTGAAGGACGCAGTGTAAGCATGAAGCTTCTGTATAACCTTACTCAATCAAAACGAAGTATAGACCATTCAAGTTCGTTGGCCTGAGAACTTCAAAGCACCCCCCATTCCAACTCCTCTAATGTCCAGAGGTCACTGGACATGTACAGAGAACCATCTGGCTGCTCCCCAGTAGTGTCCCCTGTGGTAAAATGTGACCCTGCCTCCAGAGTCAGAGAACCACTTTAGTCCTGGGATCCGCTTACTGCCATAGTACCTCTTCCATCCCCAGCCTTGCCTGTAAAGGGAGGCTAATAACACCTGGTGCCGAGCACCTGAGCTTGGGAGTCAACGGTGCTGGGTTCGAGTCTTGGCATCGTCACTGGCTGGCGAGCTGCTCACTTGTGTTTCCTCATCTGAAAATCACTACTTCTTAAGCTTGTTTTGAGGACTAAACAAGAAAATGTTTGCAGGTCACTCAGAGCAGTGCCTGAGGCACGGAGAGTGCTCAATAGGTGGTGGCTTTTGTTGTCACACAATGACAGTCACAACTGTTATTTATGTGAAAAGACAAAAAGCCAAATTTCAAGTTAGTCAACTTATTATTCTAACTTCTGAGGGACCCCAGTGGGCCTTTAACTCCTCTTTCCCACTTTTAGCCTCTTTACTAATCAGCAGCTGGCTGCAGCAGGCAGAGAAGGGAAAGAGAGTGAAACTCAAATAGCTGGGTCCAGCACGGAGCCATCCCAGCGTGTCTGATGGCCAGGAGGCTGGGATGCTGGGCCCCTGGCCACTGACAGATTCTCTGGGTGGCAGATGACTGCTGAGAAGAGAAGTTACCAGGTGGAGAAAGCACTGACCAATGCTGGATGTCTCCGAGCAGCCTCCCGTGCTCCCCTGGCTGCAGACGTTTTCTCTTGCAGAAGGTTGGCAAGACGCCCAGAGGGGGAAAGAAGTAAAGCCCCGAGGACCCGGGAGCTCCCTGTAACTTCCTCCGCCTTCTCAGCAGTGTGCTGGTCCAAGCACTTCATGTAAACGTGGACACTAACAGCACCTATTCTAAGGGCTCTGCCAAGGGTGAAAGGGGAAGCCTCTGAAGTGCTTTGCACAGTGTCTACCATTGAAAAAGGGCTTGGCAAATGGTAGCCATAATTCCATGTTACTATTACTACTGATTCTTTCATACTCCACCACAATCCAACTGAACGACGTAGAATTGTGAATCACTGTGACACAAACCGCTGATAATTTAAAAGGCGTCAGGCCCCAGGATGGGTGGTGAGGGGTAAATGGAGTCTGGAACATACTCTGCTCTCTTTCCTTCAGCCTGGCTCTTTCCCCACCCTCTTGCTCTCATGAACACTCACTGACTCAGGCCCCTGCCACTTAATGGAATGGGTCAGCTGGCCGGGCAAGGGGGAAGGAAACTGAATCCTTCTCTTGTACCCCACTGGACAGCCATGACCACATGGCGCTGCTTTAAAAATGTTTTTAAATGTTTGTCTATTTATTTTGAGAGAGAGTACTAGTCGGGGAGAGGGGCCGAGAAAGAGGGAGAGAGAATCGCAAGCAGGCTCCATGCTCAGCGTGGAGCCCAATGCGGGGCTCGATCCCACGACTGTGAGATCATGACATGAGCCGAAATCAAGAGTTGGACGCTCAACTGACTGAGCCACCCAGGTGCCCCTACGTGGCTCTGCTTTTAAGGACCAACCTCAGTGACAGAAGTCAGGGATTCAAAGGGGAGACACCTTCATGGGCTAGAGGGATCTCATCTGGGCCCTTGGGTTAAGCTGTCTCTAAAAACTCATGCTTGTCAGAACTCAAAGGATCAAAGTCATCTGGGGATCATAAGGACCATCATAGTTAGGATGCTAATGCTTGCTGAAGGCTAATAACTTGTACAATGCAAACATAAGTCTGGAAGAAAAGACCTCTTACAGAGCTAATAGTTAATACCCTCTAAGCAACTACAGGGCTGAAAACCCCACCTGGAAGAAGCCAGGACCCTCTATTCCATAGGCCTCTGCCCTAGAGCTACCCACTGACACCAGAAGACAAAGAGCCCAGACCTGGAATGCCAAGTTGTGTCAGCAAAGACCATGGAACTGCCTCAAGGTCAGACCTACCTTGGGAACAAGGTACTGCTGATCTGTACAGGCCAGGACGTAGGCCTCAGCCCGGCCCAGTTCACTCTGGGGGAAGTGGGCATTCATCTCGTCTCCATCAAAGTCGGCATTATACGCCTTGCAGTTGGCATAATGGAGCCGCAGGACTTTCTCTTCGGGCAGGATGCGGGCGTGGTGTGCCTGGATGGAGGGTCTGTGCAGGGTGGGCTGTCGGTTCAGCAGGAGGATGTCCCCATTCTTCACATGCCGGCACACCTGGGGGCAGAGAAGAGCAAAGGGGGGAGGTCGGTGACAACTTCAGCATCATCACTATTGTTCCCAGGGCTCTCCTCAGCCTGGTCTGCATATGGCTTCCGTCCATCTCCTGTTTTATTCAACCAAACGAAAGGGGAATTGGTCCCTTTTTTTAAGGAAAAAACTTTTCAAAAAAAATTTTTTAATGTTTATTTATTCTTGAAGGAGAGAGGGAGACAGAGCATGAGCGGGGAGGAGCAGAGAGAGGGAGACACAGAACTCAAAGCAGACTCCAGGCTCTATGCTGTCAGCACAGAGCCCGACACAGGGCTCGAACTCACGAACCACGAGATCATGACCTGAGCCGAAGTCGGACGCTCAACCGACTGAGCCACCCAGGCACCCCTGAAACCCTAGAAATCTTTGAGAAATAGCTACTAGCCCAGTGTAGCCCTGATCCCGGCTCTGGGCTCAGAGATGCAAGTGACAGATGAGGCCCCAGGCCCCTGTTCAGTAACCTTTGTCTTCTTCAGAGAGGTATGGCCTTTCCAGAGTCTTGGATTCCTCTGAAAAATGGTCTAGGGAAAGAAATGAACACATCTGACGACAGCATGTCTGCATGGAGCTGTGAAACCCCTGGCTTGAAAGGACCTAGCAGACCTCTGGGATTCCCCGCACTGCCCCCTGCCCCAGGCACATGAGAATAGGTTGTTTTAAACATGAATCCTAGGTTTTAGAACTATCTCACCCAATCTCTGGAACACAGAGTTTTGAGTCCCAGTTCAATGCCTTCTGAAAACATTCTGTTGCACTTAAAACATTAAAAAGAAATTTAAATTGCCATAGTCTTTTGGGAAAACAATCTGACAACAGATTTAAGAACGTTTAAAACTCCTTTCCTTTTGGCATTTCAGAAGGAAAAAAGTGCCAATGTCAGGTTACATAAACACATATGTTTAAGCAGCAGTGCTCACAGAGGACAAACATGAAATAACTTGGGCTGCTCCACAGAAGCGGCATGGGTAGGTAAACCATGATATACACTATGGAATACTATGCAGTGATGAAAAAAACGGAGTTAAATACTCATCCTTCCGTGATGGCGATGATATATTCAAGTAAAAAAAAAAAAAAAAGGAAAAGAAAAAGAAAATCCAGGTGCCATATAAGGTGACAGGATGAGGCGACTTAAAACCCAAGACAATTCTTTATGTATTTATACATACAAGGGAAAGGTTTCTTGGCTCCCTACCCAGCTGTCCCTATGGACTCCGCAGGTACAAGCGCACATGGGAAAAGTAAGGCACAGAGTACATCTTTACCTCTACACATCTTAGTCCTGTTCCTGCAACAATGCGTGTGTATTACTCCTATTCATTTTTTTTTTTTTAAAGATCTCCAACTATTTTTAAGAAAAGCAACAAGTACTGCCCAAGTGATATGCTCATTGTGGGGCAGAAAACTCAGAGAACAGAATAAAGACCACAAGTAATCTTACTCCTTAAAAGATAGCCACCATTCACACTTTTTTCCCCCTTACCAATACGCCACTGGTCATGTCCTCCTGACAGAACACCAGTTCCCACAAAGCTGACTCTAGTGGAGGGCTCACTGAGCTTTATACTGCCCTTTATCTTACCTTATGTTAACTACTGGGCTTCCTAAATGATGAACCCAAAAGCTATTTTTTTTTTTTTTTTTTTTTTTTTTAAATTTTTTTTTTTCAACGTTTATTTATTTTTGGGACAGAGAGAGACAGAGCATGAACGGGGGAGGAGCAGAGAGAGAGGGAGACACAGAATCGGAAACAGGCTCCAGGCTCCGAGCCATCAGCCCAGAGCCTGACGCGGGGCTCGAACTCCCGGACCGCGAGATCGTGACCTGGCTGAAGTCGGACGCTTAACCGACTGCGCCACCCAGGCGCCCCCCCCAAAAGCTATTTTAAAAGAGAAATGTATGAAGGCAGCTGCCCCAGCCATTCTGCAGGCCCCCTGAGCAGCTCAAATCAGTCTTGGTCAGACCCTTCCCACCCAAATGGACTTGGTCCCAAATGGACTTGGTCAGACCCCTCCTACCCAAGTTTCCCTCAATTATAGCAGGTAACAGGTTGGGGGTAACAAATTCCTCCAAGTCTAGTCTCTTTATGTTGCCCACATTTATGAAGCTGAACCAGAAAGGTGGCTCCAGAGAGTCTAGAAGTAGACAAAAGATCCTGTCCCCATCCACCCCACCTCACCCCAAATTTTCAGCTGAGCTGAAAGTTTCCTCCAGGTCAGGGAAGCAAGGAGCAAAACCCTGAAATTCTAAATGTCAGTCCTAAAAGCACTTAGCAAGGAGGCAGTCTTTCCGCGCTCCAAGGAGTTCGAAAATTCCCCTCTCTGCCCCCACATCCATGTTTCCAAGGAGACCTGAACTCTGAGAATTCTCATGAGGGTCTGTCCAGGGCACGTCATAGAGACTGAGCTGACTTTCAAGGTCTTATTTCTTTAGCTTCTCCAGGGAGAAACTGCCCAGACCTGTGGGCAAAACCCCAGGATGGGCTCAGATTTGAGTCTCGTAAATTTGAGACATCCTCTAGCATAAGCAAACCCCACAGCTGGGAAGGCAAGCAGGCCAGTCTGGCAGGCACCAGCCAATCCAAACAGAAGCCCTGGAGCAAAGGGAGCTCCCCTCGCCAACCCAAACCTGAGGCCCTTCCTTTCTCTTGTATCTAAATAAATACTGCAGTGAAAATTAGCATGCCCCAGTGCCCGGGTCAGAGTTTTCAGAAGCCGACCCAGAGCCAAAGAGCGGCTTCTGGCAGGCTGCTGGGCTGGGAAATGAGCCTCAGCCGTCCTGGCCACCTCCTCCCAACTTACAAGGCCCAGAGGAAGGGACAGAGATTTCACACCTCCCAAGGGAAATGGGTCCTGTCAGTCACCCTTTTCCTTCTCACCTAACCTGCGGTCCGTCCTTCCCCGGACAAGGCTCCCTGCTTCCCAGTCATGACCCCAGCTCTTTAGTCTAGTCCTGATCTACGTGTAACGCGTTAACCAAAATCTGCAAAAGGTTACAAATATGTTATAAGTACACACGTACGTAATTATACAAGTTAGCATCGTTTATAATGTTATTGAGATTTTGGAAAACAGGGGTGCCTGGGTGGCTAAGTGGTTGAGTGTCTGACTTCGGCTCGGGTCGTGATCTCATGGTTCGTGGGTTTGAGCCCCGTATTGGGCTCTGTGCTGACAGCTCAGTGCCTGGAGTCTGCTTACGATTCTGTGTCTCCCTCTCTCTCTGCCCTTCCCCTGCTGCTGTTGCTATCTCTCAAAAATAAATAAAGATCTAAAAAAAGAGAGATTTTGGAAAATAAAAATAATCATCCTTCATCCCCACGTCCTGATGTTAAGAGCCACTTTTCCCTCATAAAGTCCCTTCCTGTCTTCGCCCTGGTTACAGGTCCAACGTGGCCCTGCCACCTCAGTGCCTCCCTCATCTCAGCCTGGGTCCGTCTACTCCGCAGGAGTTTCCTGAGCACCTCTTGCATGCTGGGTGCTGAGAACACCCTGCCCATGTCCTCACGGAATTTAGGCATTGGAGGGAGGATGAATGTGAATGGGTGCACGCATGGTGACAACACCACACAATGAGAACAAGGGGTGGGGTGGGGGTGATGAGTGTGTGGTGGGAACACCATGGGGCGCACCTCCCACAGTTTTGAGAGTGTCAAACTACAGAACACAAGCAGGACACCTGCTTTTGTAAACAGAGTCTTCCGGGCACGTGGCCAGGCCCATTCATTTATGTGCTGCCTGCGCTGGCTCTGACACTCCCAAGGCAGGGTTGATTAGCTGCACCAGAGACCATGTGGTCCCCAGAGCCTAATATATTTACAATCGGGCCCTTGGCTGGAAAAGTTTGCAGACCCCTGCCCCAGAGGATGAGGGCTTTGCTGAGACCCGAAGGACTAGCAGGAATTGGCCCGGGAGCGTGGGGGAGGGCAGTGATCCAGGCGGGGACACAAATACACGAGGGCAAGGCCTGAAGGGAAGGGACTCTGCAATGATGGGGGCTAGCTGGAACATGGAGGCAAGCTGAGAGGTGAGGCTGGAGGGGAAAACAGGGACAGTGTGCCCAGGACTGGAACTGAAGTCAGAAGACCAGCGAACGGGCCCGCCCCATTCAACCTCGCCACTACTCGGAACGCACTTCAGTCACTTCCCAGGAACTGACCAGCCTGTGGCAGCAGGCCAGCCTTCCCTCTCTGAAGCTCTGGATACCGCTCACCTCCGACCCCACAGACGTAACCAAGGCCGTGTCAAGTTCTCTGTGCAACTGCCTCATCCTTGCATCCCAATCACGTCAGAAACCCTGTACCCTTCTGCTGGTCTTTCAGATGCCCTTAGCTACTGGCCCCGCTGCCTCATGAGAGCTCTGAAACCTGACTGCTCCCACTCTTCGAACTGCTCTCCTGCGTCACAAGTGACCTTCATTTGGACAAACCGGATGCACCCTCTCTGTTTCTGCACTCTACTCAGACTTCACATGGAACTTCATGAGCATCTAACAGGTATCCCTGGGAGATATGAAGATACCCAGGGCTGCTCTTTCCCACAACCACATGTGGGAAACAGATGCAGATGCCAAATGAGGAGGCCCAGCTCCCCCACCCCCCAACCACTCTCCCTCAGCTTCCCCGGTCCTCCCTGCCTTCCTCCGGCTTCCACATTTCAGCCCGTGAGTCCCCCATTTTCTCTCTCCATTGTACTTTGTGCTCAGAGTTCACACTCTGAAAATTAACTCTTATGGCCCTTAATTTAAGTCCCACACATCCACCTCTCACAGGAGATGGGCCTTTAGATTCCCCACCATCACCTCACTTTACAGGGGCCCGATGTACCTCCTGTCAGGGCACTGCCACTCTCCTGTGCTGGGAACCACAACTTGGTTCTCACCTCCTGTCTCTTCCACAGCCTTGACCCCCACGCTATCCAAGTCACCCCCTCCCCCCAAACATCCCTGCCATAACCTTCACTTTCCTGCAGCCTTCAGGCTGGCCCTCACCTGCCTCCTGATGACTGAATCCTCCGTGCCCTCCCACCCTCAGGAGCCCTTTTGTTGTTGTTGTTGTTGAGTTTGCATCACATTATTTCTAATAAGAACTGCATCTCAGTCACCATCGAGATACAAAGATAAATACCGATAAAGCATGTAAGTGCATCATGCATATTCAAGCCAAAACCAAGAGTATGTTTCCATCCTTACTGGGCATCTTAATCTACACACCTGAAAACCAACTATAACTTTTTTGATCAAACACACATAATTTCTTTTTTATCTTTAAAGTTCTTTGACTTCCATGTGCCTTTCTTGCTGAGCATCAAGCACTAAAGCCAGAAGTCTCTGTTGCTAGTCCCTGTTGTGTCTGCCACACCACCGAGCAGTGATGCCACACATTCCCTGGTGATGCCCCCACCACGCTGTAAACTCCAGAGTAGCACGGCCTTGTCTACAGTGACTGGCAAAGCGCGGCACAGAGAGCAGTGGGTCCTCTGTACCGCCGACCCCCACTCCACTCTCCATTTTTCTCCCCAATTTTCCAACCATGAGACTCTTTCACGTGTTTGGCTTGAGTTAACTGGAAGACTACCTCATGTTTGTCTTGCTTCACCCACAAGTTACGTGAAGTACATCTCGAGATCTCCTGCATCCCTTACACAGCTCCTACCAAAACACCAGGCGCTTCAGAAAGGCAGAATAATCCCATGAGCCTCAACATAAACCTTACTTCATGCACTAGAAAAGAACAAAACAGGTGACCTGATCTGTGTCTGCCTGTGTCCCCTACGGCCAAAGCAGAAAATGGGTAGCATTCTACTGCTGTACCTTGGCAAAGCAGTGAGACAGGAAGTGAGAGGAGAGGCTGTGGTGAAGAACCAACAGTCACCACAACAAGGCCACAGGGCTTCCCTAATCCTTTTTGTTCCTCCTCCAAAGTTCCCTCAAGGCCGATGGAAACTTTGTAGAGCTCCACCTCATTACTAAAGACCTGGGTCAGCCACTAGGTCTGTACATGTCAGAGAACCACGCAGACGAACACTCACTCTATCAGTCCCCTAAGTTAAACCCAAATAAAGATCCATTTCACCTCAATAACTTCTGCCACTACTGCCTGGCTAGGGGTCATCTGTTATGCTCCCCCCAGCATAAATGGCTACTATTTAGCAGGACACAAATGTCACTCACCAATTTCATACCCCCAGCTAATCAATTACGTACTCTTTCCAGTGGAGCCGAGGTAAGCTTTGGGATCCCTTAACACAGAACTACAAGCAGCCATCAGCAACTGCCAGGAAATGAGGCATCAGATGAAACCTGTGGGTTACCAGTTATCACGGACACAGCACATTTCCTTCCTTTAGGTCAGTTCTCAAACATTAGCAGGCAGAGGAACCCTCCAGAGCACTTGCTAAAACACAGATTCCTGGGCCCCATTCCCAGAGATTCTAATTCATTTTGCGGGGGGTTGGGGAGAAGAGGGTGAATGTGCATTTCTCACAAGCCCTAGGGACGCTGCTGCTGCTAACCTCAGAACCACCCTTTGAGGAGCCCTGCTTAAGGACAGCAAACTCTCCTGCTCCAGGATCACAACTGAGTCATCATTAGAGAGTACTTCTCGAGTCTTTGATGTGTGCCCAGCACCGTGCTGCATGTCATGGGACAGCCAAATGAAGCTTGAATCATGGTGTCAAGATCCTAGGAATGCCAGCTCGAGCTGGGAAGATAAAGTAAGCCCCATGAAACCCTTAAGGAACACCCACATGCAGGGGAAGCTTCATCTTGTGAAGGCAGAACAGCTCATGGATTCCTGTGTCAGCACTCATGGCTGGCAGTCACAGGGGAGCCAGACAGGAGCTGGCCGAGCCCCTGAGCAAATCTGTCCACTACTCACAATTTTTGTCCCCTGGGGCTTAGGTGCCCCCGTGGCTGGTGTCAGGAGCTGTTTGGCCACGGCTTCCCGCTGTGTCAGGTCCACAGCACTCAGGGCCGTACGACTGCCATCCTCGTTGATGACCATGGAGGCTCCCGGGTGCACACTGGGGCCATTGATGACTGCTTGCCTCAGTTCCTGAACATTCCAGGGGGTGACTGGCTGAGGGTAGGTCAGTTTTGTGGCAAACACCTGGAAACAGGGAGTGGATATGAAAATTCGGGGTAGGCAGAAAAGATTGTATAGAGATTCAAAATCTGACTCAACAGGCTGTGAGACTTCTTCCCCATGACGTGGAGGTGCTATCTTAGCCACAAAGGTCCTTCAGGGAGTATGCAACATCCTGTCTGTCTTCTCCACAAAGCCATTTATCTAGACTTGAGGCCCCAAGGGAATAGAGATCAGGCCTCCTTTCCTAGCAGTCTGTCTGGAGAGAAAAATTTGAGTGTTGCAGTTTACACATTAAAATTTTTTTCACCCATTCTAAAACTTCATCATTTCCTCACCCACCAATCAATTCACAGTCCCCAAAGGCAACACAGAATGGGACACTAACTTGAGAGAGGCGGCAAATACCCACCCTCAAGTACCACCACAGCCCCCTCCACTCCAGTAGACATCACTAACCCAGACATGGCGTTGGAGCCTCTACCCAGCAGTTTTGGCTGCCACTGCAATCAAGGTGGCACTTGAGATGAAACCAATTCAGTCTCCTGATATATGAGAAAGTGCAGCGTTACCACTTAACGCTTAACCTGCAATATACTCCAAGAGGAGTTATGTGGTTAAGTAAGCTTCTAAGTGGCTGAATGTTATAAACACTCTGATGCTCCTACATGCACACAACATATCCGAGACTATGCAGAGTCCTTCATAAAGAACCTGGTTGAACTCTGTCCAGGTCTCTGCTTAAACAACACTTTGCGAAAAGCCTTACCTGCCACCCCAGCCAGCGCTCCCTTTCCCCACGGCCTATTCTGTTTTTTCCAATGCACTGACCACCACCTGACAGTGTTTATGCTCCTATATATTCCTTTATTTGTCTCCACTACTGGAATGTAAGCCTCTCAGGGGACACTCTAGTCGGTTTGGTTCCCTGCTCATCTCTAGCTCATTCCCCAAATTTATTTCAGTTCCTCTGCTCCCATGACACCTCTCCACGGTGCTTTACGGGAAGGGTGTGCCACAAGGGACCAAGAGGCAATCTCGCACAGTCAGCTCCTCACAGCCATCCTGTGAGTAACACCCCCAGGCTACCATGGCCCTGAGACCTGAACAGGCTGGAGGTAGGCAGAGGGGGAGTCCCTCCTTAGGACAAGTCATTATGAAATGAACCCACATCCGAGAAAGGGAGGCTCGGCACCTCTGAAGGTGGAAACAAGAGGCAGCACTACAGGTCTCTCCTAAAGCTGGGATGCTCTATGCATTGTGAGGCCAAAGGCTATGGGGGTAGTCCATGCCTTCTGTCCAAAGAAAGCAACAAATAGCAACGAAATGGGCCTCAGACTCAGGAAGGTCACAACTGGGCTTCACAATACCTTTCTCTGCCACCTGACCCAGCTTCCAGACATAAAGATCTATGGCTCTAGGAGGCAGTGGGCCCAGGACTAAGCTTTCTCTGACTCCTGGCCTCTCATATGTGTGCCTTTGCCCAGGAAGCCGAGTGTACCCAAGAGAGACGAGGCAGCGGGCATACAGGGGACCATCAGAACACTTGAGCTCTGCTCATTACCAGCGCTCCCCAGAGAGCAGCAGAGGGGGCAGTGTGTGAGGAAATGAGACTCTCCACAAAGGGAAATAAACCACCTTCATATTACTGACCTCAAGGTCCATTAAGGAGGAAGCCAATTAAAGCGCTACTGCTAATGCGCATCACAGCCCGAATGGGTGGGGAAGTGAGAAAAGGAGGCTGGCTCCCTGAGGAAACACTAATGGGTGGATGGGGCACACTGCTCACCCCCAAGGAGCTGGGAGGATGGATGACACACACACAGAGCCCTCTCTGGAGGTTTTCTCCCTTCCTGAGTCTGGCAACTAAGTCTACACATTCCTGTCTCCTAATGCCTGGCAAGTGCATGGGACGGAAACCCCCCCTTTCCCTCTTCCTCATCTCTGTCCTGCATTCAATCTGACTAGGAAGGTTTAGAGACTAGGCTTTGAGAGGCAGGAGGAAGATACGCAGGCAGGGATGTGGCAGTTGGCTCCCTGCTTGCCCAGGAAGGGTCTTCCTTGTAGGTACAAGGTGTTTGGAGACCCGATAAAGAGTGAAAGCAATACCATCACACAGCCTCACGTTCCTGCCAAATGGCTTGTTCAGGAAGAAGCAAAAGCTGTCCCCACCCAAGCCACAACCAGTGTGCTGCACACCTTCTCCCCCCAGCCCTCAGCACTCCCATGTACCACACCCAACAGTAGCCAGAGAGGCCCCACCACACACACCATAGGAATTCCAATTTCGTTGGTGTTAATGTACATGTCTGGGCAGATGACAGAGCGGGCCGCATAGTCCACTCGCTTTCCCATCATGTGCTTTCGGAATAAGCCATCCTTCTTCTCCAGGATCTTTATGCAGGAAAAAAGTCCACAGAAAACATGTTTAAAGAAAAAAAAAAGTATACTTATTATTTTCTTGTTTCAAAACAAATACAGTTATTATTTAACCCCTTCGGTTAGCAATGGGGATCCAACTTCCCGCTCACCTGTCTAATGCCAGGATACTTTTCCATCATTAATTTATCCATTTCACTATCAAACACGATATTGACGTGGCTCTGAAGACGAATCCAAATGTTGTAAAGTTTGTCTGTGAGGGACTGGCCAGGAAGCGTACTCAAAAAGGATCGGTCCAGGGTAATCGAAGAGTCTTTTTCCTGGCAAGACACAATCAAGAAAAGAGGCATGATGGAAAAACCTCACAAAGGCCAGGCTTTGTTTTGTTTTTCTTTCTTCCTCTAGCTCTGACAAATGATGAGCTCTGGAGTTTGCCTTTATGTCTTTTGTCTTATGCCTATGTCTTTTTTGCCACTGATGGATCAGTGACAAAGTCCTGATAAATCTATCTTGTCAGTTTGTATCAACATAACATCAGCCCCATCATATACATTTACCAGTCTGTGTTTTTCTGATAGTAAAATGAACTCAAGTTTACATGTGAGCTTTCTCTCTCTCTTTTTTTTTAAACTAACATGTATTTATTATCTCACAGTTTCTGTAAGTCAGGAATCTGGGCACAGCCCAACTAGGTTCTCTGCTTCAGAGCCTCCCCTAGGCTGCAATAAAGGAGTCAGTCAGAGCCATGGTCTCATCTGAAGGTTCAACTGGGGAAGAATCCATCTCTAAGCTGACACGGCTGTTGGCAGGATGCAATTCCCAGAGAGTGGCTGGACTGGGGGCCTCAGTTCCTAGTTGGCTATTGGCCAGAGGCCACTTACAATTATGTGCCTTGTAGGCTTCTCCAACACAATAGGTTGTTTCACTGAACTGTGAAACCCAAGAAAGTAATGGAGCTGCTACCAGCAGCTGTTGTAGTCCCTTACTACCTAATTCTTCAGACCACCGTATAAATTCTTGCCCTTTCAATACTCTTCATGAAACTCTGTTATCCTGCCAGATAACTGATTCTCATATGGAATTTCACCTTTGTTTATGGTTCTGGAAAATCTTGATTTGAAGCACTTACGAAAATATAAGTGGAAGAATTTCTTAAAAGTAAAAATGTTTGCTATGTTATTTTCTATTTTATCAATTAAAATGTGGGTCCCCAACTGAGATACGTCAAGTGACTGGCTGATCTCCAAGCCTCACTGGACTATCTGAACCAATCCTTTTTAATATTTCTGTCCCTGGCTCTGCCTCCTTCTCTTCTCTCCCTACCTGCCCAGGAGACAGGCCCTTAAGCTGCCTGACAGCACCACCTACTGACACTGTCTGGCCACCTACTAGCCCCAACTGGCTGGGTATGACACTGGAGACCGATGTCCCCCAGTGTGAGTGAGATGGTGAGAAGAAATCTGTTAGTGTGTTGGGAGAGGTATGAGGGGAGGGGCGAAGTTCTAGTAAATAAGACTGCCAAGAAAACCATTACTGAAGTGGGTTTGTCCTCCACCCTGAGAAATAAAGGCATCTTCTTTAGATACAGGGAGGACAGATGTATTTTCTGCCCTGAGGAAGCCTCACAGGGAGAGATGGTCACCTGTATGATGACAGGGGCGATGTCAGCCTAACTTACTGCTTATGATATTACCTGATTCAGGGCTATGTGATGACTCATGCAAGGAGACCCTGTCTCACTAGCATATACTCAGTGCCTAGTGTAGCCCCTGGCCCCCATCAGGCATTCATAATTCAGGAGAGGGCTGCCACAGAAAAGGAATGCAGGGAGCAAATAGGGAAAGAAATAAGAACATGTCCTGTTAATCACACAGAAAGGAGGCACTGCGACTTCAGGTAGCAAGGACCTTAAGAATCAGAAAGGATGTTGTTTATTTCTGCAGACACTCGGCCTTTTTGTTCCTATTTTCTTTTTTTTGACAAAGCGCTGCTCTAATTCCAAGGGACACTGAAGTAAAAGTTCTTAGCCCTGGTCTTGGCTATCCTAACGGCCTTCCCCCTAAACTGGACTAGGGCCTGCAGATGGCATGTTCCTCTTAGACTGAAGGTTTTTGAAAGCACACCTATGCTGACGGGTCAGAAAACTTAAAACCAAAGACAGTCCAGAGGAGAGTATGGATAACCCACAGCACAAGTGTCCAGGCAGACAGTGGCGCCACCTGGTGATGGGACTGGCTCACAGCGAACTGTTGCTGGCAGCTGGAAGCAGCCTGAGAGCCCTGTCCACTCAAGGCTGAGACAGCCTTCCTGCTTCCATCCAGACGGCATCTCGGAACGGGGAAGGATCTCCATGATCTCAGCAAGCTTTCTGAGTGCCTGATTCATCTTTATACCCATGGAAGACCTGGCATACTGAAGTAGGCTCAGAAAGTCGGCTGAAATGGGAAAACTGAATCCAGCTCTACTGTTTACGGAGAACGAAGCTGAAGCCTCAAACCTGACAGTCCTATTCTGGGAAATTCCTAGAATCAACAACACTGCCCTCCTGAACCCAATGCTAGAGGTCTTAATGAGCCAAAAACAGAGCTGGATGACTCAGGCTCTGGCACCATAACCCAAAAGAAACATTCTTAGAGCTGACAGACTCTTCTTTCTGGAGCTGCCAATCACTGCTAGTGAGGCTAGGTGGCCCAGAACAGCCTCCATATAAACTCTTACCACAAACCATACACATTTTATAGTGGAAATGGGCCCAGGAAATTAAAGCAACTCAACAAAGGTTATTGGGGCAGAACCTAGATCTTTCCATGCTCATATCATGCTTTCCCCCTGACATTACCTAGGTACCCCAAATGAGAGCTCACACACAGCTGTACAGAATTCCCAACCAGCATCTCCCCGCACCCCCAGCGTTCTGCATCTGCACTGTGGGCATTAGAACTAAACATATATGCTTATGACGTCAGCTCCAAAGCAGCCCTGACCTCATCCTTGGCAGGTGCTGCCACCTCACATGGCAGCTCCTGTTCTTGGGCCATCAACGCCAGAAGTTTTCGGATCAGGACCATGTCCTTCATGACAGCCTGCAAGTTCACCGTCTGGCCATTAGTAAACATCTGGTCCCCTAGCCGATTGACAGGGCGATACCTGTAGGGGGACACATGGAACTGTTTAGTATGAGGGAAGGGTCACGTTCTTCAGACTCTTGCCTGTCCCTGCTATGAGCAACTCACAACCCACCACACTCAGAAACCAACCAACATTTCTATTACATTCAAGACAATACTCCCAACTACCCGCAACTTGGGTGTGGAACTGCTGATTTACTTCTCAGTGCCCTGGCCCTTCAAGCCTCTCCCAGAGGTCATTATTCAATGAATCGCTCAAGAAACCTTTTCCAGGTGAAATAAAGTCAATTAAAGGGCATTACCTTGAGGGGGGCACCACCAAGAAATCCAAAAAGAACATACTGGGATTGAATCTGGACTCCATGCCAACATCTTCCAGTCCCAAAAAAAGGTAATTCAGAAAGAATCCTGTATTTGAAATAAACCAAAATGATCATTTAAATCTATGTGTAAGGGCAGGGATGGATGACCACAAAATTCTACTGGGTGAAAAAAAACCCAGAATATGAGACAACATGTGGAGTTAAATCACATTTTTCTTTCTAAAAACAAGCAAAAAATAGTGTCTGCATGTTGAGAACGTGCACGCAGGTGAGATGGTAGCTTGAGGACGGGCACTGCGGGGACCCCAGTGCTCAGCCCGGGGACTGAGACGGACAAGGATGGTAAATATCTTTACCTTGTTTCTCACTACCTTCCTGGACTATCAGACTTAACAACACACACACACACACACACACACACACACGGCTTTGGCTTTTATAAAAACTATATCTAAAAAACGGGGGGAATCAAATTTAAAAAAGTTAGCCTTCTCAAAAAACAGAACAAAACAAAACAAAATAAAACACCATTCGTATGCTACCAAGAGGGGATCATTTTTGTGGATCAAAGCTATATTTTAAGTTTCCAGTAAACTTAAAAAAAAACTTAAAAAAAAAAAAAAAGCTACATCAGAGTGCCTGGGTGGCCCTGTTGGTTAAGTGACTTTGGCTCAGACCTTGATCTCAAACCTTGTGTTGGGGTCCATGCTAGGCATGAAGCTTACTTTAAAAAAAAACAAACAAACAAAAAAAAACTGTGGGGCACCTGCGTGGCTCAGTTGTTGGAGCATCTGACTTTGGCTCAGGTCGTGATCTCACGGTTCGTGGGTTCAAGCCCCACATCGGGCTCTGTGCTGACAGCTCAGAGCCTAGAACCTGCTTTGGATTCTGTCTCCCTCTCTCTCTGCCCCTTCCCTGCTCATGCTCTGTCTCTCTCTCCCTCAAAAATAAATATTAAAAAAAGATTAAAAAAAAAAAAAGCAAAATCCAGAGTGAATAAAAGTATTGGGGCCTACCTCAGAAATGATCATAGTAACTAAAGGAGTGCTCTTTTTTCCCTGACATCACTTATCCTTTCAGCAACATTTTCGTTTTTAAGTGTTTACCATTACACAGCAGTTTGCATTCAGTGTTCCAAAACAAGAGCACTCTCAGAGGGTGGTGACACAAGGGCTTGAATATACTGCCTAGCTTTTGTTGTACACACAAAAGGAAGGGAAGACTTTCCTTTTTGTAGGAAATTAAAATGTTGAAAAATCCTAAGAAAAGACATGTTAGGATTCACTTTTTGAATCACAGGACGAATTCCCTCAGAATTCTTTTTTTGAAAAGTTATTTACAGGCTTTTAAAATAAAGTGAATTATGTTGTACCTCCCAGAAATCTGTCAAACTGTATTAAGCAAGGCCTACCCACAGCTGTTATTTAATGCCCAGGTTCAGGTATGGTAATTGTCAAGTTCATGATTCTTGCTTAGTCTCTAATGCATCAATGACAATGTACCCTGAAGCCAGCTCCAGACCTATGACTTCAGGAGAGATTACAGTGACCACAACATGGAAAAAATAAAAATAATAAGGCTGGATAAATGAGCCCAAAGACTTATTTCTATTTCTTTAGGTTGGTACAGCACCTTCATTCTTCCAAAGGGCAATAAGATGTTCTCGGGCACTGGTCGGTGTCAGGTACCCTCGTTTTCCCATCTGAGCATCCTCAATTCCTGGAGCCAGGAGGGGAAATCAAAGCACAATAAATCAATAACAGGCACTCCTTCTATAATGGGATTTATCAATGCTTTTTCCCCACCCTGCCAAGCCTGCAATTTGACCACAGAAATCAATCAAGCTGAGCTTACTCTCAGCTCTGGATATTTTCCCCCTTAACCTAATTTCTAAAGTAATAGAAACAATATAACTATTGCATAAAAACAATAAAGGAAAAGAAAAATAAACCACATACCACTCCATCACATTATCACTACTATATATTTTTTCCAGTCCTTTGGTTTACATAGTGTCTAAGGTAACTATAATCTTAAGTGTGAACTTACTCTGTACCCTGCTTTGCTCAGTTACTACCATCTTGTGAGCATTTCTGCATGTTGTCACATATTGTTTTTAATGACTGCATGATATTCCACTGAGAGGATGCTTCCGAATGACCCAACCATACTCTTACAGTTAGACATCTGAGTTGATCCCAGTTTTGTACTATTGTAAGTTATACTATGCTAAAGAACTTTATGCACATGGCTTTACCAGAAAGATTCACAGAAGTAAAATTAGAGATAAGTTAGTATCATCATTTTTATGGGTAAAAGTATATTCAATTCCTTCCTACAAATATGTAGGTACATGGAGTAGATTGATTTGGGTTTCTCAGATTACACAAGAGTAGCCTGGGATACTGTCTATCAGCTATACTCAGAGTAAGTCAGAAAATCAAACTTGAGGCTGCCATTCAGGAACTAGGGCTCTAGGCACTTAGACAGTTAACAGAGAAAAGCAACGTGACCCTTTATTTTCAAAACTATCAACCTCTTCTGGGATACAATGACCGAAATTAGGCATTATTCAATTTTCCCTCTTTATGTACTTATCAGCACAGACACTGTGTCTTGTCTGTGTTCCTAGCATCTGACACAATTATCTAGCATACAGCAGATACTAAATAGTCACTGGCTCAAATATACATATTCGAAACATCCTACAATAATCTATACTTATAAACCCCACTCTTTTGGCTTTTCTACACTTTTAACATCCAGCTTCATTCCACCTCCAATTCCCCAATTAAGTTTATGATCTGCAGGGGATATGTCATCCCAAGTTTTTAGAGCAATATGAAACTTGGATAACAATTAGTAGATGCAGCATAATTTAACTAGTCTCTCTTAATAGGCATTTAAGCCATTTCCTATTTTAAACTATTTAATACCATGGGTATGTCTAATTCTTAAAAGAAAGTTGTGAAAGTGGAACTGCTAGGTCGAGGAGTCCACACATTTAAAATTTTGATTCCTATAACAGCAAAACATTTCAATCAATTAATGCAACTGAAGGGAAGTGTGGGTGTGCAATGAAGAGAGCTTTTGACCTTCAGGGGTAACCACAGCATTAGAAAGCTATGTATATTCAGTGGGAAAACACAGATTCCATTAAGCTAAACAATTTGTGGGCATTTCTGAAAATGACTATCTGAACTTCCTCTCCTACTAAACAGGTTTGAAGGGCTGAGGAAGATCAGTTGAACTTGGCAGTACTCCCCAGCTCCTGTCCCAGTAGCTACCAGTACATGACACACTCCACTGCAGTTTCATTGCTGAGAAGGCTGACTAGAACTAGGGTTGCTCGTTCAGAGGATCTTAGAGTCAGAAGAAATCTGTGGGATCTTATCTCCTCACATGGGCTGAACCACCCTAACATGACACTTGTACAAAATGATTTCTGCCTGGATGGGGTTTCAGAACATCCCTACCATGGGTTTCCTTCAGCTGTAAGGGCTGCTATGTGACAAAGGGGTTGGAAGGTCAAGTAACTCGGGGAAGACTGGATCATGGTGGAGTGTCTTGGCTGTAAGGATTCTCATTTTAAAATGCTCATGTTTGGGGCGCCTGGGTGGCGCAGTCGGTTAAGCGTCCGACTTCAGCCAGGTCACGATCTCGTGGTCCGTGAGTTCGAGCCCCGCGTCAGGCTCTGGGCGGATGGCTCGGAGCCTGGAGCCTGTTTCCGATTCTGTGTCTCCCTCTCTCTCTGCCCCTCCCCCGTTCATGCTCTGTCTCTCTCTGTCCCAAAAATAAATAAAAACGTTGAAAAAAAAAAGAAAAAAAAAAAAATTTTAAAAAAAATAAAATGCTCATGTGCATGATGGGGCTTGAGGAGCATTCACGAGCATAAGCAGAATTTTACAAGCTTATGGTGCTCCTCATGGGATCACTACTACATAGCAACCATAGAGGCACAGGTCTCACAGGATGGTTCCCTTTGGCCAGGAACCCTTGTTCGGAATGCTCACCTGCCTCCGTATCACCTGCTCCCTGGAAGTTACTGACCTGTGTCACCTGCAGCCTTCTCTGAGAGCAGAGGGCACGTGGTCTCCACCTTGGCACTATGCTCAGCCACAGGCATGGTCTTTGGCATGAGGCTGTGAGCCCAACAAGTAAATGTTTGCTAAGTACTGAAATCCCAATCCTGGAACCACTGAAAACTACAGTCAACTTGCTTCTAATGCATAGAATTTTAGGAGGCACCACCATATTCTCATGGCTGCAGTGAAAGATTACTTCAGAAGAATGCATTTGGTAACGGCAGCGGAAGGCTCCTTAACTGCTAGACATTTGCTCCCAAGAAACAGTTATCTTCTGGAATGCCAACTATTTTCATTTTTAATCTATGAACATTTTCTAACGCGTCCTAAGGGCTAGAACAGCAATTCCCAACCTTAAAAATGGTTTCAAGGGCTGTTTATAGAAAAGATAGGAAAATCCACCTTTGTAGTTAACTGTTAACCATTAAACAAAATTAAACAGGCTTTTAAATGCAGTGTGGTACCTTGGATTGGATCCTGGAACATAAAAAGGACGTTACTGGAAAAAATGGAGAAATGCAAATTGTCTGTAGTTCAGTTAATAGTAGTGTACCAATGTTAACTTCTTGGTTTGGACAAGTATACCCTGGTGATCTGAGATGTTACATTAGGGCACACTGAATAAAAAGTACACAGGAGGGGCACCTAGGTGGCTCAGTCGGTTGGGCAGACGACTTCGGCTCAGGTCATGATCTCACAGCTCGTGAGTTCGAGCCCTACATTGGGCTCTGTGCTGATAGGTCAGAGCCTGGATCCTGCTTCAGATTCTGTGTTTCCGTCTCTCTGCCCCTCTCCCGCTCACACTCTCTCTCTCAAAAATAAATAAACATTAAAAAAAATTTTTTTTTTTTAAAAGAGTACACAGGAACTCTCTATACTATCTTTGCGACTCTTCCTTAAGCCTAAAATTAGCCTAAAATAAAAGGACACAGATAAAAATCTGTGTCCTCTCAAGTCTCATGTGTTAAAATCCTAATTGCTCCCATATGATGGTATTGGAGATGGAGCTTTTGGGAGGTGATTAGGTCATGAAAGCAGAATTCTCATGATTGGGATTGGTGCCATTTTGTTTTTTTTTTTTTTTTTAGAGAGAGAGAGGGCGTAAGTGAGGGCAGAGAGAGAGCGAGAATCCCACAAGGGGGGGGGGGAGAGAGAGAGAGAAAGTGGGGCTCACCAGAGGCTTGTCTTCACCCAAAGCAGGGCCTGAGCTCACCCCATGTGGGACTTGAACTCATGACCTGAGTTGAAGTCAGATGCTTAACGACAGCCACCCAGGCGCCTGGGATTGGTGACCTTATTAAAAGACCCCAGAAAGCTCCCTTGGCCCTGTCTGCCATGTGAGGCTACAGAGAAAAGGCAGCTGTCAATGAGGAAACAGGCCCTCACCAGTCACCAAATTTGCCAGCACCAAAATCTTGGATTTCCTAGCCTCGAAACCCATGAAAAATAAACATTTATTGTTTATACGCCACCCAGTCTATGATATTTTTGTTATGGCAGCCAAATGGACAAGATAGTTATTTACTCCAACCTTGCCAGGGAGTCCTCAATGTAAAAGATTATGCATCTCTAAGAACAGAACTTATTTCCCTGCCTATTCCGTATTCTTGAGCTCTGGCATAAGGTTTAGTAACAATATGCTATGGACTTTCACTTATGAAATCTCAACTGTGGGCAAGAAGTTTTGTTATTGCCACGTATAGAGTTGAAAACAAAGCTCCAGGAAGTGACCTTCTCTAAGCCACTCAGCATAAATAGCAGAGTATCAGTCACAGGTTAGGCTTTTTCCATCCAGGCATCACAAAAATGAGCAGTTAACATCTATAAAGCACAAACTATACGACTACAGGGGGCAAGGACTGGTCTTGGTTCTTAAAATGGAAGATCTTATCTAATCTTCACCACCTCAAAAGAAAAAACAAAAAACACGTTTAAACAATCCTGTGGCTACAAAAAAACCCAGAAGACATACAGATACCACAGATACATAAAAGATGCTTAACATCACTCATCAGGGAAATGCAAATTGAAAGCACAAATGAGCTATCACCTCACACCTGTCAGAATGGCTAAAACAAAGACAAGAAATAACAAGTATTGGCAAGGATGTGGAGAAAAAAGAACCCTTGTACACTGGTGGTGGAAATGTAAATTGTTATAATCACTGTGCTAAAGAGCACGGAGGTTCCTTTAAAAATTAAAAATAAAAATATCAGGCGTTTCGGTGGTTCAGTTGGTTGACTTCTGATTTCGGCTCAGGTCACGATCGCACGGTTGTGAGACTGAGCCCCGTGTCAGGCTCTGTGCTGAGCGTGGAGCTTGCTTAAGACTCTCTCCCTCCCTCTTCCTCTGTCCCTCCCCTGCTTGCAAGCAGGCAGACTTGTGTGCACTCTCTCCCTCTCTTAAAAAATAAAAAATAAAAACAAAAATACCATATGACTCAGTAATTCCACTATCAGGTATTTAACAAAAAAAAAAAGAAAAGAAAATTTGAAAAGATATACTCACCCCCATGTTTATTACATCATTTACAATAGCCAAGATACAATAGTAACCGAAGTATCCATCTATAGATGAATGGATAAGGAAGATGGGATGAAGACATATACAATGGAATATCATGAAGCCATAAAAAGGATGAGATCGAACCATTTGCAACAACACGAACAGACCGAGAGGGTATTAGGCTAAGTGAAATAAGTCAGATTGAGGAAGGTAAATACCATATGTTTCTACTTATAGGTGGCATCTAGACAAAAATGAATAAACAAGAAGTACCAGAACTATAAATATGGAGAACTGATGGTTGCCAAAAGGGAGGGGCGGGTTGAGCAAAATAGGTGAAGAGGATACAGGTTTCCAATTATGGAATGAGTTTAGTCACAGTAATAAAAGGGACAGCATACATAGGGCATACAGCCAATGATACTGTAACAGCGTTGTATAGGGACAGATGGTAGCTATACTTGCCATGAACATGGCATAATGTATAAATTTATCAAAGCACTAGTTAACACTTGAAAGTAATGCAACATTGTGTCAACTATGCTCAAGTAAAATTTTTCTACATAAACAAACAACATTAACAGTAGAAGTACTAGTCTCTCAAATGTTTTCCTAAGTACCCTAATGGCAGATCAGAGCTGAGTAGGAGACACTCTACTCCAAGAATCTGAGTACACAGCCAGAAGCAGCCTGTAGGAAGCATTAATGTTCTGTGAATGCTCAGTTTTCCTGTAAAACTCACCTACATTTTTTACACTTTACTTCAAAATAAATCCACACTTCGTTGACAATAAAATGATTCTAAATATCTGCCGAGTGGATTCCTTCTTCCTCAAAAATCTTCCAGAAAAATGACCGCCTGAGGCAAGACAACCTCATTCAGCCCATGGGGCGCTGCCTCAAAATGTAGGTCAGCCTGTCAGTTCTGCATGAGAGGCGAGGGATGAGCACTAACCAGGGTCCCCTCCAACCATTAAGAGGCCTGGACAGCACCTCTGCTGGCCCGCCACAAACACGCAGGTGAGAAACACGTGGTAATGAGCAGGTATTCCCAAAGTTTGAGACACACCTGATGGCCACATGTGAAACGTGTCCAAGGACCTCCCAGGGCCCAGCCTGCTTACCCAGGGGTTCTGTGTCCTTCTGGTCAGCTTTCCTGTGCACCATGGCTGGATATGTGATGGTCAGTTTGCTGTTGTGCTCCTTTCGGACAACTGACCGTCCAGTCCTATGTATGAGAATGGTTGTGATTGAGGAGAGAAAAACCTCAACAAGACACTGAGTAACAGCTGTGAGTGACGGGCCAGAGGCTTCTGGGGAAAGGGAGAGACAAGAGCCCAGTACTCACTTGCAGTGGGGACATCGCTTAGCACTCATGTGTGCCTTCCAGAAGGAAGCAATGAGTTTGCTCCTGCTCTCACAAACATTTTTCACCTGTTGAGAAAGGGCAAAAAAACGTTGCAGTACTATTTCATTTTACTACATTCATTCATTCATTCACTAGATTCATTTTACTATTTCATTTCACTACACCACATATTCATTTTATGATTCTTACCTTTTTTTAAAAAAGGAGTAAGCTACCCTCTTAAACATTTTCCACAGAACCCTAATATAGCCAAACTCTACCAATTACTGAGTGACTTCTTTAAGGCTTAAATTTCCTCATCCATATGTGGGATTAAGACTGACTACCTCACCAAGCTGTTACTAAGAGATCATGGCGGGGGGGGGGGGGGGGGGGATGAGCCGTGGAATACAGTAAGTCCTCAATAAATGCCAGTTAATTTAAAACAAACCTCTCTGCATGCAGCTAGTCACCCCTGCTGCCTCCCTCAGATGGACATCAGGGTCCTAAGAAAGGCACATCCACAGTTAAGCTACATAAAGGGGACTGAGCCTGGCTGCAAATGAAACTTTTTCCTGGGAGCTTCTGTAACTTTGCTAGGATTCTACCCCAGACCAATTATTCAGAATCTCGGGTGTGAAATTTGGGCATAAGGTGAGCTAGATTCTAAGATTAGTACTTCAAAGATTAGTACAGGTTGATTACCTATGCCATTCGTTCAACTGTTGAACAAATTAATACTTACCCAGGTGCTGTAGGGGCAGGGGGTGGGTGAGGAGGTAGCAACAGTTTAGTGTTTGAGGAGAGAAAGAAGAAAAGAACACAGACACCACTCTCAAAATGAGACAGTATTTCACAAACTTGCTGGACATTGTACCTAAACCACCTAATTTCATCTAATCCTCTCATTACTCCTGCAGGCAGGCATTAAACAAGAGTACACAGAGGCTCAGGGACAGCAATGTAACTTACAATGTCACAGGCCTCTAAGAGGCAGAGCTGGGATTCAAATCCAGGTCTGCTCTGAGAAGCAAAAAGTATATACAAATTACAGTGCAGAGAGAACTATGATAATTATATCAAAGACCAAGTGTTATAGGAAAAGAGAGAGGTAACTCACATGTGCACCATGGGATCCCAACAGATTGTTCTGTACAATATGGGTTGTATATCGTTCTAACTCTTCCTGAATTTCGAAGGCAGTAGGATCAGCGTTTTCTTCTAGAAACTAAAAAACAAAGCGGAAAACCATACTATTGAAATAAGCAAGCGTCTGATTGCAGCATCATGGCGCCAGCCTCTCCTAGGGTGGGAGAATTTAGTTGAAGAGAAGGGAAGGAAATTTCACACCGTGTTGTATTTACAAAACAGTAAGGCAACACTGCTGTTAAAATAAGTAAATAATAAAAAAAATCAAAGAATATCCGGCTCTGAGAATGTAGGCTAGGTTATTGAGACAAACCGAAAACTGAAAAGAACCAAGATAGGACACGATACTCCAAAAAAATTTAAAGCTCTGAAAAGCTGAGAGGACAGTGAGGAAACTGCCAGACTGAAGCAAAGCCAGGAATCTAAGAGGTCGCACAGCACAGGGCCATGTTTGCTCTGGTGCAGGGCTGCGGCACTGCCCAGCTCCAGGGTGGCCCTCAGTGCAGTTGTGACCCCTGTGGAAGGCAATGACACACTTCTGCGATGCTCCCTGGAGCTGTACAACACGGCAGTCCTAACCTTGGGAGCATTTTCCAACTCACTCATTTTGAACTTCTTATTCTGAAGGCCTCAAAGGATGAAGAGGACAGAAATCAAAGCCTGGAGTTAGTTCAAGGACAGAATTCCACCACACAAACACAGGAAGCTGGGAACCCAAAGGGTTACACACTTAGGAACCAGACTGGGCCTGATACAGTACTGCAGCCTGGATTCCAAATGTCTGGGCAGCCTAGGGAGCCTTCAGCTTTGAGGCCTACGATGGTCCCAGGCCACCGTGCACATGGCAGAAGCAACAGGCATCCTCTCTGGAGAAAGGCAGTCCTATCCTAGGCTTCAAATTATTCCCACCAATAATTTTCTAATTATTAAAAAAAAAAAAGAAAAAAGATGAAGAAAAAGAAAAACCTTTCAAAAACAAGCACACAAGGACAGAGGAAAGAGATGAGGTGGGGACTTGGACAGTAACTTGACAATGAAGGGGACTATATGGGTGATGGTACTTTGTAACTATTTGTTAGACTGTGTGATTAATGCATTTCTGTGTGTATAGTTTACTAAAGAAAACTTTTTAAGATAGTAATCATCATGAATAATTTTATGCCAACAGATCGGAAATTTTCGATGAAATGGACAAATATCTAGAAAAAATAGAACTCACCCTGAGTAAAGTTTTAAGAAAATCCTTCTCTCTCTAGGACATATGTGACTTTGGATTAACTTTTTTGGCTTTGTTCCCTGGAAGTCCTGTGTGCTTACGTGTGCACATGTATGCGTTATGTACTGAATCAAATCAAACTTCCAATTCCAGTCCAATACCACAGGATTAATTCTGGGCCTTTTCTCTTTCATGTATCCGTAACTCCCTTCTCTAATAGTATGAAGTCTGGCCTACCTTATCCTTAAAATATGTACTTACTGGATCAATCTCCCTGTATGTAAACCCTCTCCCAACAAGGCTGCCACCCCTCCCATGTATGGCTCTCACTCGAGAGCACCCCACTCTAAGCCCCCCTCCTTGTGGAACCCTCCTCATCCTATGTAGGTGCTCACATCCCTCACTGGGCCATCCAGGATGGGTACCTTCTGACTTGACTTGCACACTTGCATACTATGCTGAGCTTTTATCCTTAAATGAACATCTTCCTCACCCTATGTGACCTCTGATATTCCATGTCGGGCTGCCCACACATGCAGGTATATTCTCCCCTTGAATGCCTGTCTCATCAAGCTTGGGCTCTGACATAAGGCCACAGGTCTGTGTAGAAGCTCTGCCCACCTAACATCTTTAAGACTGAATTATTCGGGAAAGGGAAGTCGAAAGGAAAGGTAAAAGGTTTCCCTTGTGACAAGAAACAAGACAAGGATGGCTGCTATCCCTTCAACACAGCAGTGTGGCTCCTAGCCACCAAAATAAAGAAAAAGAAATAGAACATGTAAGGACTAGAAAGAAACAAAACTGCCAAGATTCCCATATGATAGGATTATGTTGAAAACCAACAAGAATTTATAGGTAAATCATTTAGAATGAATGATACACTTCTGCCAGGTGGTTTCATAAAAAAAAAAAAAAAAATCTAGTATTTTTGATCTAGAGACAGAAAATGAATTTTACATCAGATACTTATAATAGCACCAGAAAATCTGAAGGATTTTTTTCTAATGAAGAGAAAAATGTCTCTGTGATAGATTTGGTGGTCCCCCTGTTATCCAAGTAATCAAACTCAGCATTACCAATAATAAAACAACCTGACAGTATGTGCCTCCTGAAATGACACAAAGCATCCCCATATGGTGTAGGTTGTATTCTCACCAAAATGTGAATCTAGTAAGGAAAAAGTCAGACAAATCCAGAGAGTAAGAAATCCTACAAGACAATGGGTCTGAAGTCTTCAAAAAAAGTCAATACCATGAAAAACAATTTTCCACATTAAAACATCCTACATTAAAACAGACCAAAGAAACATAATAATCCAAAGCAATGCATAAGCCTCCACTGGCTCCAAGGTCCAGAAATGAAATTCACTGATGGCTAAAGTGGTATTAAGATGTTGTTTTCATGAACATTTCGTCAGTTTCTCTCACGGCTTCACGTTTTCATGCTGAGCTGTTGGTATCTAGTGAGAAGACGTAAAGATCAAACGTTCTGGTGACTTATGATGACGAATCTCAGGGACAACACACAAACAGCTATGCTCTGAACTGCTTCGGCTTGCCTGACTGCCACGACAGCCACCCCCCCACCTACCCTGTTCAGAATTCTCTCAAGCTCGTAGACTGCTTGTAGGGCCCCGACTTCCAGAACTCGCAGCTGGCAGACTAAGAGGTGAATCACAGCCCGGGGGCAGGTCAGCATGTGACAGTTTAAACAGGAGCCCCGGAGCAGCAGGTAGAGTTTCTGAAGAGAGGGAATAAGAAGAAGCAGGATAATTAGAGACATAGTTCGACAAGGTAATATTCAACGTACTTAAAGTTTTTGTTAGGCAGCCAGTTTACTCCTTTGAGAATTCCACTTCACCTAATGTACCTGGAAAGGCCTCTGTGGCCCTATGAACTAGATAAATATTCCCCTCTATTTCTTGTTTCATGGTTTCATTTTAATTCCTTAAAAGTTGAAATTTAGTTTGGGTCTGAGTTAGAGAGCTACCTTCATATTATTTAACTAAGTACCAAATTCTAATTTCAGTATTTAAATATTTAACTTAAAATATTTAATATTTGCAGGATGCGTGGCTGGCTCAGTATGTGGAGCGTGCGACTCTTAATCTTGGGGATGCAAGTTCAAACCCCATGTTGGGTGTAGAGATTACTTAAAAATAAAATATTTAAAAAAATAAATAAAATATTTAATAGTTTAGTTAATAGAAGTTTAGTTAAATATTTGGCATTTAACTAAGATGATTCTCTTTCCTCAATACAACTAACAGACCAAAAAAACAACACGTATACTGTCATCTGTAGAGTTTGAAACAAATCCTGGAGGCTAACTGACATAAAAAAGCTGAAAATACACAAATAGGACTCCAGACAAGAGCTTCATTCTTTTTTTTTTTTAAATTTTTTTTTTTTTCAACGTTTATTTATTTTTGGGACAGAGAGAGACAGAGCATGAACGGGGGAGGGGCAGAGAGAGGGGGAGACACAGAATCGGAAACAGGCTCCAGGCTCCGAGCCATCAGCCCAGAGCCCGACGCGGGGCTCGAACTCACGGACCGCGAGATCGTGACCTGGCTGAAGTCGGACGCTTAACCGACTGCGCCACCCAGGCGCCCCAGAGCTTCATTCTTAACTCACTGTCTGGTCTTCTGGGCTTTGCTCACCTTGCAACCAAGCAAGAGCTTACAAATCTATCAGAAGAGCTCAGGGAGGCCTGGAGAACTCCAAAGTTTTCCTACTGCCAGGGAGATTCTGCCTGGATTTCTGAAGGGCATGAAGCCCCTGAAACAAAGTGTAGGGGATGAATTCAAATGCTTTTTCCTCCTACGTGAACAGAGACAGGCTATGGCTCTTTTCAACTGGAATCAAACTGAAATTCATTTAGTTAGGGCTACAAGCCAAGTTGAATTTACTGGATTTGGCACCTTAAGGTTTTAAATCTCATGGTAAAAAGCACTTTAACTCTGTGTCTGGAGCTAACCTCTTTAGGCACCTCTTGTGAGGCCAGGAGTGCCCCTCACAAATCCCACCAGCAGCTCTGAGACCCACGTATACAGGGCAGCCCAGGGCAGAACGTACATCAAAGAGGAGAGGGTTATACACTGTAAGCGGAAGCTCAATGTGGCCCAGGTGGCCAGGGCAGCTGTTGAAGTCCTGCACACAGGTGGAGCACACCTCTTTGGAATCCGCAGGGCCCAAAGCTAAATCGTACAGGCCGTTCACTGATGGGTTTCCCAGGCTGTCCAGGTAACGAGGGTTCGTAATGGACTTAACGCTTAATTTCCTAAGGAAATAAAAAAGACCAAGGGAAAATGAAGGTTACCCAACTTCTCAAATGTTTTTTGTTTTTGTTTTTTGGCACTTCATAGCTAAATGATGATTCCACATTTATTTCCTCAGACATGCTGACAGCTTCAGAGGGCAGAATCTGTGTATGCCTTGCTCACCACTGTAGCTCAGCACTTAGCACAGAGCCTGCACGCTGCATGTGCTCAATAACTACGTGCTGAATAGGTAAGAGTGGTAAAATATGTAAAAAACAGATTTAGTGCAAATCTTGCGGAGTACAATGGGGAGTATTTACAGAAAGTAGTTAAGTGCCTACCACATGCTAAATGCTTTACAAGCAGCATTTAGTCTGACTTCACCCCTGTGAGATGAGCATCACTATATGCATTTTTCAGAGGAGGAAACTGCAGTTCAGAACAGTTAGGTGATTTAATCCAGGTGACACAGCCAGGATGGGGGGGGGGGGCCACGGTGGAAAGAGGCAGGATATCGACCACAACTAACTCCAAAGCCCACATAGTTCAGTAAAGAGAAGATAACCCGATAATTCCCATATGCAGAAGTAGTAAATTGAAATTAAACACAAATATGCAGACCCTTGAGAAGTATAACCTAAGTTATACTAAAAGTTCACTTAAGTCAGCCTAAAAGTTATACTAAGTTCACTAAAAGTTTCATCACAGTATTTTGTGTTTGGTTTAAAGGGGGCTCCCACAGAACTCCTAACTACCTTTACCAAAGTACATTCATGCCAAGTTTGCTTTATAAATTTTTTTTGACTTTGGAAATAAAGACAGTTATCCAAATCTCACAACCTAAAAAAAAAAACAAAAAACAAAAAACACTGTTATTATTTAGCATTAAATGAGTATTTTTAGATCAATAAAATTCTTTGGAAACATAATTCTTAAGGGCTATAAAATCTTTCATTATGTAGCAATTAATAATTCATTTAACCAAGCTCTATCGTAAGTAGGCTTACAAAACCTATCTGCATAAAGATTTACACAGGATACTTCAAACTTCTAATCATGTCCTAGGAATATAATTATTACCTCAGTGAACTGGAATCCCTGAATCAAAGGGTACAAAATGTTTGAAACTACTGATATATTCTGCTACCTTGCATTCTAGAAAAGATAGGTTAATCGTAGATTGCCAGTCTTAACTAGCACTGAATCTTAGCACTTAATCTTTCCAGGGGCACCTGGCTGGCTCAGTCAGTAGAGCATGAACTCCTGATCGCAGGGTCCTGAATTCGAGGCCCACATTGGGCGTGGAATCTACTTAAAAAAAAAAAAAAATCTTTCCAAATTTCAGGTGAAAAAATGCTACTCCACCATACATTAAAGCTTATATATTTATTTTGAGACAGAGAGAGCACGAGCAGGGGAGGGGCATAGAGGGAGAGAGAATCCCAAACAGGATCCACACTGTGGAGCCCAACTCAGGGCTTAAACCCATGAACCATGAGATCAGGACCTGAGCAGAAACCAAGAGTCAGATGCTTAACCAGCCGAACCACCCAGGTGTTCCATTTTAATTTTTTATTACAATATTTCTTTTAAACTGCTTTAGTCCTTTACTTTTAATTAAAATCTTAATGGTTTCATTATTGTCACGAGCTCCTTACACGAGGACCTTAATCTTTTACTATAATGGTGGCAAATATTTTTCTCAGTTTATAATTTGCCTTTTGTCATTTTTCACATTAAAGCTTTTTTTAAAAGTAAAAAAAAATTTTTTTTTGAAAGAGAGAGAGAGACACAGCGTGAGCAGGGGACGGTCAGAGAGAGAGAGGGACACACAGAATTCAAAGAAGACTCCAGGCTCCCAGCTGTCAGCAGAGCCCAACAGTGGGCCGAACTCAAGAACTGAGAGATCATGACCCAAGCCAAAATTGGAGGCTCAACCAATTGAACCACCCTGGCGCTCCTCACATTAAAGTTTTAAAAATTCTTTAACAGTTTCCTTGAGATATAGCTCACATACTACACAACTCTTAAACCGTACGCTCAGTGTTTTTTAGCTTATCTACAGAGTTGTACAATCATCACCATTAGTCTATTTAGAACATTTTCATCCGTAGTAAAACAAACCCTGTATCCATTAGAAGTCATTCTCCTTGTCACAGAAATAAAAGAACCTAAAAACAATAAGGTCCTGCAAATAAAGTTTCGAGGGTGTGGCCAACAAATGCTACGGTGATCAAAATGAGGACTTAAGAGAGTCCCTTGATTTAGCAACTGGGCAGACAATATAGGGGGTCCTAGCAAAGAGAATATGTCACTTAAACTGAGTCTTGAAGGATAATCATTTTGACAAATTGCGTTCTTAACCACGTCAGGGACATTACAGCAACTCTGCAAACGCTAATAACCAAGGAAACTGATGGATGGGAACATTGCAATGTGGGAACCTTCATCCCCCCCAGCGCAAACTCTAATCTAGCCCCACCGGGTTCTAGGCAGTCCACGCCAATCCACGACGTTCCCGGAACTACGGGTCCCAAAAGGCCAAGCGCCACACAACCACTGACTCGGAGGATAAACTGGGCGCAAGACCTTTTGGGAACAGTAGTTCATGGCGCCAACCTCAACAAGCAGGCTCTGCATGCTTCCTCCCCACCATCTCCTTACTTGAGCTCGTCTGCCGAATACATCCCGAAGGAAATGCCCTGCAGCCTCCGCCAGGGCATGGTCTTCGAGCCCAACATCCTTCACGTAAGCTGCGAGTTCTGACACCCAGAGAGAGATTCCAATGACCACGGGCAACTTAACTCAGCCTAAAGCCCGCAGCCACCATGTGATTTACATTCCGCTTAAGCGCGAGAAAAGCTCGCTGGAATGAGATTTACGTGGACGAGACCACTTTCACGGTAGGGGGGGAAGTAATTTGACGACTTTCGCTCATTTACTCACCCTCTTATTTTGAAAATAGCGAAGAAATAGGTCACTAAAATAATCGTTTTGGAAAGTTTCTCCGAGGAAAGCGAGGCATTTTGATCTTTTGACTTCCGTAACAAAGTCTTTCAAACAACGAGCTTTTAACCTATTTCTTGATTGATTTTGTCTTGTTCCGTCTCAGCCAATAGCCGAGCTATTCCCCGCCCCCGCCATGGGGTGATCCTGAAGGTCACGCTTTCCCAGAATGCTACGCGAAAAAAACTAAAGATGGCGGCGGTAGCGTCGGGTCGCTGTGTCGGTGTCCGCTGCAGGCTTTGCCTGATGCTGACGGGCCAGTGGACGGGTCTGTGTGGAAAGGCCCCCAGCAGGTAAGAGACGCTTGGGAAACCCAAGAGAAAGACCGCCCCCCCCCCCTCGCCCCGGCCAACCTCGTCCTGTGTATCAGCTTTTCCCTAAGAGCTGTGGAGCTAGGTACGATGGAGTGGGTTGCGCATGCGCGGTTTCGCGGCCATGTGCTTAACCAGGTGCGCGTAGCTGGAGTCCTGGAAAAGGGCCCCAGACTACTTTGGTACGATGTTACTTCTTGGTTGGTTGGCTTACCCTGTTGTGGAGCTTACGTTTGAATGTGCTATAGCAACCCCTCCCAAGTTTTAAAAATAGGAAATTATGCGTCCTTCTTTATTTTCACCAAATAGGGGAACTCTGAAGATTTTTCCCAAATTAAAGCGGTTTATGAGGGCCACTGTGTGCTGGATGTTGTGGGGATGATTGGCCTAAGAAATTATCCAGGTCTTCAAAAACGCAGGGAAATCTAAAAGATTTGAGCACAGCCTTTGGGTTGCTGTGATTGTTACACCTTGGAATACGTATTTAATACTTTTCACTAAATACAAGTAGTGGTGTAGTGGAAATAGAGTAACTTGTAATGGAAAGTTGGGAAAAGCCCAATTTTGGATTCAGTGTTTGCCATTTCTTGAGTGGGATAATAGACAAGTTTTTTGTAGAGTGGACCTCGTAATAACTGAAAAACGGTGAGAGATAAGTGAGATGTGTAATTTATGGTGTACGTTTTATATGCGATACCTTCACTCTGCTCAAAAAAGAGAAAACACCCCACCTGATACTGTGGAAGCCTTCATACTCAGTCGCAGTCCTTTTCTTCATAGTGCCACTGTTGACATTTTTCTACTCATTTCCTTTGCTTGACAGCAGCATCTCTCCCTCTGTATTCACCCACAAGACAACAGTGGTCTTAGATCCTAATTTCATGAAAAAGCAATAGCCAACTCTCTCTGAGAGTTTATCCCTCTGAAGTTGATCCCCAGCAGAGAAGTATTGTTTTCGAATGATACCCGAGATCAGATTCCAGTAGAGGAAGTAGCTTTGTGTTTAATCACATTTTGGCAATTTTGTGAATGGTACCAATCCCATGTAGGAAGGGAATACACAATAATAGTGCCCATTACTGTGTGATATTTGACTATTTCTTAGTGTGATCAGAACATTTTAAAACTCATGGGTCAGTAATTCTAAATTTTGTGTAAAAAATAATAGCAGTTTCAAGTTTAATTTAGGACATACATATTTGGCAAATTCTTGATTGTTAGATGAAGTAGGATGAAAGGCCATGGTGATCTTAGTTTAATAATTTATCATAATTGCTTCAAGTGGGATAGTCTTATTAGGGTGTTATTCGTATAAAATCAGGGACTCGTTAAATTGTTCCTCTTAACCTCAGTGTTTCAGATTCCCAAAGTTGAAAGTCCCTTATATTTCAGGGGCGCCTGGGTGGCTAAGTTGGTTAAGCGTTCAACCCTTGAGTTTGGCTCAGGTCATGATCTCACAGTTTGTGGCATCCAGCCCCACATCAGACTCTGTGCTATTAGCACAGAGACTCCTTGGGATTCTCTCTCTGCCTCTCCCCAGCTTGAGCATGTGCTCTCACTCGCTCTTTCTCTCAAAATAAAATAAATGTTTTTTTAAAAAGTCCCTTATATTTCACATTTGCTGCTTCAGTTCAGGTGTTATTGAGATTTTTTTTTTCCTGATTCTATTTAATAAGATTGCCTGATTTAAAAATGTTGACCATTATTGCGTCCATATGTCTATTTTGTAATGGTTTTGAACATGTTCTTCAGGCCTATCTTCTCAGTGTGCATTGCCATGAATTATGCAGTCATTTGGACCCATGACAATTGGAAAATTTGGGTTCAAAATGCACATTGGTGGAAGGAGGTGGGAACTTCATTAATGAGTACCAGTTACAGGGCTTTTATTTTTTGCAGATTTTATTCTGGAAGTGCAACCCTCCCAAAGATTGAAGGAGCTAATGTAACAGGTATACAAAAATGTATTGAAATAATTTCATTTCTATGTTAAATTATTGCACTAATTTGTAGTAGTAGTAGTAGTATTGGGAAATTGATTTACTTTGTTTTATTTTTCAAATTAAGGGATCGAAGAAGTGGTCATTCCAAAAAAGAAAACTTGGTGAGTATTCAGTCAGTGTTCATTCAGCAAGGAGTTGAATGCAAAACATTTGAAGGTAAGGAGCCAATGACAGAGAGTAGAGAGAGCATTTTGGGGGACAGAACAGCTGATGGGAGGAAAACTTGGGAGTTGGAAAGAACTTAAAGAGGAAGGTGGAGGGTAGTGAATGAATGGGGCGTGAAATTTAAATAGGGTTAAAAGACCTGAACTAAGTTGGGTTAATAGTTACATAATGGTTAATTATGAGCATCGTTATTAGAATAATTTCTTTCCTTTTTTTTTCTTTCTCTTTTACGAAAGTTTTACATGTTTGGGAGACTGGACAGAAGTATTACTCTTGCGGTCTTTAAGGAAGGAAAATAAAATAGTGTGGACTGCAGAATTTAGCTTTTTTTTTTTTTTTTTTTACCTCACTAGAAAGATCCTTGATCTCAGGCTTGTAAGTTCGAACTCCACATTGGGTGTAGAGATTTCTTAAAAATAAAATCTTATAAAAAAACAAAAACAAATACCAGACTCACAGTGGAGTAAAAGGGAGTCACAAGTTGATATCATAATCTGTAATGTTTTAATTTATTTTTTAGGGATAATGTATTCATTAAGGTTGCTTTTTTAAATAACCCTTTTTTGAAAAGAGAACTAATGAGTAATCTGAATGTCATTTTTTTTTTTGTTTTTTGTTTTTTGTTTTTTTTTTTTACTGTTGTTCAGTATGCTATGACGATGTATTCACTTGGTAAGCCATATAGTCTAATGAAAGCTTTAGTTAGAGAATTCTAAGACATGAGAGAATGTCTTTGTCTCCATGAGATTACGTAAATGTGATGTTAAAAAATGGATAGAACCCCAGTGATATCGTATATGTCAAGGAATTATTCAGTCTTGATGTAATATAAAATTTCCTGTATGTTGTTTTATAGCTAACTTGTAATGAATGTTAGGTTAAACTTTGTTTTGAAAGGTAACTTTTGGTTTACTAAATTTACTCTTCCTTTTTGGAAATAAAACATATAAAATGTAACAGGAGTAAAAATAAATTTGAAATTAAATTATCTAGGTTTGTCTATTCCACTGAAATCTCTTCCAGTAGTTAGGGTCTCTACCCATAAAACAGCAGACAGCTAGCCTGAAATTTTTATAAAGGCTGTATAGTTGAGAGTTTCTAAATCAGAAGAGTACATCAGAAACATCTGGGAATTCAGCAAGACTGTATGTGACAGTTCTCCATGGAACTTGGAGAATTTGGTTTAGGAAGTCCAGAGTATCGTTTGTGATTTATTCTCATATATACTTGAGTTAAGAGCCACCAATTGAGATAAAAGAGGCAAGAGTAGCCCAGAAAACTGCAATAAGAATGCATAGGAAAATGGGGCTCCTGGCTCACTCACTCAGTAGAGCATTTGACCCTATCTTGGGATTGTGAGTTTGAGCCCCACATTGGGTGTAGAGATTACTTTAAAATCTTTAAAAACACACACAGACACACACATACATAGGAGAACGGATAGCAGGAGGCACGGTTCAGGATAGATATAATTTTGAGCCACACATTGGGTGTAGAGATAACTTAAAAATAAAATCCAAAAAAAAAAAAAGAAAGAAAATGGATAGGAGGCAAGGTTCACGATAGATATAGAGAATTTTTTGAGATGAGGGTGGAAATTGCTAGCCCTTGGTGATGGTAGGGGGGACCATGCCAGAGAGGGTAGGCAAAGTACAGTAGGAACATGTACTAATCACCTTTAGACAAAAGAACTAGGCAGTTTTCTTTTTTTTTTTTTTAATGTTTATTTATTTTGAGAGAGAGGGAGACACAGAATGTGAAGCAGGCTCCAGGCTCTGAGCTGTCAGCACGCAGCCCTACCTGGGGCTCGAACTCATGAACCATGAGATCATGACCTGAGCCGAAGTCTGACACTTAACCGACTGAGCCACCCAGGCGCTCCAGTTTTCTCATTTTCTAACTTGTTATTCTAGTGATCTTAAGAAATAAGAACTGGCTTTAGTTGAGACCTGAACTTTTTTTACTGGCCAATCCATTCTGAGAATTGAATCACTTGTTCACTTTGTAGGTGTCAAAATCCTGACATGGGTTAACTTGTGATTCTTGTTCTTAGGGATAAAGTGGCTGTTCTTCAAGCACTTGCATCCACAGTGAATAGGGTAAGTAGGAGTTTTAGGTTTTTGTACCCAACCCAGTTAATTATACATTTAGTATTCATACCTCTTCATTATTCATGATTAAACTGTTGTGAATCTTGAAAGTTTATTGGAAATAATCTAATCCACTCCCTTCATGTGATAGGTGTGGAAACTAAAGGTTTGGGATGGTTTTGTTTTTGGTTTTTTTTTGTGTTTTTAAGTTTATTTAGAGAGAAAGAGCACGTGTGTGGGAGAGGCAGAGAAAGAAGGAGAGGGAATCCCAAGCAGACTCCATGCTGTCAGTGTAGAGCCTGATGAGGGGCTAAATCCCGTGAACCATGAGATATGACCTGAGCTGAGATTAAAGAATTGGACACTTAACTGACTGAGCCACCTAGTCACCCCAAAACTAAAGGTCTTAAAGGGACTGGCTACACATTGGTTAGGAAGTTAAGTACTTGACCTAGTTTCATGTCTTTTATCTCCAAATTCCGTGTTTTTATCTTAGACCAATAATGTTTAAACTGAATCCCCTGAAGAGTTTGCTATAATGCATGTTCCTGGGGGATGGTTTGGGTGGGATACTGTAACGCAAGTGGTCTGGCGACCAGCTTTGAGCAGTAGTGTATCTACTATGCTAGAAATAATGCAGGGATTGACCGTGTGCGTCCTGGAGTTTCAGAGCTGAGCAGTTAGCTTTGTGATCTGCACTAAAAAGTTACTTTATCTCTTGATGTTTCCACATGCATATCTATAAAATGGGGATTAATGATAGCATCAAACCTCAAGGTTTTAGTGAGAAATAAGCTAGTACATGTGACAGGATTTAGGACAGTGCCTAGCACAAAGGAGTACTCAGTAAATGCTAGTTGTTATTAGTGAAATATTTTTCAATAAGTTTCTCTTGACAATTCAAGAATAGAGTTTGTAGTCTGATAGATAAACTGAAACCTTGGTAAATGCCTCAGAACATAATCTGTGTACCCAACTTGGGACTCAAATTGCCAACCCTGAGAAACTTTCTGATTGTATTTTTCATTAGCAGGAAGCTATACTTTTAATTTCAACTATGGGGACAATGTCTGAAATAATTAGCTACCACGATACCTGTGAGGATACTGATCCTCTTTAAGGCCGTTATCACAGACTTCCGGGATTGTTTTCCATTGTAGATGTTAAACTTAAGGAGTATTGGGCTAAATATACACTAATATATCCTAGCAGTTTCTCAGAAGGGATTCTTAAAATACTGCATCTCCAGGGGTGTCTGAGTGGCTCAGTTGGTTAAGCATCCAACTTCAGCTCAGGTCATGATCTCACAGTTCATGAGTTTAAGCTCCCATTGGGCTGTGTGCTGATAGCTCAGAGCCTGGAGCCTGTTTCAGATTCTGTGTCTACCTCTCTCTCTCTCTTCCTTTCCCTCGCTTGTGCTCTGTGTCTCTCTCTCAAAAATAAACATTAAAAAATTTTTAAAATACTACTGTAGCTCCATACTAGCATCATTTATCCCTAAGTAGGCACTTGAAATGTGAACTAGAGAAATGGTCCTTTGAGACTGTTCTCAATTTTGTTTTTTTTTTTTGTAATTATGTGTATTTTTTTTCTTTTTTTTAAATTTTTTAATTTTTTAAATTTACATCCAAACTAGTTAGCATATAGTGGAACAATGATTTCAGGAATAGATTCCTTAGTGCCCCTTACCCATTTAGCCCATCCCCCTTCCCACAACCCCTCCAGCAACCCTCAGTTTGTTCTCCATATCTATGAGTCTCTTCTGTTTTGTCCCCTTCCCTGTTTTTATATTACTTTTGTTTCCCTTCCCTTATGTTCATCTGTTTTGTCTCTTAAAGTCCTCATATGAGTGAAGTCATGATTTTTGTCTTTCTCTGACTAATTTCACTTAGCATAATATCCTCCCGTTCTATCCACGTAGTTGCAAATGGCAAGATTTCATTCTTTTTGATTGCCGAGTAATACTCCATTGTATATATGTACCACATCTTCTTTATTGATTCATCCCTCGGTGGACATTTGGGCTCTTTCCATACTTTGGTTATTGTCAATAGCGCTGCTATAAACATTGGGGTGCATGTGCCCCTTCAAAACAGCACACCTGTATCCTTTGGGTAAATACCTAGCAGTGCAATTGCTGGGTTGTAGGGTAGTTCTAGTTTTAATTTTTTGAGGAACCTCCATACTGTTCTCCAGAGTGGCTGCACCAGCTTGCATTCCCAACTGTTCTCAGTTTTTTAATGAAAATGGCCTTCAAGTCAAAGAAGTTGTAGAATTATGTGTGCAGCTTTCTGATTTGTCTGCATTTGGGCCCTTGAAGTCCAGGGTATTCATTCAGTAACCACCTGTTCTACCCTTGTGATGCTGACCAGGTGCTGTGCCGGGTGAAGAATAGAGACCCTTTCCTCGCACAGCTCCTAGACAGGGAGAGAGTGAGAGCACTGAACTGTGGCCATGACAGTTGGGATAAGGGACAGTTAAAGGGGATGATAAGGGATGTTGATAAAGGGACAGGTAAGGGGATGTTAAAGAACTAGCGTTGGTTGGGTCAGATGATAGGTTAGTTGAATGGAAGTAATGGGACAGGATCTACAGGTTGAACTGCAACATGATCAGTACTGTTCACTGAGATAGAGGTGACAGGAGGGTGTAGCTTCGGGCAAGTGCAGTGTGGGGTTAAATTTGGTTCCAGTCATCTGAACTACAAGGCCAGAGTGGAGTTGTTTTTCACGGATTGTGAAGGACTTGGAAATTGTTGAGGGAGGAAAATTGGGAAGTAAATAGGAAGGATAAGTCTAGTAAAAGTTAGAACAACTAGAGCGTGTCACCACAACTAGAGGCCCTAAATAGGAATCTAAGAAGGGTGGTGTGGAGGATCAGAACCAGAGCTAGGCACCAGTTTGAGTATAATCAGGGAGTACGTACATAGTCCAGGGCAGCTAACCTGGAACTGCTACTGCTGGTTTACCCTCACGTGACTGCCTCATGTTAGTAGAGTGGTGTAACCAGATGAAATGAGCCTCTAATGAGTATGAAGCGATATGGGTTTTGAAAGGGGCAGCGGGAAGCTGAGACGCCAAAAAGATATAGCCTCCGTGCCCTAGCTGTGAGCAGCCTTGCCCTGAGAGCTGCAGGGAGGGTCACCCTTGGAGAGGCCAAGTCAGTAAGACAGTACCTCAAGGGCACCGTGAGGAGAGATTCTGGATATAGGGTTTTCCTGTGGAACAGAGGTCCCAGAAGGCCCAGGAAAGGAGACTGCAGGGGAGAAGAGAGAATAGAGAAAGTACTTTGGGGGCAGTTTTCAGTGAGTGGTACTGAAGAGATTATTTTGCTCCAGGTTCTACCTAGAGCAGTTTAAAGAAGCGTACAGAGCTTGGACAGCAGCGCACAGAAGCTGCACCTTCCAAGAGGGCGTGGAGGCGTCTTCTGTGTGGAGGGCAGACTCTGATGGGCAGTGGCCGTGCTTGGAAGGAAACTGGTGCCTGACTCTGGTGCCCAGGCTAGTTAATTCAGAGGACCTGTAGTTTACAATAGCAGTAGTTCCTGGGACCACCCTCAGATCTTAAGGGGTCATGGGGGGCTGGGGGGCTGAGCCATTGTTTGCTTCAAGTTGTATGTAATTATAACCGAGTCTTAGAGAGCTGAGAGTGCAGTATAGGTGTTAGTGTTTCTCTCACTGTATACACACAGGTAAACTTCTGCATGTGTTATATATATAATTAAAACTTGTTTTTTACAGAGTTTGTGGTCATCAAACCTCTAGATCTTTATGAAAATCTAGCTAAAGAGACTTCTGTGTCTTCACAGGATTCCACAGCTGCCCCTTATGCATTTCAGGATGATCCTTATCTCATACCAACGTCCTCCGTGGAATCTGTGAGTAATTCCATGTAGCTTTTCTAGCATTATGTTTTATCTTGCTTGTTTGGGTTGAAGCACACATATGTAATTTACCTTACTTGTAAAAATTTTTGAAAAGTTAACAGATGCTGATAGGTAATTCAGTAGACTTTCTGAATCCCTTACTACTTTTTTAAAAAGTTTTAGAAATGGGCTGTGGAAAGGTTTTGGGTTTTAATAATCAGGGCTCTTTTGCATTGGAACAGTCCACTTGGTTTCAGTGCACTGGTTTTATGTTCCGCGAGCTGTATATAAGATGTGACCTAAAATGTCACACTCAGTAGCAGAGAAATAGTACGTGATTTAACTTGTATTTGGGTTTCTTTGTATTGTTGCATTCTTTTTTGAGGGGGTAGATAATTCTTCCTGAGGGTGTAATTTTGACCTTGAGTCTAAGTTACATGTAAATGCCAATTTCTATCTGATTCTTTTTTTTTTTTTTATAGCGTTCATTTTTATTGGCAAAGAAATCTGGAGAGAATGCAGCAAAGTTTATTATTAATTCATATCCCAAATATTTTCAGAAGGACACAGCTGAACCTCATATACCGGTAAGGAGAGGTAATTGTGATTTTTCAGTTAATACTATGTAGATATAAGTTAAACCAAGTTTTCATAGCTGCTTTTGAGTAGCCATTTGAATGTCCTCAGTATTCAGGTGAAGTATTTAGTTAATTATGTTTTTATGTATTTTGAAAGAGAGAGAGGCAGGGGAGAGGCAGAGAGAGAAGTAAAGAATCCTAAGCAGGCTCGACATTGTTAGTGCAGAGCCCGACAGGGAGTTTGAACTCACAAACGGTGAGGTTGTGACCTGAGCCGAAACCAAGAGTTGGACTCTCAACAGACTGAGACACCCAGGTGCCCCTGGGTGAAATCTTTTGATGAGTACAGTTATCTTTGCTCACAATAATCTTTTTTTTTTTTTTTAAGCTCCTGTATGTGTTTGTTCCCCATCCTGTTTTCCCTGTTTGGCTACTGTGACACCAGAATCTTAGATCTTTATCTCTGTGACTGTTCCTTTTCAGTTTCCTTCAGTAGCTTTGCTATGCCCCCGCGCCCCCCCCCCCCCCCCCCCCGCCTTAAGCGCCGACGTCGTCTTCGGTTTCCATGCTCAGCCATTTTCTTATTCCTGTCTGCAGTCTTCCTGCTTCAGTGGCCCTTACATCCCATTCTTGTATATCTGGCCCAGATCCCTCCACTTTGATACTGTAGTGTCCTGGTTCCTCTTCAGAGTAAACCTTCTGCCTTTTTCTTTGAACTCCGAATTGTATTTCCAACTACCTCTTTGTTCTGTAGTCCTAAAGAGTGAGCATTGTGGAGGGTGTGTTGTGTGCTGTTGTCACAGTGGTGAGGGGAGCAGATGTGCCTCTGCCCTCCTGGGTTTATTAGTGGAAATAGTAACCTCAGACTCCTGTCCCAAACAGCTTTCTTCCCTAAACACATGCACCCACACACAACCCTCCTGCTTCTCCAGCAGCAACTCCTAGTGACAAATTAAGAGGTCATTGCAATTGTATAGGTAAAAATGCTGAAATCCTGGCCAACCTTTCCCCTGTGTGTTTAACTAGCAGTTAACGTTTCTGTGCTTATTAGCTCACTTTGACTTGAAGCCTTCCATGGGTCCCTGCCTCCCTGGCAGGAAGCACTCTCATACCTCTGAGATCTCCCATCATTTACCATCACATTGCACTGTAATTATTTTTCTTCATTAGATTGGGAGAACCTTAAAGGCAGAGAATTACTTTCATCTCTGTCTCCAATGCCTAGCTTCATGCCTGGCATGAAGTCGTCAGCATTCAAGAAGTATTAAAATAAACTAGTGAGTGAGGTACAACCAACATACTTTGGTGATAGTGAATGTTTATAGAGTAGAAGAAGCATCAGGGATGAAAGATTTCTGCCTCTGCAAACCAGGTGTACTGTGACACTTACTTTTTTAGAGAGAGACCGCGAGTGGGGGAGAGGGGGAAAGAGAATCTTAAGCAGACCTGTTGCTCAGCATGGAGTCCAACACGGGGCTCGATCCCATGACCCTGAGATCATGACCTGAACCAAAATCAGAGTTGGGCACTCAACTGACTGAGCGACCCAGGCACCTCAGTACTCTGACACTTCTAAACAAGGTCGGGAAGAAAGAAGAAAGGGTGATTTTAGTAGAGGACAAAGGTTCAACTTGAAGTTGGGGAAGTTGGAAACAGGATTCTTCAGATAAGGATTAAATATTTATTTTGGGGTGCTTTTAAAAATTCTCCCTGAGCTGGGAGATAGCTAAATGATCTTGTTTTATAGTATTGGAGGGCTTTGATACTTTTTTTCAGTTATATTCCCAGTTATATAATTCCCTATATTCCCTATATATATTCAGTTATATTCCCTACGAGGTGTACACGTGTACCTGGTCTATGAAACATGAATTGGGATGGTGAAGTTTTATTTTGGTGTTTTGGTGATAAAAGTTCAGTCCTGCTAAGTTCTTTCCCCTTTAGCTGTTTGTGGTAACATTAGCCATCTTCTTTTCCTAGTGTTTAATGCCTGAGTACTTTGAACCTCAGATTGAAGGTATAAGTGAAGCTGCCTTAAAGGAAAGAATCAAGCTCAAAAAAGTCAGAGCTTCGGTGGACATGTTCGATCAGCTATTGCAAGCAGGTGACTCAGTTCATTTAAAACACCTCTAGGAACATGGGCTTGAAAGTGGGCTGTGGTTTATGTGATCGTGCTGGTTTTGAGTACAAGTTACAAGTATCTCTGATGATGTTTATGTTTTTAAGAGTTTAATGATATTTCCAGTCCTGCTTTAGCTTTATTTTTTGAATTATAAGTGAGATGGAGCGGTAACTTAGTTTATTGTGCTCTTCGGCTATATTGTGTTGGCAAGTAGGGAAATTGTATAGCCATTCTTCCTTGGCTTCTGTTTTTAACTTCTGGCATGTACATATTATATTCAGGTTTCTTGTACTCTTTAAGTATGTATGGAGGCATAAAACAGACAAAGAATATTTAAAAAGGAAGCACTAAATTGGGATATTGATTCTAGCTCTGACACTAATTAGCCCTGTGGCTTTGGAAAAGTCATTTAGTTCCTCAGAACTTCTGTCTCTAAAATTTTGGCTCTCTGAATTTGATCTGGATGAACCTCTGGTGGTATAGATCCAGAATGCATGACTTGTAAACTACCAGGAGAATGTACCTATAATAACATCAAAGGCAGCAGCATTGTAAGTTTATGGGCTTCAGGATGTTGTTCAGTGATTGAGGATAAAAACCAACCAGACATAGAAGAGATCGAAACTGAGTTGAATTGCTCAGTACATTCTTGAACACAAGAAGAAACATTTGCAGAAAGCTGTGTTTGAGAGTTCTGGTGTGTAGCCTGCTGTGGCATTGGATGTACAGATGAATTGCTGATGCACGTTATAATTTAGGGAGCCTTTTCCCTCTGCTTGTTGAATATGATAAATGTCTGGCAAGTGAAGTTCTTAGTGCCCAGGCCTGTTTTCCTCTAGTTTTATACACTGTGGAATGGGCACATGCAGACATTCAGTAAAGACAGTGTGTCAGACCCACAGCTCAGAGTAACAGAACAAGCCAATATGCCATGGGATGGATTAGATGAAGTTTTACTATCAAGCCCCTAATAAGTACCAAACACTTTGCTGGGCATTTCACATGCTTAATTTAATTCTATAACATCTTAGGAGTTTCTGTGTTTTATAATAATACTATAAAGGAAACATTATTAGGTAATTTTTCAGGGATATACAGTTCTGAGATCGTAAAATCCAATCCATTTACCCTTCATAGCCTCAGTTCTCTCCACTCTGCTATTTTCTACACTTTTAAATTCCTAATGGGCATTTTTATATCAGTATATTTTCTTTAGGAAAATGAGGGTACTTTTAAAATACTCTATTTCATACTTTTTCCCTTTTTTTCTTAGTGTCAAGATGAAAGCATGTTTTTGAGTAACAGTTTTTTTAAAAGCTATTATTGGACATTTAGGCTAGTATTTCTAGGCAGGTATTCCAGTGAGGGCCTGGATCCAAGCGGAATAGTTTTGCTTGCATTTGTAAAAATGGAACTGAACCAGGGGAACTAAGTGGCAGTAATTTGCAGAGTGTTCAGTTTGGAGACCGTAGTTAAAACCATGAGCTAGTTTCTCTGGAGAGACGAGTATGTAAAATAAGTGAGCACACACAAAGGTCAGGCTTTGTCTTGTGTTTTAGTCTCTCATGTCAGATCACACAGTAGGGATGGTGTCCCTGTCTGCATCACTCCAGGTGTTTGAGTTGATGTGGAGTGCATACTCATGCATTCTTAGGATGGTGGTTGCCACTATATACGTAGGCAAGAAAGTCACAGGTTATAGAAAGTGAAGAATTTTAATCTAGTGAGCTTTAGTTCTTTGATGTTTTAAAGTTTTTTTCCCTCTTTTTCTTCTACCCACAGGAACTACTGTATCTCTGGAAACAAGTAATAGTCTCTTGGATTTGTTGTGTTATTATGGTGACCAAGAGCCTTCAGCTGATAATCATTTTCAGCAAAGTGAAAAGTCAGAAGAATTGGTAATGGCTTTTGGCAGTGATTCTTAAAATTTCTTTTGGTAGTAATTTCATGTCAAAGTGAGGCAAGTTCTTATGCCTTATGTGTTCGGATAGTAGAGATTTGTTCTGAGATGTGATGTGGTATACTAGCTTTGATAAAAAGTGGTATGGAGGAAGAAGTATTTAAACAATTATTTTAATTTCGGTTCCCTTAAAAATATTTTGACCTTGCCTTCCGCATGCAGCTAAAGCTTTGACCAGAAATGTTTAGGAAGCCCCTCTTTTACTGTTACGTACAGTGACCACATGATGTGTAAGGAACAGGGAAAGACCCCCTGATCCCAGTCCCCTCAAAAATGCAAACATATGTGGGCATATAGTGAGCGTATGTGCTGGGGGTATATAGAACAGGATTGTGCCAAGGGCTGGCCTGTTGATAGTCCTATCTGACTTCTCAACCCAAGAGTTTTACTTCTGGAAAAAGATCCCAAGGGCACCCCTGGGTCCTGTGCACAGAGATTATATACCTCATTTTTATTATGTATTCATACTTAAAATTGCAAAAATGTGGAACACAGGCTGGATGTCCAATAGCATGTGACTGAACTGTGGTATTGTGTGGTGTTGGAGAAGACTAGGTCTGTTTGGCTGTGGAAAGATGGATCTTACATTAATAAGTGAGAAAATAGGCTAGACAACATTCCATTTTTATAAAAGTATTTCCATATGCATGAGGGGAAAATGAAAAGTGCTTTTCTTTCCATAAATGTCTAGTTTTCCTCCACCAGATGTGCATTATTTACATAAAAAAAAAAAGTCTTTTAAAACATGTAGGCAGAGGGTTGCTGTCAGACACTGACTTCTAGAGTCTCTTCTCCTAGGCTGCCTGGCCTGGCTGGCCCTCTGCCCGCCTTGCCCCAGCTGTAGAGGTGGTGTGGACCTGCGCAGGGCCAGCCCAGCCTGCCTCACAATACAGCAGCGTCACCAAGAATGGGGTTTATAAATCAAGGACATGACGTTACTAGTCTTTAAAAAGAATCTTAGCTTGCGTTGAATTAGTGTTAGACATTAGATCCCATACCCGGACATGTCCTGTCTTGCTTTTACCTAATGAACAATATTTCTATGTGGGCCAAGCCAGATACAGCCAGATCAAGCCAGGCTCTGTTGTTTGGCTTTCCAGATTCTCTCTCTGGGCTAGGCTGTACAGGGTAATGACTTTTATCTCTTCTCCAGGCTGTTATTTCTTGCTTTAAGGGCCAGCTTTACTTTGCATCTCTAAGTGAACTGATTTACGCTTTAGGAATTACCAGTTTTTTAAATGAACATTTACTGGAGTTTTCCTTCACCTTCTGTTGGATCTGTATTTCTTTTATTTTTCTAAAGTTTCCTTCGCCTTTCTGTTTTTAAGTATTCTAGGCAGGGAGAATGCATTCTGCTGTCATATTTTGTTTAATTCTGTTGATGATGGTTCATTTCAGGAAGAGGCCATAGAGGAAAATAATGACAAATCTAAGAAGGCTGGCCATCAATTTGGAGTTACGTGGAGGTATGTTACCCATCGTTAAACCTTGTAGTGGGGTTTCCATTTGTGCATGGAATGTTCCCTGTCATCCCCTCAAGATACGCTCCTATGGTTTTCTAAGATATTTGTTTTTAGCATACGATATAAATATCACAATTGGTACTCCTATGTGTTTAGACCTCATTTCATAAGATCTTTACTTCTAACCAGCAGTATGAGGTTGACACTTCATTCTCCACCCCACCCATTTAACTTCATGTCCCCTTTACATGGTATTGGTTCCTTGTGTAGTTTCATCAGTGTCCTTCTGTGCAATATCTACCTGTCACTCTGAAAGATTGGATAATTTGTTTACGTAAGAATACACATAACACAACAGTGTAGTTCTAAATGAAGATTGCTGGTCAGCAAGCAGAAATACTCAACATTTCCAAACAAAAGGTGAGTAACATTTAACATTTGAGAAATTTAAGTGAGTAGGAATGTTTGAGTAAAAGAAAAGTATTTCACAGGGACATCTGGAGGAGGAAAGTTACTATTAATATCAAAAGTCTTTTTGGAAGTGTTAAATAGAATCCGGTATTTTAATAATTTTCCATAGTAGTTAAGAGCATGGACCTTGGTATATCATCCTGGCCCAAATCCTGGTTCTGATTCCCAGGGCCTATTTGTAAGAGACAGAATCAAGGTACAGCATAGTCTGTATAACATGGATTATCTTTATTCATTTATTTGTTTTTAAAAAAAAATTTTTTTTTAACGTTTATTTATTTTTGAGACAGCATGAACGGGGGAGGGTCAGAGAGAGAGGGAGACACAGAATCTGAAACAGGCTCCAGGCTCTGAGCCGTCAGCACAGAGCCTGACGCAGGGCTCGAACCCACGGACTGCGAGATCATGACCTGAGCCGAAGTCGGACGCTTAACCGACTGAGCCACTCAGGCGCCCCTATTTGTTTTTTTAAAGGAAGAAGGAGTGGGGCGCCTGGGTGGCGCAGTCGGTTAAGCGTCCGACTTCAGCCAGGTCACGATCTCACGGTCTGTGAGTTCGAGCCCCGCGTCGGGCTCTGGGCTGATGGCTCAGAGCCTGGAGCCTGTTTCCGATGCTGTGTCTCCCTCTCTCTCTGCCCCTCCCCCGTTCATGCTCTGTCTCTCTCTGTCCCAAAAATAAATAAACGTTGAAAAAAAAAAAAAAAAAAATTTAAAGGAAGAAGGAGAGTAGATACGCCAGAGTGTGACATGTACACATGCTAGAATACAGTAGATTCTGGAGAAACTACTTGCCTGTGGTTGCCTCTGGGGAATTGTATATGGTTGAAGGAGTGTAGGGAAACTTCACTGTGTACTCTTTGCACAGTTGGCTTTTTTGTTTAGTGTTGTGAGTATATATTACTTTTTTGTAAAAGTTCTGGTTCTGTCACTTAACCTGCCAAGCTGTGGACAACTTGAGGTTTTGGAGCCTCAGTTTTTCCCATTTTTCAGAATGATAACCATGTCTTTCATGCACGTGGTGGTAAGAATTTTATGTGTATAAAGTGCTTGGCACAGTGCTTGGAACATTGTAAACTCAGTAAATTGTGGTAGCTGTTGGTTTTTCCAGTTTCCCTGGTTGACAATTCTTCCTGTGTCTAGGGCAAAAAACAATGCTGAGAGAATCTTTGCTCTAATGCCAGAGAAAAACTCACATTCCTACTGCACAATGATCCGAGGAATGGTGAAGGTAACATGTATTTATTTCTGTACTATTGTCTTTAATTTCCACTAAGTCAGGAATTTTTACTCTCAGAACTATTGTTCACTGGGCCAGAAAATTTGTTGTCTTGGGGGCTCTCCTGTGCATTGTAGAATGTTTAATACTTCCCTGTTCTCTACCCAGTGCATGTCAGTACTGCATCCTCCCCAGCCCCCAGTTATGATAACTAGAAGTATCTCCAAGAATTACCAAATGTCACCTGGGAAGCAAAATTGCCAGGCAGTAGAGTATGAACTTCATGAGAACTGAGACTTTGTTTGTTTTGTTTATTACTGTATCCCAAGCCCTAAAACAGTAGACATTGCAACTGTTTCTTAAGTAAACAAGTTGGATGATATTTAAGTTTTATCCTTACTGTCTTCCAGCACCGAGCTCTTGTGCAGGCATTAAACTTGTACACTGAATTACTAAACAACAGACTCCATGGTAAGTGTGTTCGGAGAATTTCCCTCCCTCCTTCCTTTTCTTCCCTTAGGAGTCTGTAGATCTTTGAATCCATGAAATTTTTGCATCTTGCCTCAATCATGGGCTCACTTTTAACCTTGTGGTATTGATGGTAAAAGCAGGAGGAGAGTTCCAGAGAAGGGAGAGAGTGTCTCGTTTTGTGAGCACATGGTAACGAGCCAGGAGCCATATGTGCATTACTGCTTTGCCTTAAACTAAGCTATTTAGGGATAAGTCTTGAACCCAAATTTTGTTAAGGTGGTTTTCCTGTTTTACAGCTGATGTGTACACCTTCAATGCATTGATTGAGGCAACAGCATTGAGCATGAATGAGAAATTGGAGGACAAATGGAATAAGATACTGGTAAGGGGAAACCATCATTTTGTCTCCTAATATGCCTAAAGTATCCTTTCCTAGAAATACAGGGGGTAGAGATTGAGCATTTTCATGGCAGATACTGCTCTGCTGGGTACTCAGCGGTTACTTGTTTACGTCCTCCTAGCAACCCTGTAGTTTAAATAACTGTGTCTTATATGTGAGAAGAAAAAGATATTAGACGCAGAGTCGATGGCTAGAATTCACAAACACCTCTGTTGCTTTATTTCTCATAGTATGTAGTTTTTTTTATTACAAACATAATGCATATTTCCTGAAACATTTGTATCTGGTAAGTTTGAAAAAACTTACTTGGGTTGTATTAGGGGTAAAAATGTTTTTGTTTTTATACCATACTGTTCATTTGAAAAAGGAAAACAGCCCGGTTCATTCTAGTCTACGCTTTTGCTTTATGAGGCAGGGGGCGAAGACAGTTGGACACCTTGATCAAGCGAGGTGCGGTGACTGAATAGAGTGAGTTCTCTAAAAGGCAAAGTCACTGGCCCTGCTAACTAATAGATAATTCTTAAATTAGGAATATATTTATTAAATTACTTTAGATCTAGCCAGAGAATCAAATTATTTTTTAGTGTGTAATATTGGTTTATTGGACAAATTACCTACCCAGGCATAAACAAGACTTAACACTTGGATTTATCTAGGAGCTGCTGAAAGAAATGGCTGCCCAGAAGGTGAAACCAAATCTACAGACATTTAATACCATTCTGAAATGCCTCCGAAGATTTTATTCATTTGGAAGATTGCCGGCCTTACAGACCTTTCGTGAAATGAAAGCCATCGGAATAGGTGAGTATGTGCCCTCATGTCCTCCTCTGGAGACTGGGATGATGCTGACCAGAGATCTTAGATCCAAACAAGCAAAAATAGACACTAAACTCTTTTTGCTGTGTGCGTAATATGTTGAGAATTTCCGTTCCCCCATTTGGTACATTTAATTACATGTATTTATTAACGGCGAGAGCTCCGTTATCTTCATGTTCTTTATAGCAAACTACAGTATTCTTTTAGTACTTTAGGTAGTTTTCTGTGGATTTCTTTACTCTGGGGAGAATTGTTCGCTTGAGTTAACTAGTTTTAAATCCCATGACACTTGCTAGCATAATTAGGTCTTTGAACCCAAATGTGCTATTGTATTATGTAGTTTTCAATAAAATTTTTTTAAATTAATTTATTTATTTTGAGAATGGGAGAGCAGAGAGAATCCCAAGCAGCCTCCATGCTTGCATGCTCCATGCTGTCATCTTGGAGCCCAATGCAGGTTTTGATCTCACAACCTTGACATCATGACCTGAGCTGGAATCAAGAGTCAAGACTCTTAACTGACTAAGCCACCTAGGCAACCCTAGTTTTCAGTAATTATGAAAGGTTGCTCGGGACCTGTTCACTTTAGTATGCTTTAGTGCTCTTGAATAAAGAATCCTGGTACAAAATACATTAGCTATAACATTTTAGTTAATACGTGTCAAGACTTTCTAAAAGTGTTTCTCACTTTAATCAAATGACGCTAATCAAACGCTAACGTTAATCAAATGAGCTAGGAAATATCTTCAGAGGAATAGAAATGCATCTTTTTGTTTGTTTGAAATGCATCACCTTTTATTTAAATACCAAAATCAGTGTGTTTTTAGTTAACTGTGCCTCAAGAAGCTGTATTTTGGATATTTGTGTTTGACTTATTTCTTACTTTTTTCTATCCACCTGGTAATTTGAGAACCCTCACTTGCAACATACCACTATATTATTCAGCTGTTTTATCAACATGGTATGTATGACGTTATACATGGTATGTATTATATTAACTTTTGTAGAAAGTTGACCCAGCTCCTTTATGTTTATGTGATTAATTGTTGTGGGCTACCTTCACTGCATATGATTTAAGAATAGAGAACTCACAAATTACAGTATCCTATAGCCTTAGCAAAAAGTTATTCTTGAAGGAAGTAACCTTGTTTGTTACATAAAACTTGAGCTGGAGGGGAAATGTACTAACAGTGTTGATGTGCAATTAAAAATGGTCAGAAGGTGTGTTAGTCTGGAGTTTTTTTGCCTCTGTAGAGCTGTGCTTTCCAGTAAAATAGCCAGTAGCCACACTTGTTTATTTCATTAAAATTAAGATTCCTTTCTTGCATTAGTACTAGGTAGCCCCATGTGACTGCTGGCTCCTGTATTCAATGATGCAGCAAGAGAACATGTCCATTTTTATGGGGAGTTGTTGGCCATTGCTGTTCCATACCTGAGTTGAAATTTTACCTGTCGTCTCCCAGCTATGCCAGAAGGGCCTGGATACCTATCCTGATAAATGCTGTCAGGCTGTGATGATTAAGTAAACTGTGCACAGGGTCTTGTACTGGAAGGCACATAGTAGGCCATCACAGGCTGTGGGCTCTCGTTTGCCCCGCCCCAACTTGAGAAAGAACCCCTGGGTTCAGAAATGACCATTCCAGTCTTTCTCTCCTGAGATGGACTTTATAAAACAACAGAGGAAAACTTGATTGTGTTTTGGTGGGCTAATTTTACAAGATCCATACCACCTGTGGGGAAGATTTTTATCTTTTAGGGTGAGAGGAAGAGTAATTAACTTTATCTTGGAAATCGGTAGTTTCCACAATAATCGTATCTTCTAAAATTTTACTCAACCTTGGCGACACTGTAGTGAAACTAGTATTTCTGACCCCAGGCCCTGTCGGATTTGTCTGTACCATCACACATCACTTGGGGTTCAGTTGCTAACCAGAGTCTGTGGTGGAACACCTGGGAACAGAGGGGCAGACACAGGGGAAGGGGGCCAGCTTGTCTTACACGTATGTAAACTGGCTACTTGCAGGAATAATTTTTCAATGTTTGTTCAAAGGAGAAAGCCTAAAAAATTAAAGGATACATATAAAATTATTATGTAACCAATAAAATGATTAGGAATGCTAGCAAATGGAAACATGCTCGAGGAAATTGTAGAAATGCACCTGTACCACCATTAAAACTACATATTCACTTGTGTGTGGATAAGGTAGGGAACAGATTTGGATGAATAGTGGGATATGTTTGGGAATTGTGTAGATGCGTTTTCTGACCTATTAGTACCACTCAGTTCATGTGATTGTAAAAGGATTGCCTATGTCCGTTATTTCTACTGTTTTTTCTTGGCTTTTTCATCTTGATTATACTTAAAAGCACAAATGATTACTGGCAAAAAAAAACGTGTTTGTTTTTCTAAGTAGGCAGTCTTGGTGAGGTTGTGTGTTTCCCGTTTCAGTGAAAGTCAAGTTTGAGACAAGACTGAGGAGGAAGGGAAAGTCTCCGCTGGGAGCACATAGACAAAGACCTGTGACTGTCCCAGATCGGAGAGTTGCACTCTGTACTGTGAACCTCTCCTTTAGCAAGCACGTGCCCCTGCCAGCTGTACACCGTGCCATGTGCTGGGGCAGAGGAGCAAGTGTGGCCCTTTGTGCCAGGTGCTGTGTGGTTGCTAGTGGTACAGAAGGAGAGTCCTCCTAATAAGACCTGTGTGCTTTTGTATTCTGCAGAAAACCCTTCAAAAGGATCATCCCTCATAATCTACGATATTATGAATGAATTAAAAGGAAAGAAATTTTCCCCGAAGGACCCAGATGACGGTATGCACAGAATCGCTTGTGTGAGACAGCCTATTTTCTTGTCAGTGATTTAGAGGCCTTGTGATGAGGACAGGGTTTAATTTAAAGTGTGTTTATTTATTTTGGGGGGGGGGGAGGCAGAGAGAGAGAGAGAGAAAGAGAGAAAGAGAGACTCCCAAGTAGGCTTCACACTGTCAGTGAGGAGCCCAGTGCTGGGCTCAGACTCAGCATCATGACTGAGCCAGTCTGACACTTAACCATCTGAGCCCCCCATGCGTCCCAGAGGACAGGTTTAACTTAGCTTAGTTACCTTACGGGTGGTTATTCTGAGGAAGCCAAAACATGTGGCACGTTGCTGTATACTTCCCCCTATGGTTTTTATTCCTTCAGGTTTAACTTACACATTGACAGTTGGGTCACTAGGGTTTTTATTAATGCTGCTCAGTTAAAAATATATTTTATCCATTGTAACCAAGACTTTGTGAACTTTGATTTTCAGATATGTTTTTTCAGTCAGCCATGAGAGTTGTAAGTACCGCTTCTTATTTTTTGCTTTCCTTTATCCACTTCTTAAATTCATCTGTAACTGGGGTTGGAAGGTGAGGGGGAGGGGCTTTTCCCTGATTATTTTCACTTCCTGAGTTTTCTGTTTATGTCTTAGATTCTGATTTTTTTTCTTTTTAAATTCTATACTAACTCACATAGCACCTCTACCCTTTGTTGTATACATTGTTTTTTTTTTTCACACCTCTGTTCAGATAAGGTTTCAGGGTATTTCATATTTTCCTATTGATGGCCTTTTAAATTGATGACAGTTGTTTTGAATTCTGGTTTTTCATTTTATGCTAATCAGCGGACGTGGATTAGCACATCCCCTTCCCTAAGGATAATGCTTTCTAAAAGTTTAGTGTGTATCCTTGCAGGTTTTTTCGTTAGGTGTTCAGACATCCACAGCCAGATACATTTCCGTGGTATTTTGTTTGCTGATACCAACATAGTATTTCTAGGCGGGAGGGACTATAGTTTACTTAACTCTTCTCCTATGAGTGGGTTTTGGAGTTACTTCATGGGTTTTTTGCAAATACAGTGATGCTGGAGTGAGCACTCCGTTTTTATGCACATGATCAAGTGTTTTCGGAGGATTGATTTCTAAAGGTGTAATCACTAGACAAAATCATTTTGTGAGGCGCCTGGGTAGCTCCTTCAGTTAAGCATCTGACTCCTGGTTTTGACTTAGGTCATGATCTCACAGTTTGTGAGAATGAGCCCCGTGTTGGGCTCTGCACTGATAGCTCAGAGCCTGCTTGGGATTCTTATTCTCCCTCTCTCTGCCTCTTCCCTTTTTGCATAATAATATTGTATGTATATGTGTATATGCTATATAATATATACGAACATTAAAAAAATTTTTAACTTTTATGGAATTGGGGAGTTTGCTTTCATTTTTTCCCTTCAGTCTTAAAACTCATTTGCTGTCAACCAGTAATAAATTGAATCAGCATAAATGTTTCCATAAGTAACTACACTTTTTAATGTAAAGAGCCACTATTTGGTTGATAAATCTCAGAGTGATGCTTACTGCTTGCAAATTTTCAGTGCTCAGTTCTCAGAGATCTAGAACTTGCTTACCAAGTACATGGCCTTTTAAACACCGGAGACAACTGGAAATTCATTGGACCAGATCACCGGCGTAATTTCTATTAGTAAGTGTGTTAGAAGTGTATCCCTTTGCATTATTGGAGCCTCTTTAAAAAGCAACCATCAGTCATTTCTGCAAGTAGGAGACTCTTGGTAGCCCTCCTATGTCATGTCTGCAGGCAGCATGCCCCTAACTTAATGGTACATGTTAATTGAGCACTTGGAAATTGAAGCAGTGGTAAACTGATTTGCCAGACTGAGATGTCTGGTGTGGATCTTTTAGGATATTTTTCTTTGTAACGCTTCAAACCCACGTGTCTTTTTCCTCCATGGCCTGTTTTATGTTTTTGAATATCTGGCAGGGTAGGTCCCTAAACATTTCAGCGCAGCCTCTTGTTTAAAGACGAAGATACAGAGATGAAGCCCAAAGAGACTCCTTAAAGGAGTTTGACTTCAGGTAGATAGAAACAAGAACTGAAGGAGGCAGCCTGTTAATAGTTGTGTGGTGATTGTCTTCTGTGTGTCCATCTCCTTGCTTCACACTGCATGCTTTGAAAGTGAACGTGGCAGACCACTCCCTGGGAGCTGAGCACGCTGAGGAGGCAGTCATGAATGGCTAGTTGTGCAGAAGAAGGTGTTGATCAGGAAGTCCAGAAAGCATAGTTAGCACCCCCTGGCTCAAGTATCGTCCCATGTAACTTGAAATTGTTACTTACAAGTTGATTTTAAATTCTGTGTAAGATGTCATCACGTAACAATGTTGTAATTTAATCTTCTGCTGTTAACGCTCTGAGACTAAAACACACCTTTTCTCACCATTACAGTTCCAAGTTCTTCAGTTTGCTTTGTCTAATGGAACAAATTGATGTCACTTTGAAGTGGTATAAGGACCTGATACCTTCAGTAAGATGATTCATTACTTATCACTGTGGATGTGCTTGTGGGTATCTTTGCTGGTTAATACTTTAAAAATACATTTGTATTTCTCTTAATCAGGTATTCTTTCCCCGTTCCCAAACGTTGATAGATCTTCTCCAAGCACTGGATGTGGCCAATCGGCTAGAAGTGATTCCTCAGATTTGGAAAGGTTGGTTTCAGCTTGTATGTCCAGGCCCATCTCATTTCATCGTCCTACATTTTGATTAACAAACGTGTTAATATTGTTAGGGACGGAAACTTCCATTTGTCACTAAATTGAATATATATGTAAGTTGAAGTCTGCTTCATGGTCCACTGGCTCATGTTGCACTGCACGAGTAAAAATGTACTGAAAGTGACTTAAATCCATTCCTTCGTGACAGGAATGGTAGAACTGTGCATTTGTTGTGTGACATGACGGAAGATCATCGCTGATTACATGGCATGCCCTAGATTTAAATTCAGGTCCACAAACGTAATCCACAAAGCCTAGGTTCTGTGTTACTCCCCTGTATCATGCTGCATCGTTGTGACTCAGTTGTTAAGAAGCCACTTGAATTTCTAAGAAGTAGGCATGGTTGTGGGTTTCTGTGTATAAATTGGCTGCAGAAGATGCTGGGTGTCCTCTGTTAGGGGACTGTGATTGCAGCATGAGTTCCTGTCAGCTTCAAGTTTCCATGTCCGAACACTGAAACTAGAGCCCTGCCCTACTTCACAGGATTGCTTAAGTGGTTGTTACCTGTTATAAAATATCACTGATCACCAAGTGCTGTAAAAAAAAGTGTCTTATATCACACGGAGTTGGTAGCTGCTCAAGAGTAGTGCATATGCTGTGGTTCACACTTGACTTGGGAGCAGGTTACTGGCTTCCACTGCTCCTTCTGTTCTTACCATGAATTATCCTAGTGGTGTCCTGGAGCTAGAGAGTGTCAGCAACTTTTTTTTACCCACCAAAAACTACAACGGTGGACAAAGGTCTGCCAAAGAGTTTTGGCATTATATGACAGTAATCACTTCTCATTATGTTCCTTTCTGTTTCCAGACAGTAAAGAATATGGTCACAGTTTTCGCAATGCCCTGAAAGAAGAGATTCTGATGCTCATGGCAAGGGATCGGCACCCACCAGAGGTAGGGTATGTCCAAATTCAAGTTAGTTTACAGTAATCAGATGTGTACTGACCCGTATATTCTCAGAGGACCCTGTAAAGGTAATTTCCTTGGTCTCATCTAGGGAAACCTGGAGAGTTCTGCCACCTAAACCCAGATTTAAAGTCTACATCTAAACATACCCAACCATTAGCAGAATCTCTTCTAAAGTCATCTCATTTCTCTGGTCCAGAGTAAACAACATGAAAATAGTTTCTTTCTGCCCTGACAATAGCTTTTTTTTTTTTTTTTTTTTTTTTAAGTTTCTCTCTGAAAAGAAAACACATGTTCTTTTTGAAAGATGTGGCCAATTTGCAAATTATTTACCCCAGAGCAGGGCAGGGTGCGTTCTTTTTTCTTCACTTTGTTACTTGTGTACCATACATGTGATGTGGTCCAGTGGTAAAATGGATTGCTCAAAAATGTTAACACTTCAGTGGAGTCTCCTGAACTTAGATTCTCATAAAACCAGTTAGGCAATTCTGCTGATTCTTAGAGCCTCTCAGCTTCAGGTGGCGTTTGCTGACTGTGCTGCCGATATCAGATCTACTTATGAGAGCCAAGATGCCAGACAGACTGCTCCTGATTGGCCAGCCAACCCTCTGAACTATATAGCTGTCCTCTTTTTAAGGGGAGGGAGGACCCAGGAAGCCTGGTGAGTACAATACCAAAAGCATAAGAAGCCATTTGTACTTGGATCTCAGAGAACATTTGCCCTGGTCACTAGAGTTTTTCTCATCTGTATGATGTGTAATCAGAAGACAAATGAGTTTTCTACATACTGTGTTTTCTCTGGGAACTGCAAATACAAACTGAAAAGGGAACTTTAGGAAGAAGACCAGTATAAGTGTATACAGTGTACTTAAGAAAGGACATGGTTTAATGGGCTAATTTTCTCTTTCTGACCTGTTTTCTGTATTCACGGGCAAGTAAGTCACTTGTCTGTTCAGTTAAATAGAGTGATCAAAGAATATTTTTGAAAACGTTTTAGGCATTTGGTTTATCCAAGTGTTTCACTTGGGTGTAGTGGTCCTACCTCCCTGCTTAAAATGCAGGTTGTGCATTTGGACTTCAGGAAACTGGCATTTATAAACATGGCCTTAACAAGAACCATCTTTGGTCTGTGTCAGTTCTGTGTGTTCATCAGCACTTCATTCACATACTCATTTTTAGTATTTGTGGATGGAAACTTTACATGCGTTCCTTTTTCCAAAAGCAGAGAAGTCAACAAAAGAATACTTTGTAGGAGTGGTCATAGTTAGGTGGTGTTGCTACATTTTGTTCTGGAGAGAAATGTGTATTCTAAAAGTAAGTGGAGTACATGTGTATGGCTTTTTCAACACGGGAGAGTAACTTAATTTGAACATAGGATTGCCAGCCCAAAATGTGGCCGTTCACTATGTTCAGGAAAAGCTGGTGAAGGAAGGCTTTACTGCCTACACTGGTCTTGGGAGTGTGAATCACACACGCGGCCTACTACACTGCTAGTGACCGAAACATTTGGTGCTCAAGTTTGTTAACTCAGGTTGACACTCGTTACGAATCAGGCTATGATGATTGGCGCAGGGGTACGGACCTCAGCTGAGTCATGGGAGCTGAATGTATGTGTTTCTCCTTTGTCCTGCATGTGGCAGGATGCTGGTGAGCACTTACAGGAGACTGATGCCTCAATCTGAGCCTGCTGTTCACAACATAATTCTAGGACACTGATCTCATTCTGGATTTTAAGAGAGGAAAGAGATCATTCTCTCTTGCATCCCTCTCTTCCAACTGCCCACGGGATGTATTCCTTCCCTGGGTAGACTGGAGTGATCCTCTAGAAGAGGATAGACCCTAGCAATTCTGAACACTGGCAGATCACATTTGCCTGGGAAACTTGACATGTATATATGTGAAGTTTGGAGGAGGGAGTTGAAGCACCCAAGGTGATTTTGATGTGAAGACAGGGCTGGGAGCGAGCAGAACTCACAGACATATGTCTTCAGGGGCTAGCACTGGGAGGAGGAGAGCTATGGTCATCTGATCGCCATGTGTTCTACTTGCATTTATAATCTTGCTCCTGTCTCCTCTTGAATAGGAAAATGTTGGGGCTTTTCAGGAAGCATAATAAGATCCCTGGGTAAGTTGAAGTTAACAGGCCTGCCTGGGTACATCCTAGAATTAACTGCAGGGTCTTAACTCTTACCATGGGGTAATTGGAATTTTTTCACCTGCCTCAGCATTCTGATAGACAAGAAAATGCACAATTGCTCCCACCACCTAGGGCATCCTGAAACAAGCACTGTTTTTAGTCTGTGCTCAGTGATTGTAACACACTGGCAAGACACCAAATAGATCCTCAATGATGGCATACTGGACCAATGTTCATGATCTCTTTGGCTCTTTAAAGTTAGACTTCATGTAACTTTACCTCCAGAACTACTGTTGAGGATTTCATGACTCAACTTTATAAAATGGTAGATTTTGCACATAAATCTTTGAGGGGTTTCGTTGGGGAGTGTTGACATTTTGCCTTTCTTTTACAGAAATGAGTTGCTGGATGAGTTTATGGACAGTGCAAAAGCATCCAACAACCCTGCCCAGGCCATTGAGATAGTGAAGCTGGCCAGTGCCTTCAGCTTGCCTGTCTGTGAAGGCCTTGCCCAGAGAGTGATGGCTGACTTTGCAATCAGCCAGGAACAAAAGTAAGTCCTGCACCAATACCATAAAGGAAAGTGATACAGACCAGACTGTCCATCTACCCGTTCACTGCTTATAGCTTTCTGCCTCCTGAATTTTCTTCTTTGCAAAGTCAGTGTGTGTTAAATTTAGCTGCTATTTTGTCATAGGAGTCAGAGGCCTATAGATGTGGCTCTTGGAACCTTTTTCCCTTGTCCTTATAGTTGAATGCAGCTGCAGAGTCCCTCTCCCCCAAGACTGAATTGCAGTTGTAACCTTCCAGTTTATTTTCCTCACAGAGAAGCCCTGGGAGACCTAACTTCACTGACCAGTGACAGTGACAGCGACAGTGACATCGGTGAAGGCAAATGAAAGTGGGCAAATCCGCAGCTGTGACCTAGCATAGCTGAACTGACCATATTGTAAAGAGAGTACGGATGGTGAACTTTGAATAACAATCAATACAACATGGATGGCCTGATTTAAATTCCTAATTTGATACTTACTATACCACCCATTCAAGGTTTACTACCACTTAAACGAAAGCATCACTACCATTTTCGTTTCTTCGGACACATTGTGAGGACACAGTTCCTGGTTTCAGCGCAAGCTCTGTGTCCCTGCAGTGTTTGTCAGCCAACTTGACACTGTTCTCCAGTGTGGTTCGCCCTCCCCAGGTGTGGACTTGGCCTCCGTTGGCTGATGCTGTGACGTTGGTGCTTCCTCAGTCTTAGAGGACGTGTCTGAAGGTGGTTTGCGTACGTATTACCATTGATACTGGGTCAGTATCCCAATATCAGGGATACAAAGAGATGCAAAATTGTGCATCTTCGAAACGATTAAACAATGGCAAAGGGCTGCACAAATGGGGAGATGAAGGCTGTAAATAAACTCCTCCAGTAACGTGTTTGCATGTATTTCCATTACTCTTACATGGCTTTTGTTTTCCCCCAGCCATAGGACTTGCACAAGAGTGCTTCATCTCCCTTTCTTCCCTGTGTGCTGGCACCTTTAGTTGCGCTCTACTCAAAGTCATCGCAAGTGAGGACTTGTGATGAAAAAGGACTGAAATGAAGGTTTTCTTGATGTGATTGTATTGCTGGTGATTATTGCTGGTCAAAAACCTCTACTTTTAGCATTTGTCTCACCACTGGGACTTTGAAACAGTATCAGAAGCAGCCAGGACCCTGGTTTGCAAGAGCATCCTTATCTTCACCAGGGCTGCTTCCACAGGCTGCTTTGCTCATACCTGGTCCCAGATTTACTGAGGGACCCCATGAGTTCCCCACTGATGAACAGCCTCATCCTTACCCTGCCAGAGTTGGCACTGATGGGCTACAATATTGTGTGTATATAGGTCTGTTCCCAGCTCCATTCTGCATCCTCTCTAGCCTGGACCTACTCCTGCATTCTCAGAAACCTAAGCATGGTTTCATGTGTTCTCCTAGAATGTTCAGTTTAAGACATCTAATCGAGGGAAAACGAAGGCAGGGGAATGACACAGATTAGCTACTTAAGCATTCATGTGCATTGTCCCATTAGACTCTTGATAAACCAAGGCAAATGAACAAAAGGACAATTAAAGCAGGTTAGCCTTTGATCTTGGTTTACGACTTCAAGGGAGACCTGGCTTCCTGGGAGCTTCTGTTAACTCCTTCCCATCTCACCTACAAATGCCTCGCTCTCTGCATGGCCAAATGCTCACTCATCACAATCCTTATAAATGTGGTACTTCTCCCCTTGCCAGGCCCCAGCTGAATCCTCAGCATAGTGCTTGGCAGCTAGAGTTGGTGGGACAGAGTCCCATCTGGACTGATGTCATCTGAATTTGTAATGGATTTCAGTGTACTTCAGTGGTTTTAATTGCTTCAAACTTTCAGAAAATTAGGCCTATAGGATTGGTATCCATTTTTTTTTTAATTTTTTTTTTTAATGTTTATTTTTGAAAGAGAGCATGAGCAGAGAAGGGGTAGAGAAAGACGGAGACACCGAATTTGAAGTAGGCTCCAGGCTCTGAGCTGTCAGCACAGAGCCCAGTGTGGGACTCAAACTCATGAGCTATGAGATTATGCCCTGAGCCAGTCAGACGCTTATCCAACTGAGCCACTCAGGTGCCCCTCCATTCTCTCATTTTTAGATGTTTATTTACACACTAGTGAAATATTAGCCTCTAATAGTAAAAGATGTTTCCCCATGCTGAAGTAAATAACCTAGCAATTTTTGCTTTTGGTCCTGGCTCTCCATTTCAACTTGCAGTCTGTTCTTCCTTATGATTGTCTCTAAACTTGTAATACAACTCAAGTACTGCATTCCTAAAAGGCATGGAGTAAAATGAGTAGTGTCTTGGTCACATGCTACAACTCATTTTTAAGACACTCTTCTAGGTCTTAACATTTCCCTGATGTTGACATTTTATATAGGAAAAATAACCTAAAATTCAGTTCAACATTTTAAACAAAATGGTATGAGATGGAAGATTTGGGTTATAAATCAATCCAGTGAAGACCAGAACCAAGTTTTAAAAAGCGCTGGAGCATTAGCGGCATATAAAGCAACCAAGTTGGTCAGAAAACAGCCTTTTGGAAATTGGGAACTGAGGACAGTTTAACTATTTTTCAGTAACCTAACAAAAAAAAAAATAGGAGAAACCAAAACATCAGAAGAACAAACTAGGATCAAGGCCCATGGAATGGCAAGGGTCAAAGGAGGAGTCCTGTTACCTCTGAATAAACTTGTCCACTTTGCCTCGTATCACCAATGTATGCAGACTAGAAATGCAGATTAGGGGTTCAAAACATCTGAAGACTAGCGATAAGATGTACTCTTATGTTGGTTTTAAAACTACAGGGTTTGATTTTGTGGGTGATTAGAATGCTGAAATGGATTAGAAAATCACAGTACACCACTGCAGTAGAGTTGTTTTGTGATAAATTTTACAGTGCAGTAGACGTGTAGATACACATGTAGAAGTCTATCTGGTCATGATGTAAATTACTTTCCTGCTGGTAATAAAGTTTAAAAACCTTGAAATAGGATACTTCTGAGATAGCCATCAGTAGGAGCAAGGAAGTTCAGGGCAAGTTTATAGACTCCTTTAGATCAGGTCTTTAGAGGCAGAGTGGCAATTTACCAAAGGAAAGTTTTTGATTTGGTTGATGAGAGGCAATGTGTTAATAGAATGGCCAAAATATGAGGTGCACAGGGTCTGGGTAGTGAAGGAATGTCCAGCCAGGCCCAGGAAGCAGCCTAACTGTAAAAACACTGTCCATCTGATCCGCACAGCTATGGACTTACACAATTTGGGACTACTACAGATCAAGCCCAAGAATTTACAGAGTTCAGCAGGATTTCAACCTCTTAAACCAAGAATGTCCAAGAGGAATTCCAAGAGGAATCAAGGTCTTGATAGAATTTATTCCCAGGGAAACCTAAACTTTGCCACCAGTGACCGTGGGATTTGTTCTTACAACAATGGCACTTCTCCGCTGGCTCTTGCCTCATAACCCCTCCAGAACTCCTTCCTCTTCCTAAAGATCTGGGGCAGTGTCCATACAGCTAGCTTGAACTTAGAAGGCAGTGAAACCACATCACCTACTCATACGCAATGGTAGAGTGGCCAAGTAAACCTCTTTCTCTCCATCCCCCATCCATTCTTAGGTTCTCCTGCTGACCTCAGGACCCCTAAATGCATCAGGGGGGCCAAAGCAGGGAAGCTGAGCTTTGGTTCGGGGAAATGGTGACCACTGGACCTGATGAAGAATGATTTGCCTGATAATCCTTTTTATTTCCCATTTATGTATAACTCAAATTATCTGTTCTTCTGCACTGAGTTCAAGCAAGTTACTTTAAAACTGATGGGACAACTCATTTGGGACTTGGAGGCTGCTTTTTTCCAGAACCTGTTAAGAGAGCAGAGGATTTATATTAATGCTAAGGAACAGACCATGTGCCTTAAAAAGATGGTCTAAAACTGCATTTTAATTTGTTACATTATTTTGAAACTAAAAAACAATTTTAAAGCAAAGACCAGAGTTTTAATGTACCTGGAGAAAGGAGTTTAAAATGCTGAGGGATGCTATCCTATCACACTCAAGAGGGAGGCAATAAGGTAACCCAATATAAGGCTAAAAATTGATAATGGAAGACAATAATGATTTGCTTCACATGATCAAGTCCAAAGTGGCAGAGATTTAGAGTTTAAATGAAACATGCTAAAGTGAGTGGCCCTGCCCTCTGCCCAGGGCTATATCCACCTTCTCCCAATCTTGTTCCTTTGGATTCTACCTCCTTGAAGAACTGAGAACCCAAGTAAAGGCCCTTTTCACTTGAAGCATTGCCGAGTTTTACTAGGCACAAGAAGAAAATCCAGGCCAGGCCAAGAGTCCCCTTTCAACATACTGTTTTCCAATATGCAGTGGAGGTAAGGAGGTTTGCTAATGGAACTACTAAAATTTGAAAGCCAGGGGTCTTATTTTGATTTGCAGACCTAAAATAAACCAATCAGTATTCCTAGGAGTTCAGATAATCCCATCTGATGAGAGTTATTTCTGGGCTCCTAGAGAAATTTAGATTTCCTTGTAATTGGTAGTATTTTACCTACTGTATAAATTACAAACACCTTTACTATGACAAACAGGTAAGTCAGCTTTACAAGTTAATGTATTTTGCAATTTCATGCCATTCCAAAGGGGAAGGAAGGCTGAATTTGAGAACAGCCTCATTATCCTCTGGTAAAAATCAGCTCACTGTAACTGCAGAAATTAAGAATCTGCTTAGGAGGAACATAATGAATAGCATTATCAACCAAGGCCAAAATGGGACCAAAATATCCGCAAACCAAAGGGCAAGTGCCATGCAAACTTAATGTAACAGTCCAAATTCAGGGTCTGGCATTCACCCGCAGAAATACAAAAATTCATCTCTCCTTCCTCCTCTATGATTTGCAGATACTTTGCTCAGATAAAAGTGCCTACTCAGTCTGTGAACACATAAACCCCAACAAAAAATAATTACGAAAAAATTTTTGACGACAGTGTTGTCAGGGAATAAAAAATCAAAAGGTAGGGGTTTGTTAATGTTTACCCAGTATGGCAGTCGTTTTAAGCTTCAGAGATGTGAACTAAAAGTTCTCTGGGTTTTATGGCAATCCATTTTAAATATACCACAAAATTATTCAATCCTTTTTAAGATTCCAGACTTACCACCCCCACTTCAAAGAAGACATATTCAGTCCAAGTACCAGAAAGGAACAAGGTCAATTACCAGTGTTTCAGAACTGAGAGCTGTGACCTGTTTTGAGGACTGCTGAAATTAATTTGTGAGTAGAAAAGAAACTGACTTATTAATAGGAAACAGACCAGAAAATAGTGCATCACCTGTAGAAAGGGGCTAATAAGCAGTGGTTTGAAAAGTGTTTCATGGGGCGCCTGGGTGGCGCAGTCGGTTAAGCGTCCGACTTCAGCCAGGTCACGATCTCACGGTCCGTGAGTTCGAGCCCCGCGTCAGGCTCTGGGCTGATGGCTCGGAGCCTGGAGCCTGTTTCCGATTCTGTGTCTCCCTCTCTCTCTGCCCCTCCCCCGTTCATGCTCTGTCTCTCTCTGTCCCAAAAATAAATAAACGGTGAAAAAAAAAAAAAATTAAAAAAAAAAAAAAAAAAAAAAAAAAAGAAAAGTGTTTCATGTACACACACGGGTGTGTATATATTGGGTCCCAAGAACTTTTTCTTGTAGCAACTTAAAAGTTTCAGGTACATACTATTTCTGGTGCCTTGTAATCACCAGAATGCCATGTCTCCCATTGTAAATATATTGGCATTTTGGCTTGTACGTCAGTCTTGAGTTTGACCAAACTTGAGTTTGAGTAGGACTCAGTTCACCAGAACCTTCAAAGCCAAAAACAGACCTTGCACTTTTGGAACCCAATTCACGGCCTGGAAACTGAGTGCCCAGGACTTCCTACTTCTGCTGTTGCCGCTTCTCAAAAAAGTTTTCTACACATACAACAAACAAGAAATGGCACTTCTTGAAAAGGGATAAGCTGCTCAGTTTTCATCTTTTTGTTTTATTCAGTTTGCTCCAAGGGCAAAATCAATAGTAATAGGGATCACAAACATTATTTTTGAATGGCTCACGGGCCTGATCAGTAAAACCTGAAAAACGGAAAATGTTACACAAGTTGCAAAGAAATTACTCCTGGAGTTCACTGACATGATAGCAAGTGGAAATAATATAAATGCAACAGGTGTTAACATTTAGAACAGTACTTATAACTTGCTCCTTTCTAGACAATTCTGGGACCCTGTTGCAAACCCTTCATATATCGCTGATTCCCATTCACGTAAAATAAGACTTTACAAAACTCTTCCTAGACCTTACTCTTGCTGCACTTGAGTGGTTCCTATTCCTACGGCGCTGGCGTATGCTGTCAGGATTTCCACTATCTGTTTGGTTTCTAGGGTCATTCGGGCCTCCTTCAGCCAGTCCTGGGCCACTCGTCGGGACTCCCCTTTCAGCTGGTTGACAAACTTTGCTGCCAGCTCCAGATCACCATGCTCAATGCAATAGGAGGCATAGGACAGTAATTTAAATGTGTTTATGTCCTCAGGGCAGAGCTCCGCTGGTGGCTTCAGTTGCTGAGGTGGGAATAAGAGCAAGGACTGCAAGTAGGAGAGGAAGTACTGGTATAAGCTATTTCTGGTTTCATCAATCATTGCTACCCTTCGGGCCAGTTTTTGAACAGCATAGAAACGGACTCTAAGGGTCTCTTCGCTGTACACCCCACGGGTCAGGGACTCTGGAGGGATAGCTGCAGTTAAAGCTTGGGCAAATTCACTATCAGAACAGTTGACTCTGATGGCCTCAACTGCACTACCCAGTGGAACAGTGGGCAGGTCTGCAGACGCAGTCTTCATGCTGTACTTTAATGCCTCCACCGAGAGCCACAGTTGGTGGGCTTTTCTGGCCTCCTCCTCAGCAACTGCATGACCTACAAAGAAAAAACAGGCAAAGAAACACATTTTTCTCTCCATCTGACTAAATGTCCTTCCCATACCTGCAGAGAACTGATGTAGATGTACCTGCACCCTCAACAGGCTAAATCCACACGGTAAATGATAGGGCCAGAGAGAGCCTTTTCCAGCCCCACCTGACACTTATTTCTGGCATGTTCTTTCCGAGGAAGTCGGCCTCTTCATGAGGCAACACGGTAAACCTAACTTTTTAGTCAAGCCATGGAGAAAACTGGAAGGATGTATGTGCACAAGCACAAGAGAGTCTCTTTCCCCTCTTACTGTGACATCCAGAAAAACACACAGTATCTAATTCAAGGATAATTATTTTAGAATGAGGGAAAAAAACATTTAAATTAGGCTAAGACTTATGCTAAGGCCATCAGAAACTTCCTGCAAAGAATGGAAGACTTCGAGTAAACCTAATGGACTACGTGATCTTGAATCTTGCAACTTCCTAGGTATTTTTATACTTATCTGACAAAAATGGCTCTATAACACCCCCCAAAAAAACCCATTTTATCAACATTCTGTCAGAACATTTCTCTTTCAGTGTGCCACGCTGAAGCCTCAGAATAACTACTGTCCGTTTGGTGGGTGGAATCAGCAAATAACCACTTCCAGACAGGGCTGGACAGCAAGCGTGGGGATACGCTGACCTTTTGCTCCACTCAGGGCACATAAGACATAACCAAAGTGTGCTGGGTAACCTGCCTCGTAAACGGCGATCTCCAGTCTGACACACACACAGTAAATCTTCAAGTATTTAGATTTAATTTTTAGATTCTTTTTAATTTCCTCTCATAAACACCCTATGTTCCAAACTTACCAAATCTGGGCTAATTTTCTCAGAAATGAATAAAATTTAATAGAATGACTTCACAGCATCTTTATGTCCTAATGCTGACGCATGTAACCCATTATCCTAATGAAGAAGTTGGACTGAATAAAATGTAAGAGGCCCGTGTGCTCACTCTGAACAGCCTGTTCGATTCCTCTTAGTCTAGCATAGGCAGTGTTTATATCCAGAGTAAAGTTGTCAATTTGCTCTTGACTGAGGCGACGAAACTGTAATTCCTGTTCAGCGAGTTTCTCAGACAGGTCCTGAAATAAAACATAAACAGTGTACAGAAGAAAGTGATGCTACTTCAATGCATGTCAGTCACTGGGACCCTAAAGTCTACCACCAAATGCTACCTCCAAAAGCAAAGAGGGCCTTTAAAAATCTCAAAACATTTCTCATGAAACTCCTATATTATGTGTAAGATTTCAAAAATTTCCAAAACTCAGTTGATGTATGTAATTCCCTACAAATTTACTGACAGAACTTTGTATCAGAGGAAGTAGACCAGGAGAAGAAAGTAATTAAAAACTGAGAAAATACTAACTTTAGAAAGTAAAGTAACCGCACTGCCCCCCAATGTAATAGATTTGCTGTGATTTCCAAACTTAACCTCTCTGGGAAGTTTCCTCAGAAATAAACATCTGAGTGCTGCTACATAACCCACAGGAGATTGTGGAAATAAAGCAGGAGATCTGTGTGTCAAGTATTATCTGCATTTTTGAAACTCACTGTACCAACCCTCCCTAAAACTTGAAGGCTCCAAATGACTAGGACATAGATACAAAACACATCTGCTCAATTACACACAGGTACATCTTTATGTAAAAAGGAGCAGTGTTGCAAAATACAAAAGCCCCACTGCACCAAGGCTGGGTACCATTCGCATTCTTTCCCCATTCTTCCATATCCTCAGAGGGAAGGACACACAGAAGACATGAAGAGGAGAGGAGGCTGAAGGGAGCTGATGCGCTGTAACAGGTCCCCACCTGTTCATATTCATACTTGAGTTCCTGTTCTTGTACCCTAAGGACATCGCGTAAGTGATCAGTGTGGGCAGCAGCCTGTCGGCGAAGCTGGGTTCTCATTTCATTCTCCATGGCATCTCTGACTTCCTCTACCTGTGAAACCACAAGAATGATTACTTCTCATTTCTCCACATTTGCTCTTAGAAAAAAAGACTAGTAGCAATGATGATGGCAGCTTCCATGCCCTGAACCTCTACAATGTACCAAGCATGCGGTTAACGTCCCTGACTTCTCTGACATCGATCAGAGCTGAATGCTGGAAGGGGACTCACTCAGCTATGGCAAAAATCAGATTCCAAACAGGTGTCTTTCTGCCCCAAAATCTGTTTCTCCCAACTGATCAAGCTGCGTCTTATGCAAGGTAAACACTGTCATTTCCTGAATCACACACTCCTTTAAGGATTAACAAATCCTCAAAGTTTTTTTGAAAAAAATAACTACAAAGACTTGGGATCAAACACAGCTTCATCACAATAATTGGGGAATTCATCTTCTCAAGTGTCCATTTTTTCATCTAGGAATAATGCCTAGATAGAGTGAAGTATTAAGAAAATTAATAAATTGATTAATATCTGGTACTTACTCTACAATTTCTCCTAAGCAAAGAACACTGCTCTGAAACTGCTTACTTTACTATGAATTTAGATTCACAAGAGAGCCCAGATCAAAACAAAAATATGAAAAGCCTATCATGTCTTGCCTAACAATTGGCCATATTACAAATTATTTAGTACTGATTACCTGAAATTCATAACTTACTTTTTCCTAGACACAACATTAAGTAAATCCAATCAGTGCATAGATATTTATAAAGTGCCAACCCTGTGCCAGGCAGTGCCTACTATATCCTTGGATACGATGGTGCTCAAGACACAGAAACTTTTTGTTCTCCTACAATGTACATTTCAGTGAAGCAATCAGACAGTAATAAGTAAACAAAATGGACATCTCAGACTGTGATACTTCTTTTTTAAAAATAAGGCAGTATGAGAAAAAGTAATACAGAGACTCTACATTGAAGAAATAGGAGAAGCCTTGCTGACAGCGTGACATCCAAGCTTAGAACTAAGTGACAGGATTTAAACTTCCAAGTCACAGGACTAGATAAGAGCACTTGGAGATAGTTTAGATGGATAAAAGGTTTCAGAACCAAGGCCAGCACATGCCAATACTGGGGAAGCTGAGCAAAGAAGGGGTCCAAGCAATGGCCAACAAGGTGGGAGAAAGGCCAGGAGCTTGTGGTATCCTAACAGACTAGGGAAGAAAGCACTTCACAGAGGAAGCAGTGCTCAACTGTGCAGCTGAGAGGACAGGAAGGGAGGATGGGTACCTAGGTTCCCGAATCAACCCGCAGACACTTATCTAACACATGATGTACCCAGACAGAAAACTAGAGGAGCTGTTGCATCCATTCTTAACCAAAACACTGGCGGGGAAAAAAATACCTTCAGAACCCAACAAAGAGTCTTTCCATGGTGCTTTAGGGGACAGGCTCCACAGGGGGAAAGATAAAGTAGATAATCCTGGATACCAAGGGCTTGTTACTTTCTTACACTTCTGCATCTGCTCAACATAAAGGAACGCTGCTCCAACAATCCTTCCCTAGAAGTTCAGGCTAGAACAAGGGCCAAAGCTCCATTCAAGAGGCGGCTGGCATGACTTACATCTAATATTTTAAAGTCGGGACTGTTGGTATTATCTCTACAAGCAGATAATCAAGTAGATTCACTTTAAATTTCTCATTTCCTCTACCTTTCTGTCCTGTTCAGCCTGTATCTCACTTCTGTGATGTTCTAACGCTTTTGCCACCGCAGAGTCAAATGCCCGCTTTTCTTCCAGCTTTTGTTTTTCCAGGGCTAATGCAATGTGCTGCTTCTCTGTGGCCTTCTGTTCTGCTAGCTCTCTGTTTAGTTGGTCAATGCGGCGATGTGCATGAGCAATCAGGGAGTTCAGATCATCGGTAGACAGCTTGTCGGCTAAACAGAAAACGACATTAAAATGTTAATGATTTCACCAAAATTACACATCTACAAGGTAACTTGCTTCAACTGATAACAATTTAACAGCTGTAAAGAAACCAAAGGGTAGCTAACATTTGAAGACAGATTTAGATTCTCCACTGCCATCAAAAATTCATAGCTTGTGTCCAACTAAGGCATCTTCAATCCCGAGCAAAGTAATTTAGTTGAGCCTTCATGTATATAACCTTTTCCAGGAACCCAAATTAATTGAACTAATTATAAATAGGCTCTACAATTCATTATAATTTTGCCTCTAAAGACAGTTTACATATACAATCAGTTCTATACTTTCATTCATGCATAACTATGATCAGTCATAACAGGCATCCTAATATTTTTTCTGCTAAAATTCAGATTTGAATTCTGACTCTTCCCTAGTAAGAGTTTTTGTGCCTCTTCCTAAACAGAGGTATTACCTAGGACAGTGATCAGCAGCCAGACTGTCCACTAGAATCCCTTGTAGAGCTTTCTCAAAAGTACACACCCGGAGATCCTCATTTAGGCTTAAGCATGTGTTTTGTTTTGTTTTCAAATCTCACCTTCCACAAGTATTCTGATATGTTACTATGAGTTTAGAGTTACAACTTTAACAGCAAAATACAGAATGAGGGAAATACTACATAATAAATGACTCCACAATAAGAGCGACAGAGAGGCAAAAAACAAAGTGAGGGTTCAGAGATTTATTGACTAAATTCAACATGTATAGCTCCTTTGGGTACGGATTCAAATAAAACAGCTACAAAAATTCATTCTACAAAATGGGGATATTTGAACACTAAATATTTGATGATGTTAAGGAATTATTGTTTTAGGTGTGATAATGGTACAGTGATTGTTTTTTTTAAAACATACAGAAAGTATTTACAACTGAAAAGGATATATTTGGGATCTGCTTCAACATAAGTTGGGGAAATAAATGACAAAAACTAGCCAAGTGCTGATAATTACTGAAGGTGGATCTACTGGGAGTTTATTATAGCTTTCTTCCTACTTTTTAATGTTTGAAATTTTACAAAATGAAAACTTAAAAAAAAATACACACACATATATATGCACACACATACATACAACAGGTTTCCAATTACTTGGTGAAACATTTTTGTTCCTGAGAGCACACGGATGCCAAAAATATATCCAAATCAGATTTATCACTTGCAACGTAATTCTACATTATAAATTTAGATGCTTTAGTATAAAGAATCATAAGCAAACAAAAAAAACTTCAGTATTTTAAGAGTCAAAAGACTTTAAACATAAAACACGCATAATTACTCACCTAGGTCAGAAATACCTACAAAGGAAAAGAATAACAGTTTGAAAAAAGAATGTACATGTTTCAGTTATTAAGTAGGAAGCTGCAAAAAAGAAACAAGGAACCAGGAACTAGTAGTACAAAAAGTCTATTTTATTTTTATTCTATTCTAGTCTAAGAAAGATTCCCATCAAACCTACCATGCAACATTAAAGTGTAGGGATAGGCATCTTTTTATTTATTTACTTATTTTGAGAGAGAAAGAGGGCATGAGTGGGGGAAGGGCAGAGAGAGAAGGAGAGAGAGAGAACCCCAAGCAGGCTCCACACTCACAGTGCGGAGCCCAAGACAGGGCTCAAACTCACGAACCATGAGATCATGACCTGAGCTAAATCAACAGATGCTTAACCGACTGAGCCACCCAGGCGTCCCAAAAAAAGCGTATTTTAATATCAGAAAGCAAAACAATAGAGTTTATTTCCTAAAACCTAAAAGGATACAGAACAATATAAATCAAGGTAAATTCTAACATTTTATAAAATAGGAGTCATTCATATTAAAAGTAGCTTTGGTTTTCAGGGTCATCTCTAGTTTTGCTAGAGCAATCTAAAACTTAGTTTTTACACAGAGACTACAATTCTTATTTATTCTCCTCATTTACACTAGTTCATAGAGTATTTCACTATGTCCCAGGCCAGACTCTGTTCTCAATACCAGGCCTCCCCTAACATTTCAAATACTTACGAAGCTACTGTTTCTTCTTTGGAAGCTTAAAAACAGTGAATTCACATTAAATATGCATTTAGCCTGTGCAAATTAAGCTAAGAACTATGACTGACTGATTTGATGGTAAGGAAGAAAAAGATAACATTCTAAATAATTTGGATGATGCTCCCCACCAGGATCACAGGCCCCACCTGGAGGACACGTGACAGGAAAGGGGAGCTGCAGCCAGTCTCCTGCTTCTCAGCATGAGCTTCTTAACATCATGGGTATGACCCCTGGATTCAAAAAGTTCAAAAACAGGTATTTTTTCATCCAAAATGGTTCTAAAAGGCAACTACTTAGTCTGGTATTAAACCAAAACCAATCTGTCCCAATGTTGTAGGAGGAAAAACTGGCAAGGACGGAAAAAGCTGTCAGTCCCAAGAAGGCACATGAGTATGACAATATATACTAGTCCACAGCAATAAAGGAAATGTCCCTGGGATACAATCTACAACCTGCACTCAATCTTCCCATCCTGACAACATCCACCCACCCTCCTCCTAAAGGCTCCTCCTCCCTCCCCGCACCGTGGTATCCACTAACTGAATATGGTATCGTTCATTTTGTCATACTTCACAGATGTATGCATCCTAAAACAATGCGTAGTGTTGTTTTGCATGTTCTCAAGCTTCATGTAAGTGGTGTCCTACTCTGCATATTCTTCTGCAACTTGTTTTCTTAACGTTTATGTGTGAGAGTTTTGGTTTATTCATTTATACTGCCACATGGAAGGCACATTTAGCAGTTTCTGATTTTTCTGCTCTTACAAACAGGGCTCCTATGAAAATTTTTATGAGTCTCCTTATGCACCCGTGTGTCTTCCCGAGCACATACCTAGGAGTTGACTAGCTGGATCAGGGAGAATATACATTCTGAATTTCACTAGATACTGTAAATTATGGTTCAACAAATAAAATGCTAAATGGTGACTTCTAAGTTTCTTCCTATTCTTCATCTTCAGTGCCCCTGGTACACACAACAGGCAACCCCTCTCACTCTGCCCTTAAGATAACTCCAGCAGTTTTTAACTAGTTTCCTTGCCCTTAGACGTCCCTTCCTACACCTCAATCTCATACAAGTTAATTTTCTTCATTACAATCAGATCATTTCTCTTCTCAAAAGCCTAAAAGGGGGTCCTATACTACCAGTACAAATCAGTCAGGCAGAGAACAGGGAGGCTAATGGTAAGAGTGAAATCTTGGCTCTATTCCCAACCTTGGGCAAATTACTTTAACCTGTGTCTTGGCTTTCCCATCTATAAATATGGCATAGCAACGCAACTTTACCTCATAGGGGTGTTATAAGTTTTACTTTTTTTTACTTTTTATTTTTAGAGAGAGCGCACACAAGATACAGGAGAGGGGCAGAGGAGGAGAGAATCTCAAGCAGGCTTCATGCTCAGCCAGACACGGGGCTTGATCCCACAACACTGGGATCCTGACCTGAGCCAAAATCAATAGCTGGATGCTTAACCAACTGAGCCACCCAGGCACCCCAGGGCTGTTATGAATTTTAAATACATGTGAAGCACTTAGAACACAGTGCTATATATAAAATAATGCTCAATAATGTTAGTTATTTTATGTTTAACACTGTGCTCAGCTACAGAGAAGAAAAATAAATAAAGGAGTATCAACAGGACATTTATAACAGTGAAATAACACAAATTAAGAGCAAAATAAGTGACAATATAAACCATTACTAAGGAGCCTGGTGTATAAGCCTTAAATGAATTCAGATTTCAGAGGTGAGGATATTTATTAATAGCTGGGATAACTGTGAAATAATAAACTATCTCCAGGACTACACAAGAAATCAGTTACACTGGGAAGAAAACTGTGGCTATGGGAATGGGGGGTAAGGGAAATGTCACCAGATGCCATTTGTACTTTTCAAATTTTGTATCATGTGAATGTGTAATCTATTTTTAAGATTAGTAAGAGAACGAGATTGAGATTATGTGCACACACACCCGTTCGGAAACTGCACTGCAGGGGTCTTTCACTTTTTATAGGATACATTTTCTTTAATGCCAAGTTTCTCAACTTTGGTACTACTAACATTCCAGACCAAACGACTGTTTGTTTCGAGGGGCTATTCTGTGCATTGCAGGATGATCCGCAGCATCTCTGCCCTCTACCTACTGGATGTCAGTAGCACCTCCCTAATATTACAAACAAAAATGTCTTGAGACACTGCCAAATGTCCTATGGCAGGCAAAAATGCCCCGGGTTGAGAACGACTGCTTTACTGTTTTCATGTTTTATAATGGGCATTTTCAAAATCAGCAAAAGAATTTTTATAGTTAGCAACTCTAGAGGTTATCATGGAAAAATCAGTAGCCTTTAACCTAGTGGGAAGTGCACAGAAAAGTACTTTAGATGAGAGAATGCACTCACTACTGTAACTCTCCACAGGCAGATCCTGTCCCGCCTTCCAACCTGATTTCATCTGCAGCCCACCCAACTAGCCACCAATGTCCCATTTTTTGCCAAGCAGCTCACACCTCATGGACAGAGATATGCAACAAACACCAAAAACAATGAAAAGAATTTCAAAAGGATAATTGGGGTGTCTGGCTGGCTCAGTCCATGGAATATGTGACTCTTCATCTTGATCTTCGAACTGTGAGTCTGAACCCCATGTTGGGCATGGAGAGTACTTAAAAATAAAATCTTAAAAAAAAGATAAAATAAGGTGATGTGGTAGGGTGACTTCTGGAGGAAGATGGTCAGGAAAGGTCTCTGGGGTGGTGACAACTATTTCAGCTGTAACCTCAATAAAGCACAGCCCTTGGGAAATTCCGATGAAGGGAATGGTGCAGACGTGGCTTAACCAAGCCTGCTCAAGGACAGACTGCCCACACTGCCCATTTTGCCAGCTGCTAATCAGATTAAACAACCATGTACAAATAAGATTCACTGTCCCCAGAATGAACTGTGTTTCTCCATTTCATCCTCTTACAAATCTTTTTTGATTTTCTTTTTTTTTTTTTTAATTTTTTTTTTCAACGTTTATTTATTTTTGGGACAGAGAGAGACAGAGCACGAATGGGGGAGGGGCAGAGAGAGAGGGAGACACAGAACCGGAAACAGGCTCCAGGCTCTGAGCCATCAGCCCAGAGCCCGACGCGGGGCTCGAACTCACGGACCGCGAGATCGTGACCTGGCTGAAGTCGGACGCTCAACCGACTGCGCCACCCTAGGCGCCCCTTTTTTGATTTTCTTTGACAGGAGTCTGAATTTCCCTCTTAAATGTGTCAACTGCATTCAAAACACTTAACTGAGTTATTTGTTAACAGCTTTGACTCTGCTTCTTGCCCTTACATCTCCCTGGCTGGGCGTTACGCAGCTGAAACTCCCACAACGGTCTTGATTACCTTAGCTCCACAGACCAGCTGACGCAAACTGGTCACCTTCAGCCCCGAGAGGCCTACCTACCAGTTCGGTTCCTACCGGATGTTTAGCTTCTAACAGACGCTAGCATTTAAAGAGTATTTTGATCTGGTTGAGACTGCTAAATTCTGTGATTAGTACTCTTAGAGCACTTCAGGGACACCTGACTATTCTTTGCAGTCACACTGTATAACTGCTTACCCATCACACTTCCCTGCAGTCTATTTGTAAGTGGACAGTCATACAGATGATTTCCTTTTCACCATGTGAATTTTCAACCATAACGTTGTCACACAAGCAGTCATAAGGTGTGCCATGAGTTATTCATTACTAATATTTGTAAAGTACCAAAGGCTTTGAATAATTTTACATATATATAATATTTAACAGATTTAAGGTTATAATGCCACTCTCACTTACTTGGGTCCTAAACTTTTTTTTCCTTTTTCCTGAGTAGCAGAATCATGGGTTACAGGATTACACGCTGGCTGGAACTTGTGTCTACCATGACTAAAACCATGGGAATACTGTCACAAGTGTGTCACCTAGCATGGCTGTGAATGAAATAAAATGTGGCAAACACCATACTGTACACCGCACGAGATATGCATACCACAGGGGTTTGGATTAGACGAATGGGGCTGAAGCAAGTTTAGTCAAACAGCTATTAAAAAACAAAAACAGTGAGGCACATGAATGGCTCAGTCGGTTGAACATCCAACACTTGGTTTTGGCTCGAGTCATGATCTCACGGTTTATGAGTTTGAGCCCTGCATTGGGCTCCGTGCAACAGTGTGGGGCCTGCTTGAGATTCCCTCTCTCTCTACCCCTCCCCTGCTCACTCTCAAAATGAATAAACTTTTAAAAAAACTATAAAAAAATAAAACAAACACAGAAAAGTATCAACAACAGTTCAGTTGTACTTACTCAGCCCTTTCCACCCTGGCAAGACTTCTGGAGTAATACTGTCCAGTTCTCGTTTAAAGTCATCCCGGGCTTGGACCACGAGCTCATGATACTGAGACACAACCTTAGCCTCAGACTGAGCTGCTTGGACCTAAATAAATACAAGATGTATGTGGTTAAAGTGAAGACAAAATACCATAAGCATCCAAAGAAAGACAAAGTATATTTACATTATTTACACAATGGCTGGGAATATATAAATAACAGAGAGAATGCTGAAGCCCAAGGGAACATAAGCCTTGTAATTCTATTCAAATACTATGGACAGGCGCCTTTCCAACTTACTATCCCCCTGTCCCTCCTTCTCTGGGTCGCAGGAAACTACCCATATAGACTACATAAATGAAGGCAGAAGATCTGAAAATTTTCATTTAATAACCATGACCAAAAATGCTGCCTATTATAAAAAGTATCACTATAATGGACATTCCAAGTAAGTTTTTAAAACCAGTAACAATATTCTTCACAGGGGAAAAGGGAGAGAGATAGGAATCTTATTATTTTCCTGAATTCTTCAAATCCTTTGACTAAAGGATTATATTTAAAAATGCTGAAATGCTGTGAAAGACCGAAGAAACCCACCTTTTGGACCACATTATCCAGATCAACTATCATGTTGTGAAGTTTCCCCTCTGCAGCAGTGATATGAGATTTGGCCCCAGCAACCTCTTCTTTCTTTGCATTTTCAATTACACCTTTCATCTTCTCTAGCTCTTCTCTGGAAATCAATAAAGCATAACAAACATGTAGTATTATTTCTTACCAACTTTATCAAAGACTGTGATGTCAATATAACACATAACTGTTAAAAGTCTATGAAAAAAATAAATTTGAAAGAAATTACTGAATGCGTTTTCATAATAAATATACGCAAAGAAGCTTTCCTTACAAAACAACTGAAAACAGCTTGGTCAGAAGCCAGATTTACTAAGGTGAACCAGAGAAGCAGCGTGGTATAGAGGGAAACACACACAGGCTTCAGAACCAGACAAACCTGGATTCCACTCCAGATCAGCCTCTCCTCTGTTGCTCACCTTTCTGAGGGAATTAAAACTAACTGATGAGAAGAACCTGGCACAGTGCCTGCCACTTCAAGTGCACTCAATAAACAGCAGCTTTTTCAGGGATTAGGCTGATTCCCCTGACAATGAGAGCTTAAGGAAGACAACAGCAAGGGAGGAGGCCAAAGAGCTCACTGAGCAAAAGCTGGGTCTCAGGGAGCTATCATGATTCAAAATGTTCCACAAACTGGATGAACTGTGGCCTACCCACCACAAAACACAGAACTCAAGAGCCCCGACTCATGGTCGAGTGATGTGAGCATAACGTCTCAAGTCTCCTAAAAGATATTCTGGCTTTACTAGGCTTCTCTTTCTCCATCGATAATATTTTGTTAAAAATGACAGCATCATTTTGAATGACCACGATCCCAAAATGTTAAGAACTTTTTGTCAAATGTAAGTTTCCATAATAAGAGGTGGATCGTATACTTGGAATGCTTGACCTAGTTTTAGCCAACTTCCAGGAATCAAGCCCAAGGTGGCATAAAACTAGACCTATTATAGACCTACTGCTTCCTACTTTAGATAAGGCAAAGAGATTGTAACATACTGTCAAGATTCTGATAAAACCGTCCAAACCACCCCTGAAAAATCTTGAAATTATGGTAGACTCTCAGGAAATCTGTAGAGCTACATCACCCAAGCAATAATCTAAAGAAAAACTACTTTTTATACAAGATCCTTTATATAGGTCATGGCTAAATTTACTTTGGCCTAATTATATTTTATTCCCTCTTTCCTTTTTCAGGCTCTGTGTTCCTGATACCAATACAGATCAAGGACAGGTGAAGGGAGGGAAGGGTCTCTCTGCCTCCTCTTTCTATACAGACAGTACAAAGAAAACCCAGCCCAAAGAAAGCCACCAGGAGGCCCTAATTACTTGTTAAAGTCCATGAGTAATTACTTGGCTTTGAGAAGGGCATCAGCAGCCTCGTCGACTGCCTTTCTGCGCTCTTTCAATGCACCCTCCACCGTGCGCCACTGAGCCGCCTTCTTCTCACCTGCAACCTAAACAAAATGTATAAAATGTGAATAACTGCTTTTACTGACCTAGGATAGGCCAATGTGGCTAAATTTAAAAACAAGGATATTAAATTCAATGGTAAAAACCTATATATAATATTTCATCAGAGCAGGATCTCTTAATCTAAAGTTCATGGTTAGGATCAAAGAAGTCCAAGACCCTTATCAACAGCAACCACCAAAACTGTAAAAGACTGTGTTCTCATGCATATACACATTTTCTAAGAAGAGATGATATTTTTATTAGATTCTCCAAAGGAGAAATGAAGCAGAAAAGGTTAATAAGAACAGTAACTTCATAAATTATTTGCTGATTAAATTATTCTGCAACGAAGCACCAATACTTAAAATTTCCTTCACTGCAGGTCTACCAAAATCACAGTTTAAGTAGAAAGTTTACACACTTGTGGAGTCCTTATTCCTCTAAAACATTATCCTAAATACCCTCTGTAATTTGTAAAGTGAAAATTATTGTCAAACCCACTCCCCCTTAGGCTGAATTTCATAAAATATTAATTACATATATATAATGTAATTATGTACATAATGTAATTACGTATGTATATGTTATTAACATTTTATGAAATTAAATATATATATAAGTGTATATATACACACACACATACACACACACACAAAAGTCTTAAAAACCCGTCTAGAGGTCCAAGCATAAGCTGCTCTATAGAATAGATACCAGACTCCCCTACCATCAAGCCAAGTCCAACGGTTTCCAAACACTGCTTTAAGAAAGCAATTCACTAAGAGTCCTTGTGCACTTGCAGGTTTTTTATTGGACGAAACAGAAGTTGGAATCTATTAACATTTCAAAACTTGCATTCATACATGTTTCTGATTATTTTGTTAACACCAGCTAATACTCCCTAATCTAGTTAACCACTAATATAAAATGTCCTTTAGTTGTAAAATCTTGATTTCAATAGATTTCATATTATCTAATTCACATGCACTATATATTATGTGTTCACTGGGAGGAGGAAATACTCTCTTATGTAGCCTTCCACCAAAGTAAATACCATGGGCATTTAAAACTTCCAGTAAGTGTCCTTCTGAAAGATACCAGTACACTTGGGATGAAACCCAACTTCCGGATTATCATACAACATCCAGCCTTCCCACACCTGTATAACCAAAATATTAGGCATTCTCTGTGTGGTTTCCACTTTCCTGATTGAATTCGGACTGAAATTTACATTTTTTTCTTGGACTTTGAATAAACCAGAATTTTGTTTTAAGTTTTAAAGGTTGTAATTTCTGGCTGTTTACATCAGAGCTCTAATTTAACTTTTTGTTATGTATGTACATAGGAATAAAGTAACACGAAGTCTGTTTAAATTTTTTAAGCACACAGTTCTAGTGGCAAAGAAATTTCACTGATCATACATGATCCTGATCCCTGAGATTCACAGCTTACATATTTATTTTTACTCTTTAAATAACCTGGTGTCAGGATATGTTTTTTATATACTGAATAACTGAATATAATTATAAAAGAAATTTATTAAGTCCCAGTATTATATTTTTAAATTAATGTAATTATTCTCTGAAGTGTTCAGTGTAAATTAAATAATCAGCATAAGCATTTAAAATAGCTGATATAGGGGTGCCTCGGTGGCAGTCAGTTAAATGTCCGACTCTTGATCTCGGCTCAGGTAATGATCTCACAGTTCGTGGGTTCAGGCCCCGCATCGGGCTCTGCGCTGATGGTGCGGAGTCTGCTTGAGATTCTGTCTCTCCCTCAGCCCCTCCCCTGCTTGTGCTCTGTCTCTCAAAATAAATAAACTTAAAAAAAAAGTTTTTTTAATAAAAAAAATAAAAATAAATAAAAAAATAAAATAGCTGGTATCTTGGGGTACATGGGATCTCTGTACTATTTCTTACAACTATGCATCCATCTAAAAGTATCTCAAAATAAAAAGTTTATTTTAGAAAGTGGTTGGCAATTTTAAAGCAAAAAAACACAACAAATTCAAGCACTATTAATGTATGAAAGCAAAAAATCTGACCTAATTCTTGTACCATATCACTGTCGTGATGTAAAGCATTATATAAAATTCATTAAAAACAACACTTAAAGGTTTTTTCCTGCCTTGTTTATTTAAAAATAACAATTACCCTAGACAGTCTTCACTTAGTGAGAGAAAGCCCATGGTAGAAAAATCAGTCTTAAATACCACAAAAGTCTACTCATTCTCTGGCTCACCTCAGAATTGTCCATGGCTGCCTTCAATATGCTGGCGTGTGCGCTGACGGCCTGCACCGCGGCATTCTGGGCTATGATGGCCTGTTGAGTGATGCGAGCAGTTTGGCTCAGAGCATCTTCTAAGCTCTTAGCTACCGCTGAAATACAAAAACCGTTAGAAAACAAATCCCTCCTTCCTAAATAACTTTATTTTAAACTTCCCTGCCTATCCTACTGAGCCTTCCATTGCTTTCCCCAAAAATGTAAAAAACAAAAAAAACATACAGACTGAGACAATCAGTTTCATTTGAAAGTATGGTAAAATACTAGTAATTACCAAATCTGGTGGAAACACCTATGGGGGTTCATTATACTATTTTTACTTTTATGTAGAACTGAATTTTTTCAAAATAAAAAGTGTTTGGGGATTTTTTAAGAAAAAAAATGCTTAAACGCAGCTAGCATATACTTCAAAAAGGAGGAAAGTTTAGGACACTATAGCCCCTTTTAGCTATCAGAGGCTATAAATTTAGCATAACCACCAGCATTTTTAAGTTTAAATAATGATCTTATAGAACCACAAGGAAAAAGAGGTACCCACTTCATCTACTCAGGAGGAAAGGATACCCCTAGCAAGTTATGTATATATACACACACGTACACACATACACATGACAGACACACAAGAAAAAGAAAAAGACAAGAAAACATGCAAATAAAAAAGAAAAGTTGGTTTGGGAATGGAAAGTGTTTTGCTACAAAAGAACTCAGGAAACAGCCAGACACTGGTGTTCAAGAGGCTACGACCTATTAAGATCATATTTCTATTTGCTGCTTCAGGAATCAAAAAGAAACCTAATTAAAAAAATAAAATAAATAAAGCAAGGGTATTAGATATAATGCTAAAATGGCAAAATGATTAATTTGAAGAAAGCCAGTGAGAACAGTAATTTATATCAGATAATAGATGATTTTTTAAAAAGGCAAAAATATTTGGCAGTTGAGACAAAAACAGAAGGTGATTCTAGGCAAAAGCAGCGTAAACTAGAACAAGCGGAACCTAGGAACCACTTGTGGTACCTCTGCAACAAAGACAGAAGGAGCAAGGTGCTGACAAGAAAATACAAAGCTACGGATGTGAAGTTGAGGTTCTGAAGACACGGGATATGAAGAGAGGGTTATAAAGAGGCAAAGAGGCAGGGAGAGAACATGCATGAATTAATGGGGTCACATCGAAGCGGTGTGACAAACAACAGTATACTACTTCACAGCGGCCCACAGGCTCGAAGTCTTCTTTAAGAGTCTATTCACTGTACTTTGATTCCTTGTTATTGTTGTTATTTTGTGCGGTTTTTTTTTGCTATTGAGTTGTAGGAGTTCCATATATATTTTGTGTATCAACTTTTCTCCTATTCCATAGGTTGCCTTTTCATTTTGTTAGTTGTTTCTTCTGCCATACAAAAGCTTTTTTATTTTTAGTTCGATGTAGTTCCACTTGATTTTGTGTGCTTTGATTCTTGACAAAAATTACAAACGCATACATTCTTAAAGGAAAGTTTGGGAGAAAACTAAGAGGTGATAGACAAAATCCTTAAAATTTCCACTTTGCCCAAAATGAAATATAAGAACTGAACAACAAAGAGCACAATGAAACAGACATCGCCATCTTGGATTTACAACTTACTCCAAGGTGTCCATATAATAAAAGGGGAAAAGTGAAAAGTATAAAAATATGAATAAAAGAAAAAAATAATCTTGACTTGAATTCAGGAAAAATTCTCCCAGGAAGTGGGAGTACAGAAATATTTCACTTATTTACAAGTCTTTATTCAACATTCTCAATTATTTGTAACCATGGCCAAGAACTCAGAAGAACACAAAAACACGACCAAAATCCAAGCAGCCAAAATGAAGCCCTACACCTATGCTCCTTCTGTCCCTTCCACTCTTGACACAATTCTAATAAACCTGCCTCCTCAGCATAGGTCAGAACCAATGCATTAGAAGGGAAACAGGAACCACTCAGGACAGACAAGCAGAAATATGTGATGGAGAGAGACAAATAAAAACTATAAACAGCTGCCATAAGACTTTAAAACAAACCTCTCTCAATCCGGCAACAACTACATATCCCCTACCTACAGAGATCACTGTGCAGCACAGTGCAGTAAATTGCAGCACAGTGCAATAAATTGTTACCTATGCCTTCTTTAAGAGAGGAAAATATGTTTTTAGGTATCTAACATCTTTTTCTAGAACCATCAAAAAGTTTACCATAAAGTCGAAACTTAAAAAGGAATATGCTTCAGTTAGCTGGAAACCAGCCATATATACAATATTCCATCCTCCACCAATTTCAGATAAGGGGGCTACTACAGAGAGAGTCCAGAGATTGGTAATAAAGCAGAGCAGGAGCCATTCTGACCTGCACAAATACTGGAGTTAAACAATTGAAAGATTCAGCAAGTTGCTAAAACATAAACAATTTCTGTTCCCCAGAATACAGACTCTTTAGCACTAACCCTAATAAACACAAATGGAGAAAGTTGTTATTTGGAATTTTCTCCAGATGTACACTAAGAATGCCTTTGCCACCTGGGTAAAGAAGTTTAAATGGAAAGAATACAAATGATGAAATAAAGGTGGTGCACGGAGAAATGCCACTGAAGAACCCAAACTAGCTGACAGAGGAAATGTGTGCCAATGACTGAAGAAGACAGCAACTGATGGAGATGACCCAAAGTACTTAAGAAGCCATCTGGTTTACATACACTCAATCTTAACTTGTTCTTGCTTTTCCTGCTGTGCAAGGCGAGCTGCAACTTCTTCGGGTGGTCGCTCCCGTACAGAAGTTGAGGATGCTTCCTCTTGCAGCAAAAGTAAATAAGAGGAAATCAAATTTCAGCACAGAATTTCAATAGCTCACAGGGGCATAAAAACACCACTGTACTTGCCAGCTCTATCAACTGAGGGCATTTTTGTCATCAGGATTCTAAAACCACATCATCAATGATTCCAACATGAAGAAACAGGGCGTCAGCTCTAAACCTATTGCTTTAAAAGATTTACATAGACTCCGAAATTTAAAAAATTCCCTAAGCAAGACTGTAAATAAAACCAGTATATATGGGTACATACATACTGTCTAGAGGTTGCCTAGGCATTAAATAGTTCTGATGAGCAAATCGTTATAAAACCACAAATATAAATAAACTACCTGAAGCTGTAGGCTTGGATTTTCCTTCAATTCCAGGGTGATCAGTTTTTACAGATTCCTCGTGTTGAACTGCAGGGGCTGGGACTGACAGTGTATCACCTGCTGCAGAAATAATTTGAGCTGCCGCTGTAGGTCCTACAAATATACGTTACTCATGGTATTTATAGTTTCCTGGGTTAACAAAGAAGCATATAGGAATCTACTACTACTAGCACCAGGCAAGGCTTCCAGTAACAGTATTAAATGGCATTAAATCTTAAAATATAAGACACGCGCATAAGATTTACATAACACGGAAAAGTAGTAACAAAGCAGATAACCAAAAAATATTTTCTAAGAGTGATAGAGAAGAGAGAAGAGGTGTGAGCAAGAACAGGATGACAGTTCTAAACACAAAAAGAAGAAAGGAAGGCTGAAGAAATTCAAGAGCTTATAAACAAGTGTGGGAAGAGAAAATGAGTAATTCTAGAGGTGAAAGGCGGGGGGAAAAAGAGCAACAGAATAGAGAGAAAAAAAAATTAAACCGAAAGCCTCATTTAAGAGATAAAGCTGGATTATCACAAAGCCTATTAACTGGTCTCTCTGCTCTGCTCTTGATCCCTTTATCTATTCTCCACCAAAGCCACTGATCTTATTAAAAGTCAGGTATCAATCAATACCCTGGCTCAGAACCCCCCTAACACCTTCCCATCACACTCAGAATATGAAGCAAAATTCTTGTAACGGCCTCCAAAGAGTACCACAATAGGCTTTCTGCTTCCTCTCGACCTCATTTGCTACTGTTCTCTTCTCCACTCCAGCTTCATATGCTCCTTACTAGGTAAATATACCAAGCCTTTGCGCTAGCTAATCCCTCTGTGTGGGATGCTTTTCTCCCACCAGCCTTTTATACATGTCTTATTCCCTTATCTCTTTCTAGTCTTTGCCCACTCCATTTTAAATTGCAATATTGCCCCCAACACATCACTTCTGACATCCTATACGCTTCACATGTATTTATATGATTTTCTTCTCCTCATCCCACTAAGGAATATTTGCAGAGTTTGTGTTTGTTTTTATTGTTTTGTTCATTGCTATAGCCCCAGTGCCTGAAAGCATATTTGGCATATAGTAGACAATTAGTGAATATGTGAATAAAACAAAGAGGTTTAATCAAGGACAAAAGTGACTAAGGAGGAACATAGAAGTTCAAATGTATACTGAGCAGGTTAGTTAGGTAAGTGCCATAAATTATTGGTAACTCATGAAGGAAAAAAAAATCCCCAGACCACAGCTAGACCAAGACACTTTCATCACTGAGAGGAGAAAGAAACGGTAAAGAGGTAAGAAAAGAGAATAAATCTTAAAACTCAAAGAGGAGAAAAGACTAGGAGTCAGAGGGGAAAAACATAAAAGGAAAAATGTTGGGGCACCTGGGTGGTGCAGTTGGTTAAGCACCTGACTCTTGATTTTGGCTCAAGTCATGATCTCACAGTCGTGAGATTGAGCCCTTCGTCGGGCTCCATGCTGAACATGGAACCTGCATAGGATTCTCTCTTTCTCTCTCTCTCTCAAAATAAATATTAAGAAGAAAGAAAGAGAAAGTGTTGCAGGCAAGACAATTCTTGCTGTTATCCTCACTCAGTAGCTATTCAGAATGAAGTCCAATTCCATATCCCATTCAACTCCTCTACAATGAGTGCCAAAATGACAGGTGTAAGAACTTTCCCAGGGTAAGAACTAGGGACCAGAAGAGTGAACGTGGGGTGGGGGCCCCCTCTTGACTCTGAGTACAAATACATTAAAACAGTTCATTTACCTAAATTTAAAAAAAAGGATTCTAAATGTAAGTACCTGTTGTTGAAGCTGGAATGTCTCCCTTCTGTTTTTGTACTTGAGAGGCAGGCTGTTTAGACTCTTTCATTACCTCTGATACACTAGAGATTTTTAGTGGACCAGACTCACTCTTGGAAATAAAACACAGGTAACATTTCAGATACATTATTTTTTTTTAAGGCAGCATACCGTAACTTGTATTATTACAAAAGTCTTTCAGGCTTTTCATACAAAGTTAACACTTTACAATATAATGTATTTTATTAACCACAGTAAGGGAAGAGAAGTCATCATCCTAGAAAAATGCAGTCCCAAAACTTCATTCCAAATGACTGGCCCACATTTTAGTAGTAACAAAGGCTTTTCTTAGGGCAACCAATAAAGTACATGATGTAGAACCTTCCCTTTAAACACCATTTCTTTTCCACATACAACGCTGAGAAGACCATTTCCATCTGCTTTCTAAATCAAATGTTGTTGCGTTGTGTATACATTCAGTTAGAAATAAGTAATTTTCAGAGGGTCTGAGTAAAACTGAAAGTTTGTTTCTTTAATCTCCCAGATTCATGCAATTGCACACTAAAATACACAACCCAATTTTAATATCCACTTTTCTCTTTCTCAGTTACCATCTGCCTCAAATTTAAGGCCTTATTCATTAACAAGACTGACAGATGATATACTGGCAAAAGTTACTGAGTACCAAAATATTTTGCCAGAACTTGACAAGGGGACTCAGATATCTCCAACAGGACTACTCAAATATAATAGAAATAGTTCTGATCTCTGTCACTACCGGAAATTGGAAATATATGCATTTTCTTTTATTAAATTATCATTTAAATCATGAAATACATGATCACTATAACAAGCAAACTAATACCGAGACATGCCTTTACTGCTCCCTTCCCTTCCAGCACTCTCAGGTAGCCATTGCCAATAGCCTGAAATCTATCTTTCCACCCCTGAGCATAAGCTCAGGTATGTATACACATATACAATTTTTCATTTTTTAAACAAACTAAAGTAGGGTTATATTATACAAATTACCACGTAACTCAGTTCTTGTTTTTGTTCTCATTTAATAATGTACCGTGGACAGTCTCTTCCAGGTCAAGAAATTATTTTTAGTTGCATAATATTCTAATTTAATTGCATATCTTAATGTAGTTGTAAACCCCACAATTTGGTCAACCATTCTATTTTGGAACATTCAAGTTGTTTTCTGCTTTTTTTTGTTGTTGTTGTTGTTGTGAAACATCCATGTCCATGTAACTGAAGAGTACTATAGTGTGGTCTCTGCGGGACAGTTTGCCAAAAAAGAGGAAGTGCTGGGTCAAAAAGGTTGTATATTTTTAGAAGATATTAACAGATCACTTTCACAGAAGGATCTAGCAATTCACACTTTCACAATAAACGTGTATGTACGTGTATCTGTGTATAAATAAGATCTATTTCCACACTAAGTCGTTCCATTCCTCTTATTTCCAATCCTGTGTCAAAACCTTACTGTTGTATTAAAGTAGGATTATAACAAAGTCCAATTACCTGGAAAAGCAAGTGTCCTCTGACCCCTCCCCACCCCAACACTGTTCTGAAATGTTCTTAGCTAGTTTTGTACATTACTTAATCCTTTCATGTGAACGTTAAAATCATCTTATCTGATTCTTCAACATGTAGAAAAATTCATTAGAATTCTTATTAGATGTATGTGTATGTGGTATGTATATACAGCTATACAAACATCATTTCTCTCAAAATTAAATTTCTCTCTCTCTTAAATTTCTAATCAAATTTAAGGGAAACTTGAGAGAAATGCATATATTAGAGAAAAATGACATTTTTTATGGTATTAAGTCCCATCCAGGAAAGTAACATTTGTCTCCATTTAGGCAGATCTTATTCCATGTCCATCAAAAAGATTTTAAGTTTATCTTCTCTCAATATTTATGATCTGTGCATAAATAATCACTTCGGCACAAAAAGGATTATCGTGAAATAAAATGTAAAATGCAGTTTCTAAAAGCAACAAGTTGGTAATAATATGTGAGTAGAGAATGAATAAATAGTAAAAATTAAAAAATAAAAACACTACCTGCTACTGTACTTCAGAGGTGAGAAAATACACTTTGGTGTATGCAGTGAAGGATGCAGGTCTTAAAGAGAATATTAGTAGGCAAAAGAAAGGAAGTCACTATGGGTACAAGACCACTAATGGAAAAACTGTGCAAATGGAAAGCAGCTTTGTTCTCTGCTTTAACACAGGCCCTTGAAACACTGCCTGGTACATAATAATCACTTGATGGACATTTGCTGAATAAATGAATGGAAAGCACAAGGCATATTTGCAACGTAAACTGGCACAAAGCCAAGGATTTATGTGCAGGACGATTTGGAGACAAGGCTGGAAAGGTAAGTAAGAGCCAGACTGCTAAGTGTGTTAAATATCAACCTGAACACCATCAAAAACCATAAACTACAGAAAATAAAGGAACAAATAGGCAGCTCCTAGGCTCACTTTTAACCATTCCTGGTTCTACTCTCCTTAGAACATGAAACAATCTCGAAAGTCTCTCTACATTCTACAGTCTCTGTCTTTCAAACGATAAGAAATGTATAAAACTTGCTGATTAAGTGATATCATGAAAATATCATGAAAATGTGATAGAACTTATTTTAGAAGATTCTCTGATACTGGTCAAGAGGATGGCCTAGGCTATGATGTGGGGTGGGGAGAGATCTCAGGGGTGGAGACTGGAAAGAAAGGGTTGGGGCACAAAGAAACAGGTCTAGCTTGGAGATGATAAAGGTCAGAAATGGGATAAGGACAGTAGTAATGCAAGAAAAAAATTAATATCAGAGATTAAACAAGATAGGATAGCTAACAAAATATAGGCAACTATGAAGATGAATCCAAGAATCCTAACTATGTGACAGCATGGCACTATCTTTAACACAAAAAAAGCAAATCAGGAAGAGTGTAACTCTTGAGGTAGTACAGTATGGACCTGCCAAGTAATCCAAGTAGAAATGTTCAGCAAGATAGCTAGAGTGGAATAAGGGGAGGCCATGACGAGAGAGACAGACAAATCATCTACAAAAAATGACACTTGAAGTCATGTCAAGCAAGAAAAGAACACTACTCTGAACTGTTCAGCCTGTCTCCATGCTCCTAGAATTACGCCCAACCATTTCTCCTGGGTCATGTAAGTTCAAATAGACCCAACATTTTAGAATGAATCCACAGAATTCTGTTCCTTGACTACTAAAGCTGCAAAACTGCCTCTCTTGGCCAGCAAACACAGCAGTTTTAAAGTTCATATGGAAGAATAAATGATGTGGAAGACTGTTTTGAAAAAGCATGATAGGGCTGGGGGAGGGTGTGAGAGGACATTTGCTTTTCCAAATATTAACTTTGTTACAGGACTGGTCTGTAGGCTACCCTAGAGAAAAGAAATCCACCCAATTTCTAAGGAAGGAGTCAGCTATGTCCAGCCTCACAGCATAAACACCCAAGGCTAAATCAGCAAAAATCCACAATCTCTTTTGTAAATTTTTATTCAAAGCAGTTGTTTGAATGAAGAATATTTAAGAGTTTAAAAAAATTTTAGGCCTGATTTGGGGCGGGTGGGGGGAGGTGATACTCTGAATATGCACCAAGTCCCAGAAGTACCAGAAGGTATTCCTATCAACCAATCAGTAAGTAGCTCAAAATTCTGTGACTCTTGTTTTGTGGTCTAAAAAGAGCCAGTACTAACTAGAACCACTTGGGTTCTGTGTCATGACCATTCTATGTTTACGTTTTTAGTGTTCTAAGTCACAGCTTGATAGCTGCAACAGTGAAGGCTGTCAGAGAACACTCTCCGTCCACAGGGCAGACACAGTTACCTCTACCCAATCGGCCTCTTCCATTTACCCTCGTGTGCCATGCAATTATTTTCTATGTGGTGGGTACTTAATGAGAACCCTTAACTCCAAAGAGATAAAAATCCAACTCTACAGATTAATGTTAAAGAAAACTAACAAACACACATCTGGAAAATTCTACTTAATTATACATATATTTTCAAGATGAAAACAACATGCTTTTACAAGTATTCCGTAGGATAAACTGAAATATTTTTATGACTCTTACCGGCTTCTTTGGCAATGGAACAGGATAAGGTGGGGAACCAAGAACCATCTCAAAGAGTTTGTCTGAGTAAGGTATGGTTTTCTCTACACTTTCCCGAAAATGGGAATCCCATTTTGCATACAGGATAGTGCCACCAATACCTCCACCAACAAACAAAAGGCCAGCTCCCGCAATTTTGCCAGGAGACAACCTAAGTGAGAGAAATAGGAAACACATTTATATTCCTTGGCTCTCCCACACCAACTTCCTTAGACCAATGGTAAGGGTCTTAAAGACCCCTAACCTCTACCTCTCCACTGCTGATTCAGATTTCAGCAGCCAAGTTTATTTCTATAGCTGCACATCATCTTTCACTGATTTGCTTTAAAACATATCTACAATAGAAAATAACATTTATGGATAACTACATTTTTTTAAGTACAGTAATATCTAGAGTAGGAAGAATTAAGTAACCTTAAAATTCAAGACGTTAAAAAATTTTCAAGATGTCCACAATCACAAGATTTCCTCTGAACCCAGAAAAGAAATACTTTCAAAGCTCCTCTCTCCTTAATAACATTTCTGTAAATACAGTAAAATAAACCCTTTACAAAAGAAAGACAATATAAATATCAAATAAAACAAACACTTTGGAAGTTACAATGTGCTAAGTACTAAATAGACATCTATTTGCCACAGAATGGAAGACAGCACATGAGGGAGGGAGGCTGTCTACCTTGGATGTCACCTAACTACAAAAGAACTAAAAGGAGGATCATAACAAATTTTCACCTACAAATAAATAATGCTCCAAAAATATTAGAGCAAACCTCCAGTGTCTACACCCCTTAACAAAAAAATTTTAAGCAGCTATTCCCATATTCATGGAAAACACATATGCACACACATCCCTCAACAACAGTTAAAAGTCTGTTGACAGGGAGACCACATACCTAGAACTGCCTGAAGTAGAATATCTACGGCATGGTCGTAATGGACGTAGGACAAACTTCCCACAGAGACAGCTCTAGAGAGGAAAGAGAAAACGTCACAACCAATGCACAAGGAATCTGGGATGCTTTTAGGGTGGTAACTCAGATGAAGAATTTTTATTACAAATGTCTTTGTTAAACAAAAAATTATTTTACTTTGAGAAATTAACTTATAGACCCTTAACAAGAGTGATGCTTCCAGTACCCCCAAGGTTCAGGTTAGATAATTTTTAAGATTAAAAAAATTATCAGATTATGATCAATTAGCACTTTCAAGTGTTATGTATGCTAATTATTTCTTGGATACAACTGGAATTTGCCACATGCTTTTCTAGTTGGCAAGAAAAAGTAAAACAATAGCATAGAATATCTATTTTTACTTTGTAAGCTTTAGACATCTGAAAAATCACCCATACAAAACACCACATTGTAGGATGTATACAAATCCATTCAGGGGAGAGATCCAATCTTAGGTTAATTTATCTAGAAAAATTTATCTTATCCCGTCTATACGATAACTATGGAGCCAGTCAATTCCTACAAACACTCATTTAAATCTAAAAGTACATCTTGGTTTTTGCATAGTGTATAATTAAACTAAAAGCCAATAATTTTAAGAAAAAAATGTCAATGTTGTAAATGCTCAGTAATTACCTCCATGTAACTACTAATCTATTTTTACCCGAAAGCAAATGATCAGACCAACACTTTGAAATTTGTTTTAATCAAAGTAAAGCACATAAATGTAAATGTTTCTTAACAATATGCAGATCCCTCAAATAAAACAAATGAACACGTATCTAAATACCATTGGGGAAGGTTTTGATAAATTTAAAGCTATTCATAGCAATCAATCTGAAATTTCAAATTTATTGCATCAACAAAATCTTTCTTTATACCAAGTAGAAAATCAAACTGCAACAAGTCAAAGGGGAATAATGTGTTCTCTAGGTTTCTTGATGAAATTGCATTCAAAGAATGTCAGAAAAACACAAACTTTCTTTTAGAAATATTGATCAAAGGACACATAAAATTACTCTAGAATTACAGTTGCAATTTACACTCTATTTGCCAAAGCCTAAAGGTAAACATTAATGTCACAACACGTTTAGGGAAAAAAAACAAAACAAGCAGCTAGATGTTTTACAACATGTAAAGCAGTTATAGTCGGTATTTTAAAAGTTATTTCAATTGCTACCTAACATCGAGAATTCTCAACATCTTTCTACTGCATTTAATAGAAAGGCATGTTTTCCTACTATTCTATAAAGTGGGTTATGTAGGGGCGCCTGGATGGCTCAGGTCATGATCTTGCAGTGTGAGTTCAAGCCCCACATCGTCGGGCTCTGTGCTGACAACTCAGAGCCTGGAGCCTGCTTCGGATTCTGTGTCTCCCTCTCTCTCCGCCCCTCCCCCGCTCATGCTCTGTCTCTGTCTCGTTCTCTCTCTCTCTGTCAAAAATAAAAATAAACATTAAAAAAATTTTTTTAAAAAGTGGGTTATGTGGAAGTTTAAACAGAACTGCATCTACTTTGATAGGTCAACAACTCCATCTTGTTGACTTAGAAAAGAAATATTAGGAAACCACTGAAGTTGTATTTATTTAAGGTTCTATTCTTTACTTTCAGAGGTACAAAAAAGTATTCAAAAGTTAAGACACTTTTTTTTTTTAATTTTTTGAGAGAGAGAGCGCGTAAGCGGGGAAGGAGCAGAAAGAGGGAGACAGAATCTGAAGCAGGCTCCAGGCTCTGAGCTGTCAGCACAGCCCAACACTGGGCTCAAACTCCCGAACCACAAGATCATGACCTGAGCTGAGGTTGGACACTTAAGTAACTGAGCCACCCAGGCGCCCCAAAAGTTAAGACACTGTTAACGGTGAGTAATTAGATAACTGAAACATCAAGCAGCAAACATAATAGTGGAAAAGTGAATCCAAGTACAAAACCAAATGAACACTAAAACTCAAGAATACCCTATTTCACATCAATTTGTTTTTTAACCTGTTTCTTCATCTACCTTCTACTTTTGACCCTCTTCCCTCCACTGATAGAATGTTATCTGATGTGACTGTAAGTTTATAGTTCCTAGTATTAACTTAATATGTAAATTTTTAAATAAAAATTCCAAAGATTTAGTTGCATATAAGGTGGTCTCTCTCACAACTTCTGTCCCCCCCCCAGCCACTCAGATCTCTCCGTAAGCAACAAATGCTATCAGCTTCTTGTATATCCAGAGATATTCTGTGACAGAGAATTCCTGAAACACTCCCTTTACAGAAGATACCATAATACATACCTAGTTCTGAACTAAAGTTCATTCAACAATATGTATTTGAGATCGTATCAGTAAATGAACTCTTCCTAGTGGGTGTAATTCATTATTCCATTGTATGGATGTTATTTAATGTATTTAACCAGAACCCCTTTGATGGACAGTGAGGTTACTCTAAATTTTTGTTAAAATAAATAATGTTGCCTGGGAAATCTACATCATTTTGGGTCAATTCTTTAAGTAAAATTTGCAATGTTGATAAATATTGCCTGAGTAGCCCAACTGTCCCCTAGTAGTGAGAGTATGTTTTCTCACAGCCTTCCAAACACACTTTCAGTGTAGTTTTAATCACCATTTCCTTTATGACTGTATATCTTTTCATGTATTTATGATATTTTTATTTACTTTTCTATGAATGATCAGATTGTATCCTTTGACTTTTATTATTTTTTTATTATTGCTGTTTATATGGACTTTTTCCCTAAAATAAAAGTGTTCAGTGAACATTTCCATATACCATTTCACTTTTTCTTTTTTTTAAGTATAGCTGACACACAATGTTACATTAGTTTCAGGTATACAACATAGTGATTTAACAACTCTGTTATGCTATGCTCACCCCAAGTGTAGCTATCATGTCACCATACAACACTTTTATAATATCAATGACTACATTCCCTATACTACACCTTTTATTTCTTTGACTTATTCATTCTATAACTGGAACTCTGTGCCTCTCAGTTCTCTTTACCCATTTTGTCCTTTCCCCATCGCACATCCCCTCCCCTCTGGCAACTGTTATTCTCTGTATTTATAGGTCTGATTCTGCTATCTATTCATTTGTTTAGATTCCTTTTTAAAAAAAAATTTTTTTATGTTTATTTTTGAGAGACAGAGACAGAGCGTGAGCAGGGGAAGGGCCGAGAGAGAGGGAGACACAGAATCTGAAGCAGGCTCCAGGCTCTGAGCTGTCAGCACAGAGCCCGACATGGGGCTCAAACCCATGAACCGAACAGTGAGATCATGACCTGAGCCGAAGTCGGCCGCTCAACCAACTGAGCCACCCAAGCACCCCTCATTTGTTTAGATTCCACACACAAGTGAAATCATGGTATCTGTCTTTCTCTGTTTTGACCACTTTTAAATAAGACTGAACTTCTTCATATTCTTTTCTCTTTATATATAAAGAGAAATTAGCCATGTGTCTGCTAATTCCAAATGTTTTTATCCAGTTTGTGATCTGATTTTTTCTTTGTTCATGGTAGTTTATGCCATGCAAAAAACTACTTTAATGTAGGCAAAACTGTCAATCTTTTCTTATATGGCTTCTAGGTTTTCTCATATTCTTAGAAAGCCACCCTCAGATTATAAAGTAATTCTTCAATATTTCTTCTACTCTCATAGTTTCATTTTTTAAAATATATAAATCTTTGAAATTAGTGTAAAATATGGATTCAAGTTTATTTTTTCCAAATGTCTATTCAGTCATCCCTAAATCATAGACTGAACAATCAGTTTTTTTCCAATAATTTGAAATGCCACCTTTAAAACACACCAAATGCCTTGCTGCATTTAGATTTCTTATTTTGTTCCACTGATCTACACTAATTCTACAATGTTTTAACTACTGCATCTTAGAATTAGCTTTTGGGGCACCTGGGGAGCTCAGTCAGTTGAGCATCCAACTTCAGCTCAAGTCATGATCTCTCAGTCGTGGCTTTGAACCCCACGTCGGACTCTGTGCTGACAGCTCAGAGCCTGCAGCCTGCTTCGGATTCTGTGTCTCCCTTTCTCTCTGCCCCTCCCCAGTTCGCGCTCGGGCTTGTTCGCTCTCTCTCAAAAATAAATAAACATTAAAAAAAATTTTTTTTAAAGAAAGAATTAGGGGCGCTTGGGTGGCGCAGTCGGTTAAGCGTCCGACTTCAGCCAGGTCACGATCTCGCGGTCCGTGAGTTCGAGCCCCGCGTCGGGCTCTGGGCTGATGGCTCAGAGCCTGGAGCCTGTTTCCGATTCTGTGTCTCCCTCTCTCTCTGCCCCTCCCCCGTTCATGCTCTGTCTCTCTCTGTCCCAAAAATAAATAAACGTTGAAAAAAAAAAATTTAAAAGAAAGAATTAGCTTTTAATCTGGTAGGGCTTGTCCTCTCTTAAGTACTATTATTTTTCAGAATTTTTCTGGATATTCCTTTTTTTGTTTTTGAAAGCTGAGCTATCAAAGTGCTTTCAATTAAACATACCATTATAAAATGAACCCTGACTTAAGAGTGTATTAAATGTGAAAAAAAATTATCTTTTATGGCCAAAAATTGATACCAATCAAGTTTCCTACTTCTGTATGAGAAAAAAGTAGAAATGATGACTGTATCATGACTCAAATTTATAGGGTGTTTACCTAAACCAGTGGCTCTTGATTTTAAAAAATTTAAGTATCCTACTCATTAGCCAACAATATGTAGCATGTAATATCCTAAAGCAGTTGTAAAAGTCAGAAATTTATGGTTTTACCACCCAAGTATGAGTATGAGCCCATATACCATACGCAGTTTTACCTTATTTAAAAAAAAAAATCTCTTCTAAGTCTCTTTTAATCTATGAGTTTTCCCTCCAATAATTAATTTATTGAAGAACCTGGGTTACTTGATCTGTAGAATTTTCCACAGACTAGATTTTGCTTAAGATACGATTTAACATGATCCTGTCTTCTGCATTTCCCGCAAACCAGAGTTAGAGCCAGACACCTGCTCAGACTCGGGTTTATTCTCTCTGGCAAAACTTTAGGTGGTGTCGTGTTCTCTCATCAGGAGGCACTCAAAGGCTGGTTATCTCTCTTTTTATGATGTTATCAACTGTGTTGATGTACAATGTCTAGATCCATTAATTTAATGGAAGTTGCAAAAAGTGGTAATTCTACTATTTTTCCTTTATTATTTGACATATTTTTCAAAGAGATATTTTTCCTCACCTACAGTTTGGTTACCCAAAGTACAGTTCATAAGGCAGGATAAATGCTTTTTATCTTTTTATCCATTTATTATCCATTCTTATCCACTTATACTCTGATAATCACCAATTGTGGGTTTTAGGGGTTTTTGTTCATTTATTCATTGTGACAAATTGTATTTTCCAAAAATTATTACATTTCCCATCTGACCTGGTTTTCCAGAACCTTGCCATTTTCCCCGGAACCTTGCAACTTCATGAGACCTCAAAAATCTCCTAACACAGCCCAGAAATCTTCAGAACTAAAATGTAATATGTTATTTATATAATCAATGTTTTCATTTGTATAATTTTTACCTATATAATACATATTATTTATTATTATAAGATAATAAATGTTGTTTAATACCACTAAGTTTGGGGTAATCTGTTATATAACCATAACCAAATGGATACTTGTACCTAGAAGCAACGGGCTGCTGCAGTAAAACATCAAGCATGTGGGGTGCATGGAGGGTGAGAGTTGGAAGGACCTTGAAGAGACTTAGCAGAAGCCTAATGGTCTTCATGGAAACCACTGGTGAGGGCTTCAGAAAAGTGAGAAAAATGTTTTGGAAACCTGGAGGAAAAAGGATCTCTGTGTGTGGTGTCTGAAGTTTGTCAAAGTTGTCACCTGTGGTAAGGCATGACAAACAGAAAATTAGGAGCTATACCTAATGAACTGATAAGATTTAGCTAGAGAGTTTCAAGCAGAATGCTCAAGAGTACCAACTAGTTTCTTTTAGCAGAGTATAAGGGTAAAAATGAGCTTCAAACAAGCCACAAAACCTGTCTAGCTTTCAAGTACAATTTAAAGGAAATATTAAGGAGCTAGGACTTGATAAGTTCAAAAATAAAACTGTTTCTCGTTCTCAGCCTTTCCAGTCTGCAAAAATACTTGAAGACCTCAAAGTTCTAAGGAGGTGCTCTTCACAGAATCTTTTCACACACAGAAAAGGCCCCTTGGGAATCCTAAGGGGATACTTCCACAGTCTTTTTGTTAAACAACAGGGCTACAGAGAATCTTAAGGGTTTTACTCCATAGCGGCCTCACAGGGAGTCCAAAACGGCAAAGGGCTTAATCTTAATATTTGTGGGTGTAGCTTTTGTCTCACGGAGAAAACCCCAAAAAGACCCACAGGAAACCCAAAGTTAAGATAATAATATTTTCTGGAAAAGGAAGGATAATTCAAGGGATGAAACCAAGAGCCCAGAGTAGAACCAAGGGCTACGAAGGATCATTACCAACCAGTACAAATTAAGAAATCAGCAACACGTGCTGTATGTAAATACCGCTATATTCCTCTGAAAGTTAGTTTGAACACCTGTTTTCAATTTTTTGTTGAGGTGGAATTGCAGGGTCATATGGTAATTCTATGTCTAACTCTGCATCGTTTTACATTTCCACCAGCAATGTAGGAGGGTTCAATTTCTCTACATCCTGACACCTGTTATTTTCTGTTTTTATTATAGGCATTCTAGAGAGCATGAAATGGCTATTTCATTGTGGACCTGATTTGCATTTCCCTAACGTCAACAGATTTTTAACATCTTTTCATGTGCTTTTTTTAATGTTTATTTTTGAGAGAGAGAACTCACACAGGGGAGGGGCGGGGGGGGGGGGGGAGACAGAGGATCCAAAGTGGGCTCTGTGCTGACAGTATCAAGCCTGATGTGGCGCTTGAACTCACAAACCGTGAGATATGACCTTAGCCGCGGTCAAACGCTTAACCGACTGAGCCACCCAGGCGCCCCTCATGTGCTTCTTAATTATTTATATATCTTGTTTGGATTAATGTCTATTCAAGTCCCTTGCCCCATGTTTTATTTGGGTTGTCTTTTAGTTGTTGACCTGTAGGAGTTCTTTACATATTCTGGATATTAGATCCTTATCAGATACGTGGTTTGAAAATATTTTCTCCCACTCTTTTCACTCCTTTGATGAATAAAAATCTTTAATTCTGATGAAATCCAATTTATCTTTTGGAGTCATATCTAAGAAACCATTGCCACATCCACTTTGACCTCTAGAGCTCTCTCTCTTAAGCAGCAAGTTAATCTCTCTATATAAACTAAATATCCTACTTTAACACACTTTCTGAGTTCTGAAATTCCTTTTACTAATAATACTAGATGATAATAATAACATCTAAACTTATGATGTAGAAAAACCTATGCTGTTTCAAAGCAATCTGCCTTGACACATAACTTTGTAATAAATATTATAAGGTTAGCATTGCTATTTCTAACCTATAGAAACATGATTTTTAAAAACTGATATGATAAAACATACAACTCCCATATTATGTTCTTGCACAAACCCTCTATTCCTTAGCTCCAAACTAACATGAACACACAAAAAGAAACCACAACCTGGAAACAAGTAACTATAATAAATAATCCCCTCACATGAACCTTATCTGGAGGTTCCAGGTTTTCCCTCTAGATATTGCTGGTTGCTATAACTGATGATGTTTTGGTGGGTTTTGTCATAAGGATTCCTCCCACACAAACAAGACATCCAGAAGTTAATGCCCAGTTCTACATTTGAAATGCAGATTAGTATCTGACAACTTAAGTTTTTCTACAGTTAACTTAAAATATTTTATAAGAATCATGAAGGGGCGCCTGGGTGTCGGTTAAGCCCCGACTTCGGCTCAGGTCATAATCTCCCAGTTCGTGAGTTTGAGCCCCGCATCGGGTTCTGTGCTGACATCTCAGAACCTGTAGCCTGCTTCAGATTCTGTGTCTCCCCCCCACCTCTGCTCCTTCCCCAGTAGTGCTCTGTCTCTGTCTCTCAAAAATAAACAAACATTACAAAAAAAAATTTTTCTTAAAGAATCATGAATTAAGGTTAAAAATATATCACACCAAAAAAATGCAGTGTTTGGCACTGAAGCAGCATTATCTCTCAGCATAGACACATTCTGTATCTAAGTACCCTTCAGTTACAACAAGGAAATGGCAGATATTAATCAATATGGCAAAAGAAATAACTTAACACTTTAATTTTCCCTGCATATATGTATGTATATGATTCATATATTCTCACTCGCATGTCTTCAGTTACGGTGTAAAATTTATTCCAAAATGGTTTGAAAGCCACTGGCCTAAAGAAATGAAAATAAGGAAAAATAAAAACGACTCTAGTATGGGTAAAAGCAAACAGCAAGCTTCATGATATATTAAACTACTTTCTACTGTGTGTGCTTGGCAGACATTACTACTAACATATTGTTTCACAGTCCTAATAAAAAAAAAAGAATTCTAGAAGATGACAGCTAAAAATGTCCACACACAAATTCAATCTGAAACTAGTCCTGCTATCAAACTGGTCATAAACAAACTGGCTTTGTCAATCCTCAAGAACAATGTTTCTTTCTCTTAAGTGATACACAGATAAGATTCTGTATATGCAGACGACCACTACCAAATGGGTAGTTTGGGAGAGGGCTAGGCTAAGCTGAAAACCCAGGTCCTCCAAACACCCCCAACTCAACAAAGGTTGGGCCTGGTGATGCAGTCAGTACTGGGATTAAGATGACAAATGGTGTTAAGTCTGAGAAATAAACTGAGGAAAAATTAGAGCTCTGAAGCACATTTCTGGAAAGAAAGAGGACATAAAACAGAATAAGTCATTTCTATTGAATATCTACACATAAGGAGTTTAGGGATTATAAGTCCAGACACAAAGAATAAGACAGATGCCATGTGATGGTTAATTTTATGTCAACTTAGAGGGTGTTTTTGGAGACTAACATTTAAATCAGTGAATTGTGCCATAAAGCAGATTGCCTTCAACAATGTAGGTGGGCCTCATCCAATCAGTTGAAGGTCTAACCAGAACAAAAAGACCAGCCTCCCCCAAAAGAGGGAGAATTCTCCAGCAGACTGCTTTCATTCTGGAACTGCACATCAGCTCCCCAGGTCACTGGCCTTCAGACTAAAACTGCACCACAGGCTCGCCTGGGTCTCTGCATATCAAGCCTGCTAGCTCCATTGCAGATGTTGGACTTGCCAGCTTCCAAAACTGCGTAAGCCAATTCCACACAATAAATCCTTTTATTTATATACATATCCTATTGGTTCTGTTACTCTGGAGAACCCTAACACATGATCAGAGATTCTAAAACCTATGGGGCTTTAAGTGAGGTCACATGTACTCATGGAGATTAAGAAAAATTAACAGAAAATAATTTATTTTTTAATTCAAACATGTCATAAATATTTACTGAGCATCTATTAGGAGCCAAGGACTAGGGTCAGTACTAGAAATAGAGCAGTAAAGGACACAATCCCGTTGTGGAGCTTACATTTTAATGTGGCAAAGACATGATAAATATACATTATGTCAGCTTTTGGTAAGAGCTATAAAGTAAATGTAGGGTAGGGGTAAGTTCAGAGGCATGCAAGGAAGGAGAGAGTGGTCAAAGTTCTATATTAGATAGGAGAGGCCTCTCTGAAGGGAAGGTGATATTTGAGAAAATATCAAAATGAAAGAAGCTAAGCAAAAATGTGTGGGAAGACTTCAGGGCAAAAGAAACAGCAAATGAAAAGGCAATGAGACTAAAATAAAATAGGAACAAAAGGTAATGAGGTATGCGCTAGAGATATCAAGACAGAACAAGGCAGAGTAGAAAAATGAAATAGGCAAAGAGTAGATCATGAAGGGCCCGGTGGGTGTGGTAAAGAGTTTATATTTTATTCTCAATGTGATAGGATGTGAATGAAGGGCATGCCATGATCCGTATGCTTTTAAAAAAAGACTTCATTAACTACTACATAAAGAATTGACTCTAGAAGGGCAATGGTAAAAGCAGGAAAACATTAAAGAAGATGAAGTTTGATGGAGTGGAAAGGACTGTGACAAATAGAATATTCTGGATAAAGTTGACACATCAAACAAGGAAAAGAAAATCTGAGTACAAAGCTCAAAAGAAGCTAGTCATCTGCTTCGGAATTAAAATTCTGAGAATTGATATAATCCCAAGTAAGAGTATATAGAGAGATGGAACAATGAGATCTCACTACACATGTATTAGAATGGCCCAAGTCCCTAACACTGACAATACCAAATGCTGATGAGGACGTGGAATACAAACTCCCATTCAACACTCCTGGGAATGCAAAAACGGTTCAGCCACTTTGAAAGATAGTTTGGCAGTTTCTTACAAAACTAAACAGATAATAAAGCAATCATACACCTTGGTATTTACCAAAAAAAAGCTGAAAACTTCTGTCCACACAAAACCCTGCACATGAATGTTTAGAGCAGGTTTATGTGTAATTGCTAAAACTTGGAAGCAACCAAGATATCCTTCAGCAGGTGAATGGATAAATAAACCGTGGTACATTATTATTCAGTGCTTAAAAAATTAAAAAAAAACTATCAAGCCCTGAAAAGACATGGAAGAAAGTTAAATGCATATTACTAAGTGAAAGAAGCCAATGTGAAAAGGCTACATAGTGTATGATTCCATCTATAGGACATTCTGGAAAGGTAAAACTATGGATAATAAAAAGATCAGTGGTTGCCAGGAGGTGAGGAAAGAAAGTGATAAGTGGAAAATAGAAAATCTTTAAGACAGTGAAAATGTTCTGTACAATACCATAATGACTGATATATGTCATCATATATCTGCCCAAACCCAGACAATGTACAACACCAAAAGTGAAACCCAATGTAAACTATGCACTTTGGGTGATTATAATATGCCCATGTTAAGTTCATCGATTGTAATAAACGTTCTACTCTGATGGGGGATACTGATAATGGAAGAAGCTATGCATGTGTAAAGCTAAAACCGCTCTTAAAAAGTTAAGTACTGGGGCACCTGGGTGGCTCAGTTGGTTAAGCATCTGACTTCGGCTCAGGTCATGACCTCGCAGTTCATGGGTTCAATCCCCATGTCAGGCTCTGTGCTGACAGCTCAGAGCCTGAAGCCTGCTTTGGATTCTGTGTCTCCCTGTCTCTGCACCTCCCTCATTCCCACTCTGTCTCTCTCTCAAAAATAAATAATAAAACACATTTTTTTTTTAAGTCTTAATTAAAATAAAAAGGAAGAGAGATGGGAAAAGAGGGCCTTGGGGATATATTCAGAGGTACAAGGAAGAAACAGATTCGACAGGAAAAAGGAAAGAAATGAAGGGTAAAATGAGCCCCAAGATACATGAGAAAAGCCAAAAGAGTAAAAAAAAGTTTCACAAAGCAACAATATCAAATGCTACAGAACGATTGAGGAGATAGTTAAGAATAAACCAATGGAGGTGCCTGGGTGGCTCAGTCGGTTAAGCCTCCCACTCTTGATTTTGGTTCAGGTCATGGTCTCACGGTTGGGGAGATCGAGCTGTGCAGGGGGCTCCACACTGATAGTATGGAGCCTGCTTAGGATTCTCTCTCTCCCCTGCTCTACTCCTGTTCGCAAACATGCTCTGTCTCCCTCTACAAATAAATTTAAAAACAAAACAAAACAAAAAGAATAAACCAATGAATTTTACAAAATACCAATTTTAAGACCACAAGAAAATGTGAATGTTGGGGCGCCTGGGTGGTTCAGTCAGTTAAGCGTCTGACTTCAGCTTAGGTCATGATCTCACAGCTTGTGAGTTCGAGCCCCACGTAGCGGCTCTGTGCTGACAGCTCAGAGCCTGGAGTCTGTTTCAGATTCTGTGTCTCCCTCTCTTCTGCCCCTCCCCTGCTCACACTCTATCTCTCCTTCAAAAATAAACATTTAAAAAAAGAAAAGAAAATGTGAATGCAAGCCAGAAAAGGGTTCATATTTTAGTATGAAGCTTTAGTCTGCTTTCTTCTAACTTCCTAATTGGGAGCCCAGTAAGTGAAAAATGTTTTGATGAAGGCAAGGAAGAAAAAATAATTTTGGACTTTATGCAGAAATAGGAGACAGAGCCTATGAGATCTGGGGGAGAGCTGTGTGTGCCTTCCCAGGCTGGAGTGTCGCATGGTCATTCAGCAATTCAGCAAGGGTCTGATAGGGGAGCTGGGTAGCTTCCCAGGGTCCTGGGTGACAGGTATCAGCTGTGTAACTTGGTCGTTTGAAGGGAATGCCCAGAACACAGACATGTCAGTGATTTTCATGCATTTTTCCCCCCATTACTACAGCCTCCCTGTATAAGCTCATAATTACATCTTCAGGCCTGGAGTATGTAAAGAGATTAGTATAGGGGCGCCTGGGTGGCTCAGTCGGTTAAGCATCCGACTCTGTTTCAGCTCTGGTCATGGTCTTGCAGTTTGGTGGGTTCAAGCCCCGCATCAGGCTCTGCACTGACAGCACGGATACTGCTTGGGATTCTCTCTCCCCCCTCTCTCTCTGCCCCTCCCCCACTCACACTCCCTCTCAAAATAAATAAATAAACTTAAAAAAGTTTTAAAAGAAACTAATGGGCCTAATGTATACTAGCCTATAGACCATATATGCATATACAGAATAGGCTGTTCTAGAATAGTCTATACTCCTGCCTCCTTAGTCTCTTAGATCTGTCTTTTGTGCTTGGATCAATTTCCTAAAACATTTTTATGTTACTTCCTTCCTCTGAAAACCTTCATTGACTCCCTGTAGCTTAAGAAGAAACCCAAAGTCCTTGACTGGCATCCACATTCAAGGCCTTCATAATTTGAGCCAAGGTAGCTTCCCATTCTCATTATCTGTGGGCCCTTGACATGAAGTGTGTACTGTGGCCAGGCTCATCTGGTCACTGTCCCCGCAACAGGACTTGTGTTTCTCCTCCTTCATGATCCTGTTGCTATCATTCTCTTTCGAGTGTGTCTGCACACCATCATCTCTAAATCCCCTCCATCCTGGCTCCCATCTCCACTGCTTTTGCTGATGGTGACATCTACCTATACTGTCATTGTGGCAATGAGATGATTGCTTTCTAAGTGTCTCAGGCTGTGCCATGAGCTCATGACAACCATGACACAACCTGAGGGCAGAATAAGAAGATTGTGCCAGGAAAGGAGAGCTCCAAAGACAAACCAACAGTTCTGCCCTGAAAGGCAGCTCAACTTCCTCCATTCTTCTAGTCTCATTTGGGTACTGTATTAGGAGAGACACTAAGATGGTCCCCCAAATCCTCACCCCCTGTTAAGCCATGATTAGGGTTGTATGGCAAAAGGGATTTTGCAGGTGTAATTCAGGTTACTAATCAGTTGACTGAGTTCATCAGAAGGGAGGTTTTTCAGGTGGGCCTACCCTAATCATATAAGCCCTTTACACGTTGGTCTAGAGATAAGAAGCAGGAAAGTTAAGGGAGACTTTTGAAGTCAAAGAGACAAGCTCCTCGTAGCCTGCAAGAAAGCAAACACCCATGTTATAAATTGGCGCTGAGGACCTTGTGGCAAGACACTTCTAACAGCCTCTAAGAGAGCTAGGTGAGAGCAGGCAAGAAAAGAAGAACTTCAGTCCTTCAACGGCAAGGGCCTGAATTCTGCCAATAAAATGAACTTGGAAGAGGACCCTGAACTCCAGATGAGAACCACAGCACCGTCAACACCTTGACTGCAACCTTGTGTAGCAATGAACAAAGAACCCGGACCATCCATGACTGGAAACTGTAAAATAATAAATGGGTGTTTTTAACCTGCCAAATTTGTGGTATTTGTTATGCATCAATAAAGAACTAATACAGACCCTACTTTCCTAAAGAAGAGGCTGCTTCTATCCCGGCAACAAGTGGGGATACAAGCAAACTTAAAGGGAGAAAAAAAAAAAAAAAGCTGACTTTTACTATTTCTAACTCACTATGACCAGGGATTTTGTTCAATTACTACCTGAGTAACAGTACCTGTTTTGCAATACATTTTTACAAAATATCAATGTTCTGCAAATTGTGAGCAATGTTAACAGGTTTACTTTTTTATTTCCAATTTTAGAAAATTACTTTGATAACCATGCAGGAATAAAAGTCACTGGGTGTCTAGGCTTCTTGGATGTCTGCCAAAGTTGTGCCAGCACCTGGAGAGATATATTCCTAGGCTAATCTCAGAAATGAGCCAAGGTCATGGCTCCTGTCCTTCCTTAGTACCAAGAGTTTTTACTCCATAAACCACAACCTTTCATTTTTGTTTAGAGTAAGAATAGCTCAGAGGAGCTCTCAGCTACAAAAAAGAAAGTCCCTCCCTAATAATTACAACCTTGACCCCTAAAGCGCGGACTCTAACAGTCTAAACATCTTATTAAAGATTCAAAAAGCCAAGGCTATGCATTTCCTGCTGGGAACTGTAGTTCTCCCCTCGACCTTCAACCACTGGCTGCGCGAAACCTATCACGAGCCCAACCGGCGACCCGAGCGCCGGCAGCCACGATTGGTCCCTGACTGGGGCAGCGTGGGGCTGATTGGATGACAGGTCCCCGAAGCCGTGCCTACCTTCCTGCGCCCGCCTACCCGCCACCGACTCCTTTCTACACCCCATCCCGCTTCAGCAATAACCCTCAAGTCATCCTGTTGGGCTAAATCCCCAACTAACTGCCTCACGGGTCCGCCCGCGACTCTCGCAGATGAGGGCGACCCTGACACACGCCTCTCTCCTGGGGCCTAGACAGAAAGCCTCCCCCATTTTCCTTTGGTTGCATGAAGTCAGCCTGACCACGCGCTCCCTCTCCTCACGCCCCCGCGCTCACCTGGGCGGCGGCAGTCACACCCGATAACTGACAGACCCGCAGCATCTCGGCCGGGGCACCGCACTGCTGGCGTACGCGGGAGCTACCGCGGCGGCGCTAGTAAGGGAGAGCGTGCGTGAGTGCGTGCCTGCGTCCGTGCCTCCTCTCCGCGCCGGGCGAGCGTACCGGAAGGGCAACCAACGTCGCTGCGCACGCGCAGCTCCCTCTCTCGACCCCGCCTAGGCGGCTCGGAGAGGGTGGGCCCTCCTCTGGCGGAAAAGGCGATTTCTCCTTCCGGGTCTCTCTCGGAATTCTTTGTAGCCGCAAGGAATTAGCTGGGGAATCAGGAGGGTGAAAGAGAGTCGGAAACATCAGTGCGGAAAACAGCTGTGATTCTTCGAACAATTCAAGCCAGAAAATATCTCAGCCGCCTCTTTCACCTGGATACTTCGTAGAAAGCAGTCGATCTGGCGAAAGTTAACGTAAACAATGGTGTTGTCTTGGTTTGCGTGTTCGCTTCATTTGGTAGCCTTTCTTGAGGAAGTCATCCTGATTACGGGACACTGAAGGAACAGCGGAGAGACCTTTGTGCGGCGTGTGTTTGTTATTCACGTATCTAATAAGTGGTAGCGCAGAGATAGAAACCCAGATTCTTCGGGTTCCATCGCTTCTCCTAGATTAAACCACACTGATTTTTCCACCACGTTTTCATTTTACAAAAATAATTTTGGCCGCTTCTGTGGAATGGGTTGGAAGTTAAGGAGGTCAGTGCAGAAGAACTGTTCAAAGTATTGCACTAAGTCTATACCCAAAGTTTGGCATGTTAAATATTGAACATAGTATTTTATACTATTAGCATTAATAATGATCTTATCAGCACAGTATCAAAGAAACTAACTTGCATAAATATTGTATTTACAAAGTACTTTCAGGTCTTAACTAGGTAATTTATTACAGTATGGTGTTGTTAGAGTTAGGGTTTATTACAGTATGGTACTGACCCCACTTGTAAAATGGAGAAGTAATTTGAAAATTACCTAAAATAATCATGTTTGTGTATGTTCGATGCTTTTCAGAGTACTTTAGTAATCACATTACACTATTTTGTATCACCTATCACCTAACGGCCTACAGGGTAGTCGCCCATTTTTTAAAAGTAATTTTAGCAATTAAATTGCAATCTGCCCATCCTATCCCTGCCCACTGCTGTCATGCTGGGTGATGCCAGTGTGATGACTTTTCTAACACCTTGGCCATAAACCTGTCAATTCCAATCAGGAATTTCTGTTCGAACCATTTGTGGCCCAGCTACATCTTGGACCTGAACATCCCTACCAAACTTTTCCAGCTTCAGGATCTCAAGCTTCAAAATTAATTTGTTTCCTGATGTCTCATTTAACCAAATCCTTAATCTTCATAACCTCTACATGCAATTTATGAAAACTTTTTTGCTTTAAAACAGACTCCCCTAAATACACAACTTTTAAGTCACTTCTCTGCTCAAAAATGTGCAATAACTCCCATCGCCAATTCAAAGAACATTTATGAAATGTCTCCGTACTTTTCCAGCATAGGGGAATGTTTTTAAGGCTCAACATGGCCATCTTAGGTGGGAGAGTAATATAGCAATGATAGTGGTCAAAGCTGATCACCCATTTACATACTCTAAAACCCAGAAGAACTAAAGGATAACCATCTCAGTAGTTCTCAAAGTGTGAACTAGGGAGTTTGAGACCTTTTCAGAAGACACATAAAATCAACACTACCTTCATAACATTAAGATATTTGCTGTTTTCACTCATCTCATAATTTTAAAGTAGATTTTTTCCAGAAGCTAGGTGACAAGTGATATCACAATAGATTGAATGCATAAGCAAATTTCAGAATCCAGCTTTCTATTAAACCAGATCTTAAAAGAGATTTGCAAAAGAGGTTAAACAATGCCACTCTTCTCACTAATTTTTTTTTATCTTGGAATAGTTATTTTTCCTGAGTATATTTTGTTATAAAAATAATTGTTTTAAAATGAATTACTCAGTATGATAGGCAAGATAATTATTCCCAAATATATGTACATTTTCCTAATTCCTGGAACCTATGAATACGTTCGTTTACACGGCAAAAAAGATCTGCAGGTGTGATTAAATGAAAACTCTTGAGATGGGGAGACTATCCTGAATTATCTGCATAGGCCCAATGTAATGACAAGGGCCTTTATGAGTAACAGAAGAGGAGAGGAGGGCCAGAGTCTGAAAAGGAGATGTGACAATGGAAGCAGAAGTCAGAGAGATGTGATTACTGGCTTTGAAGATGGAAGGAGGCACAAGGCGGGGAAGGCAGGCAGCTTCTAGAAGCTGGAAAAGGCAAGGAAACATATTCTCCCCTAGACCCTCCAGAAGGAACATAGCCCTAGATGTTTTGATATTAGCCTTGTGAAACCCATTTTAGACTTATGACCTACAGGGGTGCCTGGGTGGCTCAGTCGGTTAAGCATCCAACTTTGGCTCAGGTCATGATCTCACGGTTCGTGAGTTTGAGCCCTACATCGGACTCTGTGCTGACAGCTCGGAGCCTGGAGCCTGCTTCGGATTCTGCATCTCCTTCTATCTCTGCCTCCCCCCCACTTGCACTCTGTGTCTCTCAAAAATAAATAAATGTGAAAAAAAAATTTAGACTTACGACCTACAGAATTACAAGATACTTTGTATTGTGTTAAGCCACTAAGTTTGAGGTAATTCATTTCAGCAGCAATTGGAAATATAATTAAAAGCTCTCTGGGGTCCTCAACTTTTAAGCATGTAAGGAAGTTCTAAGACCTAAAAGTTTGAGAACCACTGCTGTCAATAAATCCTGTGTCTTTCTCTCTGGCTCCCTCTTGTCTCATCTTACCTCTTTGTGTTTGTATTGCCACGAATGATCTTCCTCTTGTTAAAATCTTCACCTTTCTTTAAGACTCATGTTATATTCTACCTACCACATCCTCTATCATTTGCCTTGTATTGATGGCCTATGCTTGTCTCCTTATTAAATGTGAACTCATTGAGACCTGTGTTTGATCCTTACCCATTTCAACTAGTATATGGTGTCATGGATTGTATATGCATGGAATATCCTAGCCAACAAGGATGGGAGAGAGATTTGTTGTTTTGTGTTTGAATGACATTAGAAAAAGTGTATGATCACTAATTATGAAGAATAAAGTAAGGAATGTAGAATTGTTTAGGTAGGAAGAGTAGAGATGCTATTCTACCAAATAACAATCAGTGCTAATGATTAGAAAAGTGTGGTGTGTGTGTGTGTGTGTGTGTGTGTGAGAGAGAGAGAGAGAGAGAGAGAGATCCTTAGGATATTTGCATTCATTTAATTATGTTTGGCATTTAATTAAAAAAACAATTTTAATAACATTGATATTTCCCAGTCATTTAGCCTGACATTCACCAGCTTTGAATGGAAAATAGGTTCTTTTCTGAAATTGAATAAAATTGAGCATAAAGAAATTGTGTTTCAAATTGTGTACTTTAAATAGATCTGTCAATCAAATGCTCCGTAAAAATTTGAGAGCTTACTATATGCCAGACACTCTTTAAAGGCACTTCTTTTCCAGCGGTGAAGAGCAGCCTGGCGTATAGAAGACATTCAATACAGGGAATGTTCCCTTGATCGTTCCTTTATTCATTTTTTTCTCCTTCCTCGACTCCACCCAAGTTTTGTTTTTTCTTTAAATTCCCTTTTGACCTGGAGCATTTAGACCCAATGCGACTGCCGTAGGGCGGGATGGCAAGATGGCGGCCTCTGCCTTTGCTCGTGCCTTCAGAGCTGCATCAGGTCAGTGGCAACCGACGCGCTCGATTTATCCCTTCACAGAAAGCGGGAATGGCGAGGGATGGAGAAGGCATTTAGCATGGAAGTGAACAGGAAAAAAAAGGCCAGAGGATTGTTCCAAATTTTCTCCGGGGCTGCCTGTGTTCGGCCCCTCGCATTTGGATATTCCCGACACTCTTGGATCCTCGCGGACCTGGGTGTCCCCGGTTTCTGCTTCCTTACCGGCTCCTGGTCGTTCCGCCTTACTTTGAAAACAGACTAAAAGGACGGGACGGAAGGGGGACAGAGGAGGCGGCGAAGTCCCCGCAAACCTTCTGATTTAGAGGCTAGGATTCGCCACTCGTGACCGTTGGGCTTGAAAAAGTAATTTCTCTGAACCTCAGATTCTACAGCTCTCAAACGAGGATTGACACCATCTGAGGACTGAATGACCTCGTGCACGTAAAGCGCCCTGCGTAGTGCCTGGCTCACAGTAAGCTTGTATGTATGAGATTCCCACAACGTGCAGGGAATCTGACTCTTTAGCACACTCAGTCCCGGGCACAGGGGCAGTCCTAAGGATTTCTTGACCGAGAGAGATGACAGGAGTGAAGGCAATTAAGTTAAGCTGCCTTCACTCGAAGGACTTTTGCAAAAATATTTAAATGATAAAATTATGAGTAAATTAGTTAAGCACAAAGTAAATTAGGATAAAACTCTGTGGAAACAATAGAAATTAAAAAAAAACTACAGTGTAAATTTTCCAACTATTACAGAAGAGCGTTTTTACGTGGAGTAATTTTTGATTGTGAAAATACAACATATAGAAAAATATGTAACACGTGAATGGCTTAACAAGTCTAAAGCAAACACCATGTAACACCCAAGGCAGGACTTAGAACACTACCAGGAGCCTCTTCTCTGTGTGTTTCTCCCAGTCAAAATTCCCTCTTTCTGCCAAATATAAACACTATCCTCATTTTTATTGTTACCTTGCCTTTATTTCTGTACTAGTTTTAATATCTATATATGCATCTCTAAGTAATATAACATACTGTTTAGTTTTGCCTGTTTTTGTACTTTACGTGAATGGAATTACACAGGTAACCCTATGTCTTTTAATTTGTGAAATTCATTCATTTTGGGTGTGGCTGTAGTGCTTTCTTGCTGCTATATAATAGTCTCTTATGTGATCACTCCACAGTTCTCCATTTTAGGATACTGGGCATTTGAGTGTTTCCAGTTTGGGGCAATTAGGTCGAAAGCTGATTGACCTTGTGTCCTGGTACCTGAGTGCATGTTTCTCTAAGATGTGCATGTGTGTATACTTGTAAAACTGGCCGTGGAAATTGCTGGATCAGGATGTGTGTGTGTGTGTGTGTGTGTGTGTGTGTGTGTGTGTGTGTGTGCTTCTTTAAAGTCACCCCAGCACTGTATGTGCCACATCCTCACCAACAGTTGGTATTGTTAGACCAGCAAATTTCTGTGAGTCTTATGGGTATTTAGTGGCGTCTCATTGTGGTTTAAATATCATTCCCCTGCTTACTAATGAGTTTGAATACCTTTACACATGTATATTGGCGACTTGAATTTTTGATGAAATATCTACTTAAATATTGTGCCCATTTTTCTATTGAGTTGTCTTATGGGTTCATAGTAGTTCTTTATATATTACGAATGTGCATTCTTTCTCATATAAGTGTGTTCCCAGGATCTTCTCCCATTCTGGCTAGCCCTTTTAGTTTATTTAAAGTATCTTTTGATGAAAAGAAGTTCTTATTTTCATTGACTTGAATTTATTTTCCTTGCTTTTTTTTTTTTAATTTATTTTGAGAGAGAGAGAGAGCTCAGGGAGGAGCAGAGGGAGAGAGAGAGAGAAAGAAAGAATCCCAAGCAAGCTCCATGCTCTAAGCTAGGAGCCCAAGGCAGGGCTCATAGTTTGTGAGCTCATGACCTGAGCCGAAATCAGTAGGCAGCCATTTAACTGACTGAGCCACCCAGGTGCCCCTGTTGTTCTTGCATTTTTTAAATAGATGATGTAGGTGGGTATCAACTCACTATGATAGTTAGATTTCATTGTAAGCATTTGAAAGAGTGATGTGACAGCTTACTTTTAAATGTCAGTATTTTAAATATACTGGACATTATATCCTTTTTAACAAGTTAAACTATTTAAAAATTTAGATGTTACTTAAAATTTTGTGAAAGGGTAAATAATTTTTCAGAATTCTTCTAGAGGGTATGGGATCAAAGAAGCTTGAAGAGCACTGCTTTAGACAGTCATACTCCCTTCCCTTCCTACTCCCTACCATTCTTTCGATTCCTGCCACATGGGACTATTTGTAATTCCCCAAACATACTATGCCATTTTTGCCGCTTCACCTGTGTACTCCTTTCTCTCTGCCTCCTCATTCCTTCAAAATTCTGGTTCTGTGTCACCTTCTTTGTTAAGATGTCCGTGTTCTCCATACCAGAATGTGTTGAGAGAAAGCTAGTATGTATTGAAATGCCTAAACAGGGTACAAGACCAAAGGAGCAGTTAAATTACTGCCCTTGATTTGTGTGTTACCCTTTTGTTAACACATTCTGAGTTAGACTCTGTTCAGTTTTTACAAGGTAAATCACTTGGTTGGTCCACCTGCGAGTATGGTGGACAAGGGCCCCCAAGTCATTTTCCCAGGAACTGCTCTCAAGCAAGGTTCATCCTTCATTTAATGTATTTATCCCAAATTCTGTCTTAATTAATTTTGATCCATTTTACCAAGATCATTTTCAGTGCAGATAGTCTTTGGACTTTGCTTTTATGCAGATGTGACAAACATGCCTTACGCAGCTTCAGGACCTTCATAAAAATTGGGGAAAATAGTCAATTAGGGAGCCAGGAAAAGACTTTCATCAGGAGAATGGCAGTCAGCTAATTTGGGGATAGTTTCTAGTCAACTTGGGATTTACCTAACTATACTGTTATCCTGTCCACTTGGGATTTACCTAACTATACTGTTATCCTGTCCACATTTATCTCTTTAGAATATAAAGAAATCTTTTCACATGCCTTTCTAAAATCAGGATATGCTGTGTCTAGACATTTCCATGATTTCCCAGGCTAGGAACTGCAATAAAAAATGAAATGAGGTACTTTTTAAGGAACAATTCACTCCCAATTGACAATGTAGATTTTTCTCCTGTGGTGAATTTTCTGTATCCTTTCTAACGTTTTGTTTTGTTTTGTTTTGTTTTGTTTTGTTTTGTTTTGTTTTGTTTTGTTTTGACAGATGAGCCTGTAGTTTACATATTTATATATTCTAGACCCTTACCTGCTCACTTCCTTCAGGAGTGGTTTCTAAGAATTTCTGAGGGTTTTTTTTTGTTTTGTTTTAACCAAAACACCAAGTTTGGATGACCTTGTGAAAATTGGGACATTTTCTTGTCTACAGTCCTCCTCTTCAATTCACTTAATCTTTCAAAAATTATTTCCTAGCTTATCATGTCTGCAAATATTTTCAGTTCTTTGAAATATATTTATACCTGGAGACTTGAATGCCTTGTACTGAGTAGAGAATTTCACTTCTAAGTTCCCCCCCAAAAGGGCTCTTTCAAATGTCTCCTGAATCATGGATTTCAGCTAACTTATTAATGTTTATGCTACCCTTTTTAGTTTGAAAATTGTTATCTTAGATGGAGAACAGAAAAGCAAAAATATGGGTTTTAAGTATTCAATCTTTCTCCTGCCCCCAGGTAACATTATAACATTTTTACTAAGTATTTCTCTGCTCTTTATTATCTGCCATTAGCATTCATTAAATGTTTTCCCTGTGCCAACCCTTCTTCCTAGCACTTTTCATGTTGTCTCATTTAATTCTTGTTACCTCCTCATGATTAACCTTATTTAAATTTGAGGAAACTGGGGCAGAAAAGGGTTAAGTAACTTGCCAATGGTCACACAGCTAGTGAGTAGTAGAGCTAGATTATGAACCTAGACAGTCTGACTCAAATACCAGTTCTTCAGTTCTACACCACACTGCCTCTCATTTGTTATGTGAAGTCAGTGCAGTGGCCAATAAGGCAGTGGTTCTAAGCCCTGCCTGAACATCAGACTCCCTGTGGAGTTGTGTTTTTTGTTTTTTTTAAGTTTATTTTGAGAAAGAGAGTGTAGGGGAGGGGCAGAGAGAGGGAGAGAGAGAATCCCAAGCCAGTTCCGTGTTACCAGCTCAGAGCCCCATGGGGGCTCGAACTCACAAACTGAGATCATGACCTGAGCCGAAATCAAGAGTCAGACGCTCGGCTGACTGAGCCACCCAGGTGCCCCAGAGCTTTTTTTTTTTTTTTAAACCAACTATTGAGGTGTAATTTACATACCATAAAATTCCTGTCTTATGTGTACAATTTGACGATTTTTAGTAAATTTAATGGGTTGTGCAACCATAAGTACAATCCAGTTTGGAGGCATTTCCATCATCCTGTGGAGCTTTTTCAGTGTGCACATTCTTGAGTCCCACACTAGACCCACAGCCTGAGTGGAGTCAGTGCTCCACTGGCTTTGCAGCCCTGGACTCTTACTTTGGCAATAATGTGAAGATTATGCATTCAGTGCATGCATCTAAGGGCCCCTCCACCCCCACTCTGTGATGCACCTTCTGATCTGTCCCCAGGCATCTCCACACATAGCTTCAGGCAGGCAGTGCTCAGCCTTGCGCAGGTCCAGTCCCCAATCCAGGTATATGTTTGCTTCGGCCCCCTTGCCTTCATGTATGTTTATCCTATCCGGACTCTCTACCTCCTCTTGTGGCCTGTTCATTTTCTAGAGGAGAGCTCAAGTACCTTTTTTCTTCTTTACAAAACCTTCTCTTGCTACTCTGTTGCATCTGCAGGGAACGGCCAGGCTTTTGCATCCCTGCCCTGCCATTGCCCTATGTGCTATGGAGCCCTACTTCATCAGATTGTAAGATCTGGTGGGTGGGACTTAATGTTACAACTGTTTTGTTCCCTACTGTTGAACACAGAACTAGGACACATCAGAGTGGATTGTGGTGATGGTTGTACAGCTTTCTATGTTTATTTAAAAAGTATTGAATTCACACACAGTTGGGTAGTTTTGTGGTATTTATGTTATACCTCAATAAAGTTGGTGAAGGGGCACCTGGGTGTCTCAGTCAGTTAAGTGTCTGACTTCAGCTCAGGTCATGATCTCACAGTTCCTGAGTTCGAGCCCCACGTTGGGCTCTGTGCTGACAGTTCAGAGCCTGAAGCCTGCTTTAGATTCTGTGCCTCCCTCTCTCTCTGCCCCACTCCTGTTTGCACTGTGTCTCTCCAAAATGAATACACATTAAAAAAAAAAAATTTTTTTTTAATAAAGTTGGTAAAAAGCTCCACAGGTGAGTCTGATACTCACCTTGCTTTGATACATTACTTAATTTTGAACATCTGGATGCAGAATTTGACGTATCATATTAAATATGTTTCTCTCTCTTTACAGGAGTCTTACGGCCCCTGAATATTTTGGTGTCTTCAGCCTGTCAAAACGGTGTCAAGAATGCCTTTCTTAGTTCTGCACTGTCCATCCGGCATTTTAGTTCTCTGCAGACACCAGTTGTTTCCTCTGCTCCCAGACTTGCCACGTCTGTCAGAAACCTGACGTGTGGACATACTGCAGCAATCCTCAATAGGTAGAGTATATTTCAGTAAACATGATGCTGAGACAAAAATTCTGAAATACTCATGCCTGCAAAGATGTTTTAGAAGCAGACTTCTAATATCTAGAAGCAGACTTATTATATAGACTTTGCCTGGTGGAGGGGAGAATATGATTGATAGCCATGTGCCTACCTGCCCGACAGAGCACACTTCTGATGTTCTAGATATGGTTTCCTGGATGGAAGCTGTCAGCCAAAGCGGAGGGTGAACGAGATGCTCAGCGGGCAAGACTGCTATCCGTTTAGTCAACAAATACTTAGTTAAGGACTCCTGGGTACCCAGTACTTGGCAGAAAGGATACGAAGATAAAGTGAAGTCCTCAAGGAGTTAGAGATAACTCTGAATAGATAAGAAGTCAGATGATTAAAATATAATAGGATAAATTCTCTCATGGGGATTGAGGGGGCAGATTATGGAAGGCTTGCATGTTGGCGATGGTTGTTATTCTTATTTATACTTAGTGTCCAGGAACATTTGAAGTAACAATGTATATTAAAGTCAGCTGTATTCCAGTGGAGCTGCTCCACTCATTTTTTTTTTTTAAGTTTATTTACTTTGAGCTAAAAAAAATTTTTTTAGTGTTTATTTTGACAGAGAGAGAGCAAGCAGGGGAGGGACAGAGAGAGAGGGAGACACAGGATCCGAAGCAGGCTGCAGGCTCTGAGCTGTCAGCACAGAGCCAGACGTGGGGCTTGAACTCATGAACTGTAAGATCATGACCTGAGCTGAAGTCAGATGCTTAACTGACTGAGCCACCCAGGCACACCTTTAAGTTTATTTATTTTGGGATAGAGAGAGGGAGAGAGAGCAAGGAAGAGAGAGAGAGTCCCAAGCAGGCTCCACACTGTCAGTGCAGAGTCTTGACGAGGGGCTTGAATCATGAACTGTGAGATCATGGCCTGAGCTGAAATCAAGAGTCAGATGCTTAACCGACTGAGCCACCCAAGCGCCCCCACTCATTTCTAAGTATAGAAATGGATTTTATCCTTTAATGAGTCTTATTGCTGAGTTATATTTTTAAAAATATATTTTAGAGCGGCCCCCTTGCTTCCCAATGTCCTGAAGCTACCAGTCAGAACCGTAACATACTTCAGTTCACGGAAAGGGAAGAGAAAGACTGTGAAAGCTGTCATCTACAGGTTTCTTCGACTTCATTCTGGCCTGTGGCTAAGGAGGAAGGTGAGTCTTCACACTATTAGATTGAAAAAGGATTGGGAGGAGATTAAAAAGAAGCAGAATTCAGTGAGCCTATTCACTGATGTACCTTCCTTTCATTTACCAGCAGCTTTTACAGTGCTGTGCTTAAGTACCAATTTGGCAGGCATCTCTTAATGTAAATGAATTCATGTGAAGAAAACACATTTAAGCATGCATAAAACAAAACACTCTTCACAATAGCTAACGCTTCACTGTAGGATGGGTCCATCTCAGGTCTTTTATATGTCTGTGCATCTAATGATCACCAGAAGCCCTTTGAAACCCCCAATGTGTAATAACCTGTGGGGAAGCTCTGTTTAAGCCTAGAGTGTTAGAGCAACAGAGTTGCCTTCAACAAGGACTTAGTCTCATGGCTCAGATTGGGGACTGAAGAGCTTTCAGCCAATTTTGGATTGGATTCTCTGTGGCTTAGTCTTTATGACAGAACATTGACCCCACGTGAACTTTTTTTAACTTTATGTTTTTCTGTCTGTTGGTATGTATGATTGGGCTCCATATCAGACAGAACCCTAACAGTTACTCTGACCTGGGACCATAGCCTGTGAGGGGGGATTCTGACAAATTATTACTGCTCTGTCCTCTCTCACAGCATGTCATAAGCGTGAATGTGGGCTTTTTCGTTCACATCTTTATTCATGGAAACAGAGTAGCTGATGATTAGAAAGCAGTTGAAGACTAGAGCTTTGTAAAACTACCTCTGAGTTTTAATAACTATTCAAATTCTAATTCCTTTTCACTACTTGGAAGTTAATGAATAATTCTTAAAGATCGAAATTTGTTTCTCCATAAAAATAAAATACTTAATTGGTGGGATTTTCACTAGTTGAAAGGTTGAAAGGATTATCTCCTATTATATAAATAATCCTAAATTTATAGGTAAATATGTTGATTGGAACTCTCCGCTCATTCCTCCTTTGGAACAATACTGTGGTAGTTCCTTTGCTACACTTGTAATTAGAAGCTCATGTAATCTGTAAGTAGCCAAACTAAATAAATTTAGTTCAGTTAATAGTTCTGAATTTTGTGAATTTTGGACCATTGGAAAATTTCCTCCCCTTTGTTGTCATATTGATTATAACCAGGTCTTCATCTAGCCCTAGATAAAATAAGATGGGTGGTTTTCTTTGCCTTCCTTTCTATGCTCCTTTTATTGGGCTCTGAACCATCATGTTATTGTAAAGGACCTGATCACATTCTCTAATCATAATGCCTAGTCCCCACTCAAGGTCCCAAAAGTTATTCTATATGCAGAATGGCCTGCTTCCCCAAAATGCAATTTTTAGGGGAAAACAAAAAAGCTGGATGGGTTAATTTATATTCATATTTAAAAACTGAAAATACTTTCTGCAGCACAGTTTTATTCCCTCTCATTTCTGAACCTAGACATTGTCTGAAAAGTTTCAAGCACTTTCACAGTGGTTGCATTCCATAGAATAATGATCAAAGATACTCGTGGTAATAGGACAAAAAATTAACTGTCTGTAAGTCAGAAATCCGCAGGGACCCAGCTTGGCTTACAAACTAGAAAATTATTACACAAATAGGGGGATTTGGATTTGAATCTTTCCATATAAATTGTAAGCACTGAGTAGTAAAAATCTAATCTCTGGCATTTTAAAATGAGAACTCTTAAATACTGTTTTCTTATTTCTGAGTATTAACTGTACTGTAGAAGTTGCTGGTCAGAGTGATGATATCAAGACATGTAAGAAACCCAAGATGATTTCTCAGCCCAGGGCTAAGGTTTTGTTCAGTTATTGTAGTGCCCTAAAGAGTAAAGAGCCCTTGGCTTGAAAGCACTCAAGGGCTCTTAGCAAAAGCTTGAGGTCTAGTCTCCCGTCCCCACTAACTTTCTGTGTGGTTTTAGCCACGTATTAACCTGGGTGGCACCTAAAGTCTCTTCTGGTCTAAACAGACTATCCTCGTAGTTTTTACATTCAATCGAATCTAATTTCTCTACAAAAATTAATTATTTTCTTTCAAAATTAATAATGCTTGGATGCTGTACCTGGCAGTTCTGAGTTAAACATACAGGCTAACACCACTCCCAATAGCAATTTTATTGTATTCAGTATTCCTTAGAAAAGTACTTACACTACAGAAATCAGTCCCTACTGTGAAAGGAGGAAATGAAGCTATAAATTTAGGCGCTGTGCTCATCGGCCCTTGTAATACCTAGTCCCCTTAAATGAACATAAATCTTATCAGCCTAGCCAGTGATGTCCTTCCTCAGCCTTACACTGGGAAAAATAGTAGAGTAGTGGTTAAGAACTCTTACTAGTTCCGTGACCTCAGTTGGCTACTTTACTTCTATAACCAGTGGTGGTTTTTCTTGAATCTGTAAAATGAGAATAATGGTATGTTGTTGAAGATTGTTGAAGAGATCATAAGGTAATGCATATAAAGTTAGCGATTATAATTATACATCATTACCCTGTACTTTCCCCACCACAAAGATTCATCAAAGTATTAAATTACTAATATTTCTTTTTCAAACTGCATATATTTTTTCTGTATCCCCCCCTCATTGAGAATCACATCTTTCTGAAAAACATTACCAGCCCCAATGAAAGTCTCATCCTTGTTCTCATTGGGCCTATAAACCATGAATAGTGAAGATATCTGTTGTTTCCTACATAACGTCTTGTTTTAAATGTCTTTATAATATTATCTCACAGGCTGGTTATAAGAAAAAATTATGGAAAAAGACGACTGCAAGAAAAAGGCGCTTGAGGGAATTCGTGTTCTGCAATAAAACCCAGAGTAAGCTCTTAGATAAAATGACAACGTCTTTTTGGAAGAGGCGAAACTGGTATGCTGACGATCCTTATCAGAAGTATCATGATCGGACAAATCTGAAAGTCTAGATCAGAAGTTTTAGGACTTCCCAGTTACTGAATATGTATCTTTGTGTATATGATGTCTTTGCAAAAATAAATAAGTGTAAAACTTGATGTAAATTGTGCCAATTGGTATGGAAACATACAGTTCCAACATTAAACTTATTAAAGTTTTAAAACTTAATGGATTAAACATTTCAAAATTTGTCCAGGGAAATGAGAGTTTAAATTTTTTTTTTTCAACGTTTATTTATTTTTGGGACAGAGAGAGACAGAGCATGAACGGGGGAGGGGCAGAGAGAGAGGGAGACACAGAATCGGAAACAGGCTCCAGGCTCTGAGCCATCAGCCCAGAGCCTGACGCAGGGCTCAAACTCACGGACCACGAGATCGTGACCTGGCTGAAGTTGGACGCTTAACCGACTGCGCCACCCAGGCGCCCCAGGGAAATGAGAGTTTAAATTGTTGATTATTTTTAACAAATGGTAATGGCTTAACTATTTCCACTTAGGCTTATCTAGTTGCAAGGAATTTGAAGTTAGAGCAGGCATAAGAAGACTGAAAGCCAACAAGTTACCTCAAGCAGTGTGACATTATTTGAAGTATGTGTGCCTGGGAACTCAGGAACCACCTCACCAGCTCCATCCCCCTCCCAAAAATAACCCCCAGGTCTCAGGAACGAACAGAAATTGTAGGGTGTTCCAAGATCCAAGGCACCTCTAAGGGCCTCAGGAGCAAAAGATGCTAGATTTTTAGGGTTGGGGGGTCTGCCATGCACGTGACTCATTTTCTGCCCCCATCATAATCCTAGCTCGTACCTTTCGGGTTGTTTTCTGCGTCCTAACCCTCAGCTCCCATCTCCAGGCTCCAGTTGCCAAGAGTCTCTAACTGGGCCAGCTTATCTCTTTACACCAGGTCTTCTCAGGGGTCATTGACCGGTGTCAGGAGCCCACCCTGCCTCAGTTGGTTGTGTTAGCAGGTTCACATGGAGCAGTTTCGCTTAGAGGTGAGCTTGGGGTTGTAGCACACATCTAGTATGCTAGGCTTATTGGTTCATAATAGTTCTGTTTCTTGGAACAGGATTTTTATAGGGAGAAGAGTAAATCAGCCTTTCTGTATGCCCATTCATGAAACGGAAGAGGCTTTACACGTGAGGACAAAAACTTCTTATTCAAGAGTTGAAAGGTACTGTATTTTCTAAAAGATGATTTATCTACCAGAGATTTCATGTTTTTAATTGTGAGGATAAACATTTTCCAAAGGCACATTGTAGACACTAAGCAAGAGTTAAGCATTGTTCATTTGAAGAGGGCTGGGTAAGAGGCATTAAGGAAAATTCTCTTCACCGTGTGGTTAAAGCTAGGGCAGTGGTTCTGAGCTGTCCCATCAGAGTCATCTGGGAAGCATTTTCCAACAAGAGAGCACTTGGCCTGGTTGAAAAACCACTGTAGATCTTAACCAACTTACAATGGGGTTACACCCCAGTAAACCTATTGTAAATTGGAAATATTGTTAAGTCAAAAATGCATTTAATACACCTAAGCTACCAAACGTCGTAGCTTGGCCTAACCTACCTTACATGTGCTCAGAATACTTGCATTAGCTTACAGTTGAGCAAAATCATCTAACACAAAGCCTATTTTATACTGAAGTGTTGACTGTCTTGTGTTTATTGAATACTGTACCAAAAGTGAAAAACAGAAAGGTTGTGGGTGAGGATGGTTGTAAGTCTATCCGTTGTTTACCCTTCTGATCACGTGGCTGACTGGGAGCCTCGGCTCGTTCCCACTGCCCAGCATCACGAGAGAATATCTTACCACATATCACGAGGCCAGGAAAAGATCAAAATCAGAATTTTTAAAAGTACGGTTTCTACTGAATGTGTGTTGTTTCACACCATCATAAAGTCGAAAAATCTAAGACCATCGTGAGTCACGGACTGTGTCTATTTAGAATTCTGCCTCAATTACTACTTCAAATCCTTTAATAGTTGATGATAAGATGAAGTTTCTCTATTGTTAATAAAATAAGGTTAAAGATAACCAAGTTGAAATTCTGTGGCAAGTCAGGCTAGGATTATGAGAGGAACTTCTTGAAACCAGTGCGTGTTCCTTAAAAGGAAAAGGGGTGACAATAGAGTGTTCCAAAACTAGAAGGCCACCTGTATGTCTGTTTATGTGACCAATTAATAAAGAGCAGACATTTGATTGGAGATGAGGTAAGACTGCAGCATGCAGTGGCATTCTGTTTTGATGGGTTTTCATTTTCTTGTAGCTTCTGACATGGCAGAATCTAAGCACTTACAAGGTTTCCACATCACCTCTCACCCACCCAGCTCCCGCCTCCACTCACCCCTGGTAGCAGGATGGAACTGGTACCTGAAGAAGTTGAGGAGGAGGCCACTTTCCCACTGCCTCTGTGACTTCGCTAGTGCAAATACAGACAACAAAGCTCTCAGTTATAGGGGCCTCAGAGCACCTTGGTTTTTCCCGTAGACCCAGGGTAGGAGGGGTAGAGACCAGGACCGGCAGCCAGACCTCAGCATCCAGACACGGACTGAGGTGTAAGGGCTGCCACACTTGTGATTTCGGAGAAAGGGAATTTTCGTGTATATGACTTTTGTTTTATGGGTAGCAGGGCTTATCATCGACACTGATTTTATACTCTGACAACCAAACATCTTTCATTAAAGAGCCTACTGAAATGGCACCAAACTTTATGTGAAGGTATAATTTATTGAATACCAACTGCGTTCCAGCATAGGGATGGGCATATAAATACAAAACTGAATCCTCATTTCAACTTTGCAGGGGAGGTTTTTTCTTTAAGTTTATTTATTTTTTTAGTAATCTCTGCACCTGTTGTGGGACTAGAACCCACGACCATCAGATCAAGAGTCTCACACTCTTCCAACTGAGCCAGCCAGGTGACCAAGGGAGATACTTTTTAATCCCTGGTTTAGATTTGAGGAAACTCCAGCTTATAGAAGGTTAAATAAATTACCCAAAATACAGCTAATAAGTCACAGAACCTAGGTCTAACTTCTTGGAATCCTATGCATTTCCTGGAGTCTTTTAACATGAAAATTCGTATCTAAATCAAGTGACTATGACCTAGCACTATAAATACTAAATACTTATTCATGACACTGTACCAAGTCAGCCTTTGCTTTTCTGTTATTTGTCAGTTCTTCACCTGGTTAATCTCAGTTCTGTTGCCATTGGACTTGGCTCAATAAATGAATAAATGAATGGAGTTTTAGCCTTTCTTTCCACCTCTTCGTCTTCCTTTCAGCCTTCTGAATGTGGTCCTTTATCTGCTGCTGCTTTCTTTTATAGCCCTTATGCCAACCATACAGCATATAAGACTATAAAGGCAAAGAAAATGAGTGTTGCATTTTGATGCTTCAAATTTTGTGTTCAAGTCTTTGTGACCACCCAGTAAAGCTTATATGTGCCTGTTCATATTTTTTTTTAATGTTTATTTTGAGAGAGAGAAAACGTGTGCACGTGCCTATGTGAGCAGGGGAGGGGGAGAGGGAGAGACGGGGAGAGAGAATCCCAAGCAGGCTCTATGCTGTCATCACAGAGCCTGACGTGGGGCTCGAACCCACGAACTGTGAGATCATGATCTGAGCCGAAATCAAGAGTTGAACGCTTAACCAACTGAGCCATCCAGGCACCCTGTTCATATTTTTAAGTAAACTTTGCACCCAGCATGGGGCCCAAACTCAGGACCCCAGGATCAAGAGTCCTATGTTCTACCGACTGAGCCAGCCAGGTACTCCGCCTGTTCTTTTTTTTTTTTTTTTTTTTTTTAAGATTTTTTAAAAATTGTTTGTTTTTGAGAGAGGGAGAATACAAGTTGGGGAAGGGCAGAGAGAGGGAGACAGAGGATCCAAAGTGGGCTCTGCACTGACAGTGGAGAGCCTAATGTGGGGCTCAAACTCGTGAACTGTGAGATCATGACCTGGGCTGAAATCAAGAGTTGGATGCTTAACCAACTGAGCCCCCCAGGTGCCCCAGCCTGTTCATATTTTAAAGACAAGGGCTGCAGCAGTATTAAGAGCACCCATGTCACTCAGTGCTCCTCTGCACATTCTACCCTCTTCTGACCTGCACATGTACTCCCTCATTTGCAGGCGAGGGAACAGGTACCAAGAAGGAAAACGATAGACCAAATTTCTGCTTGCACAATTAAAACTGCTTACCAGATGAGCTGCTCTATTTTCATAGCCACACAGATTCCACTAGTGACTTTTAAAAATGTAAAACATACTACCAGGTTTATATTTACATGATCAACTGTTTTTCAAAACACCCATTTTAATTTTTTTCCACCACAACAATTCTATGCAGTAGGCACGGGGCCAAGGCACCAGGCCAGTTAATGACTGAGCCCTCAGCTTCTAAATCCTTGCTACTTTCCACATTTTAAAAAAGTATTCTCCCTTTCTGGAGCTCCTGGGTGCCTCTGTTGGTTAAGCATCCCAACTCTTGATTTTGGCTCAGGCCGTGATCTCATGATGATGGGATCAAGCCCCATGTTGGGCTCTGCGCTGAGCATGGAAACTGCTTGAGATTCTCTCTCTCCCTCTCTCCCTGCCCCTCCCCCCACTCAAGCTTTCTCTCTTTCAAAAAAATAAAAATAAAAATAAACATTCTAAAGTATTTTCTCTTTCCTCATAAGCTCGACATTACAAAGATGTTTTTTAAAAGAAAAACGTTAAGACTTTATTCAAGGTATATATCAGGCATTGTAACAAAACAGCAGAACTTCAACCTTTGGAATACTGTAATTTTACATCCCTTTGATGCACAGTCCAGTATACTATTTTATCACAGATCATTCTATAGGGACTACAGGAATAAACTAGGGAAACTGCACAGTCACAACCGAGAACGTCAGCTCTTTGAGTGTGTGCCGTTTGAGAATGAAGTACATCCTTTGCCGTTTCCAATACTGTGCAAGGCGAGGACTAGGAAGATACTCAGCTGTGGTCATGGTGGACAAGCACTGTTATCACAAACACACGGACAGTTTACACACATTTCAGAGGCCAGTGAAGTGAGCAAGCTATTCACACAAAGCCAGGAGGGATTATGACTCCATTTCCTAGTGTATAAGTACACCACCCCATCTTACCTCCTCAGAAACAGAACAGGTGCTCAACGGCAAATAACTAAAAGTTATTACATGAAAATTACAGACTTTCAAGCTAGCATTTTGTAAACAGCCTATGTCTGTAAATCAGGAAATTAAAAACGTTCAGTTATATCCTCTAGACAGAACACCACAGCACTACATGTACACTTGGAGGCATTCACATTTTATGTCAGTCCATACACAAATATACAGCTTGTTGGATAAGTAAACACATTTTGCCAGAAATATGACAGCTACTCTCATTTGTACAGTGAGTGTTTTTAAGAGAGAAACCAACTCCCTAATCAACACTTGAAGGAAAAATAGTTACATTTACATTAAGACAGCAGTTTGGATACCTTTAAATTTTTTAAATCTTGAATGAGCAGTAATACAGCATGTCTGAGAGTAGAGTGCTTCAAACTTGTTTTTGGCATAGTTGAGTGCAAACTTGATAGCTTGTACTTGTTAAAACTTTACATTGTAAAATGGTGAAAATATAGTTTGTTCACGAAGGATCTCTGCTGCTAAAGGCATTTATTATTTTGGCAAAGAAAAGAAAAAAACACTGCTAAAAAGCTGCTTAAGCTGTTTCTGATAATTCTGGGTACTCCCAACTAACAGGTAAATACATTTAAAGCATATATTTTTCCTCTGAAACTATTCAGTGAGCTTTAAGAAATTAGATTTTCTGTCTTCCCTAATGGGTTTAGGGATTGGTGGGTGTGGGGGAAAGATCATAAAGAGCCTATGTTTGCTCTCTGAACCACAAATTTGCTTTTAGGTTTGTTTTCCTAAATCCCATTGTAAATTACAAACTCACCTTCAGAGGAATTGTGGGAAGAAGGGATTTAAGTGTGCATATCTGGCAACAATCAACTTCAGGTAAAACCCTTTCTCGGGTGGCTAAGGTCCAGCCAGTGTGCCATCAGCAAAGACTACTGATATATGTTGGTGTATGTAGATCAGTAATGAGACGGTCTTTAACTGGGCCTGTTTATAGCCGGTTGACAGCAAGTTCTATGTGGTACATAACACTAATTCTCTAGTCATCAGGGCATATCTATGAACAAACACAATCCAAGTATTATAAGTGACTGGTTTGTGACCACTGCATGCATTACACTGAAAGAAAACACCAACTCTAAGCACAAATATACAAGTCCTACATTTTAGGCTCAGCTCTCCAAGGGGGTGGGGAGCAGCTACCTCGGACTGAAATGCTATGTAAACCAGATTCTTCTTTTCAGATAAAGTTCTCAGTCTAAGTAGAGAGTCCCCTTAGCTAGTGCTCTATTATACTAAGCGATCTCGGCTTGCATAAGACGTCTGGTAAGACGCGGAGTGCCCATGAGTGCGACTTCTCTCGTTCACATTCTGCACAAGCCGGGAAGGGTGTGAGCCACAGCTGCCCAGGGAGCTGAGCAGCAAGTCAGTCCATAAAGATCTCAACCTCTGAAACCTTTCTAGAACCCAGCATTTTGACAGGTGTCTCAGACGTATTTGACAGCATATCTGAAACATAGTTTTAGGTTTGTTTTGGGTTGATTGGTCGGTTTTTGCTTACTGTTCTCTTGATCAAGTGCTCAGATTATAGGCTCCTCTACCTGGGGAAATAAGTCACAGAACTGGTTACTATGAAGGAGAAACAATCATTTGTCAAGCACTGATGGAACACTTAAAATGATTCCTCACAACAGCCCTGTGAGTTCACATCCCCAGGAGGTTTTACCAAAGGTGAGCCACCTGCCTAAGCCATTGGTACATCCCTCGACAAAATTCAGAAGCTCTTAACCCAGAATCCAGGGGGAGACAAGCTTCTTGTGACCTCTCTTATTCTGGGCTGTTCCCCTGGCCTCATTACACTCGTGTCTGTCAGTACAATATTGTCTGTTCATTCTAAACGTCTCTGGTCTATTGACTTAACATCTATCTGAAGAATATGGACCATCGTCCTACAGGAAAAGGGCTGTTTTACTGGAGTTGTATTTGGAAGCTTTATAAGCACATCTGAGACATTCTCTAGAATCAAAATAATTTTTTACATATCTCATAGTTTTCTTACATATCAGAACCTCTGGCAGCCCTTGCAAGTCCATTACATTAAGCCAAAAGCCATAAATATGTACACCGTAGTCCAAAGTATTAGTACCAAGAACAAAAAAAGTTTAAAAAAATTGCTTTGTTTGCATTTACAGGACTAAAAACGAAGTATGCAACAAATAAATTACAAATGTACATCTCAGCAGTGTGAGGGTGATCTCTTATATTTCTAAAACCACACTGCTGACAATCCAATTGCAGAAAATTACTAACCTCAAGACTTAAAGGTCACACCCCCCCCCCCACACACACAAGCTACCTTTCCCTTTAGCCTCTCCCCAGCAAAATAAAGAAAAGGAAAATAAAAATCTTAAAAGTGTAAGAGGAGAGAGAGAAAAGGCTGTGTCTGTGAGGCTGCACACTCAAAGCACGCCAGCTTGCGGATTTCTATGTTATTAGTGACTAGCTCTTTAAGGCAGAGAAGAAACATTCTGTGGGTCCGGTGCTGTTGGCTCATCTCACTCACGTGGTTTCAGTGGCTGAGGATGAGGTACTTTTCTTCCTAAAGCGGGATCGAAGGACTCTAGGCGGTGCCTGGCAGAGAAAACACAAAAAGGCATCCCTCAATTTGGTGTATGCATTGAACCTTTAAAAAAAAATTTTTTTTTGAACATTTATTTTTGGGAGACAGAGCACAAGTGGATGAGGGGCAGAGAGAGAGGGAGACACAGAATCTGAAGCAGGCTCCAGGCTCTGAGCTGTCAGCACAGAGCCTGACGCGGGGCTCAAACTCACAAGCCGTGAGATCATGACCTGAGCCAAAGTCGGACGCTTAACCGACTGAGCCACCCAGGTGCCCCTGCATGGAACCTTTTGAGGCGAGCACCTGTGTGCATTTTGTGTTGAGACACACAACTCCTTTGGTACACGAACACTTGTGTGACACAGTTGGCTGGGTGGAGGGCTCACTCCTAAGCAGGAATCAGGGTCACACCCCAGCATCCTGAAGCTGAGCGCCTCCCTCCTTCTTCATGCTCCCTAAGTCCCTGAGTCTTGGGAGCAAAATGACCCTAACAAGTGACTCAGCACAGAGAAATGCCTCCCTAACTCTTCCCTTGTCTTTGTTATTTCCTTTGGGAACCAGCCTCATATTTCTAGGTACGTGCTAAAAATTTCCATCACCAAGTTTCCGGTGTTCTTTCTGGATGTGAAATATTTAATGCACAGCAAGCCACACAGCAAAAGGAAACACTGTCCTTAAGTATAAAGGTTTCCACCTCATCTCCCCTACAAATGACTATCAAGGGAGCCCTCCTACCATGGGACACACAGATCACAGAAATTCCTTCTACAATGAAAGAAAAAGAAATTTTTCTCCTGGCATAGCACTCAAGGCCGGAGGGGGCGGGGGGGTGGGGAGGGGAGGAGGAGGGAGGAGGGAGTGCAGTCACACAACTGGCTCCAAGCTACCCTCAACCCTTGTCTCTGTCCACTTCCCTCTACTAACTTTTGCTGTGGCATCCTTCCACACCTCTGTTCCTTCTGACCTGAAGCCCTTCCCGTCCTTCTCTGTCTTGCTGTTTATTGTCCTCTCTAGCACCCAGCTCAAAAGTCACTCCTGAGCCCCTCTCCTCACAGCCCAGTGACACACAACCAGGGTCACCTTTGTTCTCCTAGTGTTTTGCACACAAGAGGACATCAGGGGACTTTGCATCCTTGGCAGAGTGTGTTTGCTCTGGTCCCTGTCTCCCCCTCCACACTGTGAACTTCTGGAGGGCAGGTCCACATTCGCCATTTCCCAGTAAGTAGCTCAGTGCCTGGAAGGCACACAGAAGGGAAGGAGGGAGAAAGGGAGAGAACAAAACAGGAAATAGGAAGGTCTGGTCTTCCACATCCCCAGTCCCTCACATCACCATTTTGACTAGGAAATGTTTACCAGCCACCTCTGGACTCAGAGTAAAAGAGGAATCAGGGAAACCTACCTTTAGAAACCTGCCTTAGGCTGTTTAAAGTAAACAGTAAAGCAGCTTGTGCCATTTTAACACAACAAAACCAAAATGGCAAAACCCTTAGACCCTACGATGTTTTGGGCACCTTCCATGTGAGAGCTGAGCCCCTCCCCCTATCATGGGTTGGCTCAGGCTGTGTTGGAGCGAGAACATCTTTTACCAAAACCTCTAACTTCAAAATTGATCCGTATGTGCCCCACCCTTGGAAAGGAATCTGATGAACTCTGTGTACACTCAGTGGTAATAACCACGGTCCTAGTCTGAATGGGATCGATAGGTCATGGTGCTTGAGTAGGAGAACATTTCAATGCATCCCCTCAACTAAGTCTCATGGGGTCCCTATGCTGAGGACAGGGGGACTCCCAACTTGCCTCAGATGGACTTTCAGGCCACAGTATTTAGCAGATGGGGCATGGGAGAGGAGATGTGAGGGGCAGAGAGGAAGGCTAGGGGGTCCCCAATTCTGCCAGCTCCACACCTGAGTCTAAGACTGGTGACTCCCTACCCACATCACAAAGCAAGGCCCCAAGGCTCTAGGCTTAGCCCTCCTGCTGCCAAAACTCCATCCACACCTACAACTGGCCATAGTACATCTATTAAGTATATTTGATTTAGGTCGCTTTAGAGGGCTGTGCCCTTTCAGTAACATTTTATCGATATTGGCTTTATACTAGGCACTATTGCTGTGTCTTGAAGATACGATGACGAACATGCTTTATTTACAAAAACTTGTCAAATAACACATTTTCTTCCCCTAAAACACACATTGGGGTTGCTTTTCATTTCCACATCATCTTATGTTAGTAGTTGTAAATTTTTGATTTCTTAAAATTTTTATTAAAAAGTTTTTTAATGTTTATTTATTTTCAAGACACACACACACACACACACACACACACACACACAGTAGGAGCCGGGCAGGGAGAGAGAGAGGGAATCTGAAGCAGGTTCCAGGATCTGAGCTGTCAGCACGGAGCCCGACACGGGGCTCGAACCCACGAACTGCGAGATCATGACCTGAGCCGAAGTGGGATGCCCAACCGACTGAGCCACCCAGGAGTCCCAGTAGTTGTAAATTTTTAAATCTTATTCTAAATGCTAGATCACCTCTCCTATTTCTAAATAAAATGAGCAGAGTCTTTTTCACCCCTCGGCCAGTCTCTGGATGCTACCTAGTGGTCTGTCCTGTTTGTTTGATGGGGAGAGATCTTCCTACCCCAGGTGCTCGGGAGGTGCTGGGTGCCCCAAGGGATGCCACTCCTGGGCCCCCCAGGTCTCCAGGGCAAGGCCCTTGTGCAAACACATGCTCCACCACACAGCCCCAGACACCGTGTACCTCCAGGGGGAACTCCGTCTTTCGAGGCGCCTTATACTTGTACATGAAATCCAGCAGATCTTCCTCCTCCTCATCCGAAAATGCCAATGGGTTTTGGACCTCGTGGGGCTCCCAGGCCTTCACACCACCCTCATTCACATCTCCCTCAACCACTTAATGTCCATTTACAATCTATACAAAGGAGACAAAGTACAGCAGGGAGGGATCAGCGGAGAAAGGAGCCAGGAAGGGCAGGCAAGGGCAAGGTTAGGCACACAGCATGACGAGCCACGCCTGTTAGGACAGCCGAGGTCCCCGTGTCTGAAGAAGCAGCCAGTATCCCCCGGGCCTCCCTGCAGGCTGGTCCAGGACTGTGAGGTTCCAACTGGAGACTGGCAGGCACTGTGCACAGGAACAAGCACAGGCTCCGGAACCTGATAAGCTGGTGAGCAGAACCGATAAGCTGCCAAGGGAGGTGGGGGCACCGCTGCCCTGGGACAAGGAAGATGCTACCTTAACTGAGAGGTGTCAAACCCTGCAGCTTGGACATGTGACGCCACACCAAAGAGTGCTCAGGGGAAGAATCCCCTCTAGAACGGATCAGTGCGGTGATCTGAAGAGGGGACTAGAGCTCCCTCTCTTACACAGACGAGCCATGTTGACAGTGCATTACAACTGCATACTCAGTTCACGTGTTCTTCAAGACAGGATGTCAAATGCCAGGAAGCCTTAACAGAGAACCTTAAGTGAAGTTATGTAGATGGTTCATTTCAAAGGCCAAGTCCTAAAGAAACAAAAAAGCCTAGTGGAAAGAGAATCTAGGAATACCCTTCCCTCCAGAATGACAGCAAGATTCCTGTTTTAATCTGCCTTGGCTAAATCCACAGGAAAAACTCCAGAATTAATTCATGTCATGGAATGCACAGGTTTTTTTTAAATGTTCAATCCTTAAGCAAATTCCACGTCCTCCTATTTAAGCCGAGATATAAAATATTTCCTGCCCATACCTGGCTTATCTGACACTCAAAGACATATCTTTCTAGGTTTCATATATTGTTTTTACCTAGAATCACAGACTGCAGATGTATGGGGCCCTCAGATCATCCGGTCAACAGCCCTAAGGCCTGCAGGAGAAAAACAAAAAAAAAAACGGACCTCTTTCTGGAACACCCTGCTCGGGAACACCCTGCTCCTGGAACGCACAGCCATCAATGTGTTCTCTCCATCAACACACAAGTCACTCGACTATATGAGCACCAGGTGTGGGTGAAGCAAAACTCACAACAGACCTTAATCTCGGGCAGCTTTTCCAGGTACTGCTGCTGTATTCCCAACAGCCAGCAGGAGGCAGCATGAGAGCTCAGTTGCTCGTTTGTCTTCACCACAAATTGCAAAGCAGAACTGTAGGCTGGGAATGCCCTGCTCTGACAGCTCCTTGGTAAGGGCCAAGATGGAGCTTGTTAACCTTCCTTTGATTCTTTTGCTCTGTGCATCCCCCAGCCTGGGGGGTGGGGTGGGGTCAGGTTGTCCTCTGGGCCCTTCTTCCCTTGCCCAAATCAGCTGCACCCTCAGGACTCTGTTGAACATGAAGGCTGTCAACTCCAGGGAGCCCTCCCTGGCCTCCTCACCCTGCGACCACAACTGCACGTGGCATCTGTACCACGTGACTTGCGTGGCGTGCCCGGGTTCTCGTATCGGCCTCATTCTGTCTGCCTCAGCCTGACAGAAAGCATCTTGAGCTTTGGGGACCGTGGCTGATCCTCGGTGCCTCTGAACACGGATGCAGGGCTGGGCACCCAGTGGCTGCCCATCCACTAAAGCAGGTGGAATACAGGCATCATCTGAGAGCTTAGGTCTCATCCCCAGTCAGACCTTGACACCCATCCACAGAGAAATTCCTTCAGGACACAGGTACCTCTTGCCTGACAGGAGGAAAAAGAAACAGGCCCACCCAGGGCCAAAAGGCCTCAGACCAGGACAGAAACCGCAGAAGCAGCCTGGCCAGGTCTGCCTCGACACGAAACTGCATCCTGGGTGTGGGCCTGGGGACTGGTTGGAGTCTGTGCCTCTGCACATGGGGTTCCCTCCAAATTTTGGTCCAGGGCTTTCCCTGTGCTGTTGCTATCCACTCCTTAAGACCCAGAGACAACCTGTGTGGGGAGTGACTCTCACTGAAGTTCATGGCCACAGCAACCACCTCTAAACCTCAGGTGATGGCAGCCAAGACCTTGAGCCTGCAAAGCTGCCACCCTGGTGCCCAAGGCTGGGCAGCCTCTAGGAAAGGACAGGAGTCCCTGCTGCTTTCCGCGGCCTTGCCTGACGTTCTATAAGAGTGAACGTGTCAGCAGGACCACAGCGGGCTGGCACGCAGCTCCACATCTGCTCTCTGCCGGGGGCGGGGGGCGGGGGCAGGGGGCGAGGAAGAAACTGGCTGAGTCTCAGAGCCCTTGGAGGCCTGAGTAGATGTGTATGCACGGAGCCCAAGGCTTCCCCACCCCCATAGTGCCAAAACACCCCCAGATTGTTAACCACCAGGTTAGCAAACACATCCCACACAGCACACGTTAGTGGGAGCCATTAATGGAAGTCAGCAAACGTGTTGAAGGAGGGCACACCCGTCTGGAACACTTACATCCGCATCCCCGACAGCCACCGAGGAGAAAGAAAACAATATTCTGTTAGGGAAGGGTCTCTGGGGAGGAGACTCACACACACGTGCGAGCGTGCGTGCATACGCACAGATCCACGCACAGACATACACTCACTCGTTTCCCACACTCTAAACCTCACACAGCCACTGCTGCTGTCTGAGGAAACGCACTGCCTGGGGCCACTCTGGGAAAATGCAATTCTCTCTCTCTTTCAGTAGGAGGAATACAAGGCATGACTTTGCTTTTTTAAAATGAGGCCCCACACACTTGATTTTTCTATTTTAAAGGGAAAAAAATCCATCTTTATGACTAACTCCAAGCAGTAATACAAACTTCAGTTCTACATTACATCAGGGCAGGTAGGGAGAAAAGGGACAGGAAAGAGCTGTCGGGCGGGAAGGAGAGAGATTAATAGAAAGAGACCCGTGCAGGAAACAACAGGGAAATGGCTGACAGAAGGGAAGAAATGGAGCTGAAGTGGGGAGAGAATGTTCTTGTGGGCTCTGAGATGCACAGATGAAAATCATCTCAAGGGACCAGGAGGGGCTCTGTGACCAAAGTGTCTGTGACCCCCTGAAACCCTCTCCCACAGCATCATTGCCGGAGAGCTGGCCTCCAGTCCCCCAACACCATTTGCTGACACCTCACACCGGGCACCCATCACTTGCAGAGATGGCCACACTTTATGGAGGAGGGGACTGAGCCCTGAAGAGCTGAGGGACTTTCCCACTCTCACAGACGGACGAAGCTGGTCTTGCAAGCAGACCTTAGGGAGACTGGGAAGTGGGGGACAACTCCAGGGCACTGGGTGTTAAGAGGGCCTGAGAAAGGGAGGGCTGGAGCAAAGGCTCCCAGATCACAGCTCTGAGCAGGGCCACCCCAGCCCAAGGCCCCCACCCAGCCCCACCTGCTGCCCACTCCCCAACACCCCCATCCTCACAGCTCCTGGGGAGAGCAAACTCAAATGCCTACAGTCAACTGCAATTCTATTTAAATGCACTGGAAACACAGCCTCTGATTTGGAAACCGTCATGGGTCACAAGAGGTGAGGGCTTCCCAGGGAACAGCGCAGAGCAGTCCCATGAGGAAAGAGTGGAGGGGAAGGCAGCTGTAGTCTCCCTGGTCCTCCAGGTGGTAATATCCCAGAACTAGAGGCTTTCAGAATGGCTCGAGGAATTTACAAACTCAAAACTGGTCAATAGTTAGAAATAACCACAGTCGCCTGAGGCCTCTGGGACCCCGCTCGAGGTTGTTCCCCAACAACCAGTAGGTCCACCAGGTCCAAGCATTAGCCTCTAGCACTGGAATGCAGCCCCTCCGTCTGTTTCTTCCTTTTGAAAACTGAGATATAACATGACATCGTGTTAGGTTTAGGTGTACGACATAATCATTTGAGCCATATACATATGTATATATACATACACATATACGTATACATATACATATACATATACATATACATATACATATACATATACATATACATATACATCCCTCTGTATCTGATGTGGACCAGGAGGCCCCTGAGGGACACAGAGCTGGTCAGAGTTAGAGCCAGGTTAGCACACTGGTCTCCACTGTCGCCCTGCTCAGAACTCCTTTGACAGTCAGTTCACATTGGGTTTATGGTCTCCAAAACCCCCAGGTCTTATATAGACTTTTAAAAGCCTTAGTGTCGAGAAGCCTTACAAATGAAGAAATGAAGGGGAAAGAGGACACTTCTTAAATGCAGCTCATGTCCTCTACTCCCACCACTGCAGGAGGGACGGCCATGCCTCTGCAGCCCCAGTGCTAGTTGCACAGGCAGTGGTGGGTGCCGTGCCTGCCTCCTCCCCCCTACCGCCCCCCCCCCCCCATGCCAGCCAGCAGCTGCAGATGGGGTGGCCTTTTGCCTTCAGAGCCAAAGGCAGATTCTCCGTGGAGGGGCCCTCCATGGCAGGTGAAGGGGGAGCTGGGTCTGTCCAGCACCATCCCCAGTCCCTCACGTATCTAGTCAAGGTTAGGGAAGCAGCAGGAGCAGGGCAGGAGAGAACACGGCCAACCGCAGGCGGCCGGCCATGGCTGCACCAAGCCATAGTTCGCTCACAGGGAGGGCAGCCGCACCGGGAGACCCCAGGCTCATCCCCTCTCCCAGAGGCTTTCTGGCTGCTCCCAGCTATAATAAAAAGCCTTTTCACAGACATTTTCACAACCACACAGTGAGGTGGGGAAGCAGGACCTTTATCTCTACTTTAAGTTGTGGAAACCGAGGCTCAGGTTGGTTAGGTGGTTCACGCACAGTTACAGAGCTAGTAAGTGGCAAAGCAGGACCAGGGCTCCCTTGGCTGCACCTGGACCAAAACCCCTGGAACTACAAGGCTTCATCGCTTCAGAGGACCTGGGTAAGTTCCTGTGTCCTCATCACCCACAGCACAAGGAAATATGACTCTGTGGCAGTTTTAAAATATCTCCACACATTTTTTGATACTCCTCCCTTCGTGAGGTGGAGATTAATTCCCCTCCCTTTGAGCATGGGCTGGACCTAATGACTCACTTCCAACAAACAGAAGAAGGCAGAGGTGACTTCAAAAACTAGGTCCTAAAAGATACCGTGGCTTCCTGCATGCCCTCTCTCTGTTGGATCACTCACTCTGGGTGAAGCCAGCTGCCATGTCGTAAGGACACTCAAGCAGCCCCAGAGAGACCCATGTGGTAAGAGGACCTGAGTCTGCAGCCAGTAGCCACAAAAGAGCTATCTCAGAAGTGGATCCTCCAGGCTCAGTCAAGCCTTTATGTGACTGCAGCTCCGGCCGACATCTTGACTACGCCTGTTCACAGACCCTGAGCCAAACCACCAGGTTAAGAGGCTCCTGAATTCCTAGCCTGCAGACACTGTAAGATAACACAGGTTTGTCATTTCAGGGGGTTGACCTCCTGACTCCTGCCACGCCCCCCCACCGCCGCCCAAGACTATGCAGCTGAAAGGGAGCCCCAAGGTCAGGCGCCAGCTTATGGTTAGAACCTCCTCCTGAGGCGAGAGTCCAGCACGCTGCACAGAGGCTGGCTGCTTACTCACCTTTCCGGGTCCTGCAGGTAGAGCAGCAGGTACACACTGTGGGGATGGGGGACATCATCAGTGACACCCCTTACTCAATGGGAACCAGCCCCAGCAAACAGGGAGGCCCCAGTGAGGTGTGGGGATTCCAGTATGTTCAATATAAGGGCCCTGGGAATGCGGGTCTCTGTAGAGACACCAAGGTGGGGGAGAAGATCATTCTAGACTCAGCTTCCCCTCGGGTGCTAGAAAATGCCCTTGCCTGGCCCACACAGGTCAGTCCTTATATCCTCTGAGAAATAATTCTAACCGCACCTGCTTACACACCCCTCCACTCTATGCCTTCCAGTTCAGAAGGATTTCCAGAAACCCTTCTCAGACTGACCTCTGACTCCCCAGATTGCTTGGTATCAGTCATTCAGTCAAAGGCCTAAGTGACTGTTGCCTTGTACACTCCACTGGTCTTGGTGCACATGTGGGCCTTGGTATACAGTAGGTGCTTACTAAATACAAGTTGACTGAGTGTCTCCAAGTTCATGGGACGCATGGATCATTCTTTTAACACCACCTCCACTCTTCCTGGGGTTCAATGCCAGACTTCCAATAAATGGTGTCTAAGATTCTGTAGGGAGGGCGATATGTTTCTGCAAATTCCATATTGTTATTTTACACCATGGGCATGTATTTTTGTTTTACATATATTGTTACATTATATCTCACTGTTTTGTACATTTTTTCACTAGCATCATGGTTTCAAGAACGTATTGTACATTGTATGTACATTTTAACCACTGCTGCCATACAGCTTGCTGGGGTCCAGCCACCACCTCTGACCTGTCCACCTCCAGACTGCCTTCAACAACTGCCACCTGTCCAGGGTTTGCAAATTCTCTTGTTTGCTCTCCTCACAAGCCCAAGACACAGGCTGAGTAGGGACTACGGTACCCGTTTTCCAGAGGAGAAAGCTGAAGGGAACAGGGCTCATCTTCCGTGCCAAGGTCAAATTCCCCGGTAGTGACCACCTGGGGTGTCATTCTGAGAAAGGTTTGGAGGCCGAACATAGGCTCAGTGGGGACAAACGTGGTAGCTGCTTGGCAACATGTGCCTCACCTGCACTGCTCTGCACAGGCCTGCTGTCGCCCTGCCAGGATGGAAGCCCAGACTCAGGCCCTACCTCACCGCGCCCAGTGTCCAAGGCCCACATAGCGGGTAGGGAGGGCATACAAACCCTTGCAGCTGGGTCTCCTTTGTCAGACTTTCTGCCAGGTACATGGACCCCCAACTGCCCCAGAGCCTCTGATCTGGGTGCTTTTGCCCCACCCATGCCCAGGTCCTGGGTCATCTTTCACCCGTCTTTCGTTCTGAGAGGACTTTTATTTTAGGTCCCAGAACAGCTGGAGTGAGCGCCACATGGTCCCCGCCCTCCCTGCTGGGTCAGCACCTCCCTTCTCTGCCCCCTGGAATCACAGGAGCTGTGGCCCAGGGTGAGCAGGGGGCAGCGCAGGGTCATGTTGCAGCACAGCAGGTTCTCTGGTTCTCCACGAACTCTACCTGCTCACCTGCATCCAGGGTGACCCCACAGGTTCGCTGCTCCACTGGCAGAGGGCATCACTGCCAATGGAAGGCTGCAGGGCCAGCGCCAAAACAAAGCATCCCAAACCGTTTCTACTCAGTGCTGGTCTGGGAAAATGTTCAAAGCCCAGGAGACACTTCCCATCGCCTTCAGACCTCACCAGTTCCCAGTTCTGAGGCTGCCCTAAATAATCCACCAGGAGGAGGTCTGGGCAGGAGGCCTGGATTCTGGTCCTGTGTGGCCTTGGCACAGTGCATGACCTCTCTGAGCCTACTTCTTCCACTTGGTTCACTTTATAATGACAACACAGAATCACAGAGGGAAAGGGACTGTGGAGCCACCTGGGCCCCACTTGCTGGCCAAAGCAGGAAGACCTCCCTAGAGCCGCGGTGCGTGACCATTCAACTTTGGTTCGGGCCCTTCCAATGTCAGGGACCTTACTACCTCACAAGGCAGCCTACTTCTCTCTTGGACACTTTCATATGAGAAAGTGCTTTCATAGGTGAGTTAGATAACAACAGGAACAACAGTACCAGCTACTACGTAGACTGCGGGCATGATCCTAAGCACGTTTACGTGGATTATTTTATTCAAATCCTCACAACAGTCCTACAAGTAGGTATTGTCATTCCTTGTGAACAGATAAGGAATCTGAGGTTCAGAGAGGGCAAGAGCATGCCCAGGTCACACAGCTAGTAAGCAGCTACCCTCTTAGAACTTTACCCAATTTTATCTCATTGGTTCTTGCTCTACCCTTTAAGCCTCACAGAATTGGGGCCTGTTTTTCTTCCAAATAACAGTTTTCATTTGAGGCTCTGTGGCCAAGGAGCTGACCAAAGGTGGAGGTGATACCTAATTCCATTTCACGTTTCTATTCCTGAAACAGTGCCCAACAGATCAGAAGTTGTAGATGCTCAAGGAAACCTAGATGGTCAAGGGGTGTGCAGAGAGCACCATCCCAGGAGTAAGGAGGCCACAGGAGAATGCCAGTCCATGGGTGACCCTGGTGACAGTTCCCTTCCCTGGGCCTTGGTCTCTTTATTGGTAACATCTGAGGATTAGACTGAATGATCCCTGAGGTCTCTTCCTGCCTGGACTTTTGGGATTGCATTCTAAATTCTCCTGAGGGAGAGTTCACTCAGGAGATAGCCCCTCCGTGAGGTGATCCTCACCCTTACAGCCAAGCGTCTACCTTTCCAACCTTGCCAGAGTTAAAACATCTCCCCTCAGAGAGAAGCCACAATGTTCAAACCTGGGGCCAGGGTGAAGTGGGGTGTTCTGATGAGCGGGAACACCCAGGAGGAAACTGATGGACACCTGGCCTGCTGGTCTCCCTTCCCTGGCAGGGAATATGAGCCATTATTCCCAGGGCGGCCACAGGACTCCTTCTTTCCCATCCCTGTCCAAGACCCCTAAAAGCCAGGTGGGGTCTTTGAGGCTCAGGGTCAAGATGCCCCCTGCAGGGTGCACCTCACAGCACGGGATCAGGGTCCAGGGGACTCACATGTCCCTGTTTCTGTGTTTAAGAGCAGGGCAGCCACCAGGTACATGTCACAGCCAGAGACTCCAAAAGGGTGGTCCAGTTCCCATCCTCGAGGCTCAATGTTCCGCCAAGGGTGAGGAGTAGAGGTGGCGATCCAGAACTGTGCCCTATACCCCTTTCACTGTTAACCCTCTGCTGGCAGCAGCAGTGCTCAGCTCCTGAGAGCCAAGGTCCCTGGAATCTCTCCAAGGAATGGCCTGGGAAAATATGAATCCTGGCCCAGCTCCCTCGCCCCTAATCTATGCCCCTACCCTCCATAAGCCTGAAACCCACTAATGGATCAGACATCAGTGGGTCCCAAAGGGGGCTGCACCTCAACACCACCATATATGGGTCTCATCCCAGATTTATTGAATCCTCTGGGGATGGGCCCAGGACTCTGCATGTCTAACAAGGTCCCCAGGTCAAGCCTAATACAGGGAACCTGATGCCAGGCACTTGACAACCAGAGGTAGACATCAGGGACAGAGGTATGGTTTCCATAAAGCTGTGGCCTCTGCAGGAGTTAGATCTCAGAGCTAGTGTGGTCTTTGGCATGTAGGGACTGAGGGTGTGCATGGTGAATGGGGGCACAGGGATGGGAGCAGATGGTAGAGTGACAGGAAACATTCATGCAGGGAAAAGGAACCACAGGAGCCACAAGCCCTGGTTGGGCAGGAGGAGACACTCAGGTAGTCAAGACAGGTAAGCCCTCCTAGGAGTATAAGGTCGGAGAGGAAGAGAACAGAGAAAGCTGTCTTGGCCCACGTCCAGCTGTGCCCGTTGCCTCCAGGCTTGGTTCACACACTATTCTCCACCCACCCCCAGCCCTTCAATAATCAGATAGAAGAGGCAGAACCCTTTGATGCAGGAGGCCTAACCCTGGCCCCTGTCAGAGTCCCCAGGCCAGCCTCGCATCCTGGCCAGAATGGTGCTCTGCCTCTTGGCTGTCCTGGCATGATCTGATGGACATCTGTGTTGATGGCTACTCCGGGTTACGTGCCACATGGTGGATGGGGCCTCTCTCCGTGAAAGCAAGGCCTGTGAACTGGAAAAGATGAAAAGTGAAATGATACCTACCTGAGCTGCCGGCGCTCTCAGAAGCACTCCTGGACATCTTAGGCTGGCCATGTTTGCCGCTGGCTCGCCCAGACCCCTGTGGGGGGGGGCTGGAGGGGGCAGGGGCACCGTCACCCCGGATGGTGGTGAGGTCCTGCATGCTGAAGCTCCGGAGTCTCTCCGATAAGGCACCCTGTCCCTGGATACAACACAGGAAGGGGGCACACGTCAGAGGCCTGCCCCACAGACCATAGGCAGTAGTGGGGGTGGGGGGAGTGCAGACACAACAAAGGCCAAGAGGAAGTTCTGACAGTCGGCAAGGTGAAACTCAAGACCTGGAAGGACTCTGCAGAGGGGCAGGTGCCTGGTGTACTGGCTGGAAACACTGAGAGGAGCAAGGCCTGGAATATTCCAGGGCCTCCTGTGGGTCTCAGCCATCGTGCCTCTGGCTCCCGGCTCCTTCTCCTTCATTTTAAAATTTTTTTTTTAATGTTTATTTTTGAAGGAGAGAGAGACAGAGCGTGGCGGGGGGGTTGGGGGGGGAGGGCGAGGGGAGAAGGGCAGAGAGAGGGAGACACAAAAGCCAATGCAGGCTCCAGGCTCTGAGCTGTCAGCACAGAGCTCGATGGGGGGCTTGAACTCATGGACCACGGGATCATGGCCTGAGCCGAAGTCAGACGCTTAACCGACTGAGCCACCCAGGCGCCCCTCCTTCTCCTTCAGATGCCCACATCGCATGATGAGCTAGAGCCACAAACAGACCCAGGGCGGAGGAAATGACTGCGACCTACAGTTCCTACTCTTGAGGGGCTGTCTGCTGCTTCTCTGGCTTCACATAAATAAAAGTCCCTACATAGCCACATTTTTGCTCAGTTTCCAGTACACAAGAATCTGGTCAGAAAAATCAAAACCTAATAATCAATGTGCTCAGTCCTTAGACTTTTCAAAGGAAATAAAAATCAGCCGGTATTTTTAAAAAATGTATGACAACAGCAACTTCTTTTATCTGTTCATGTTACTGTTTATGAGGGACATTTGTTCCCACTCTTGCATTTGAGCTTCATAAAATACCCAAAAGGTAATGAATCAGGAAAGAAAAAACATGACATTAAAAAAAAAAAAAAAACCTGCTGACTGTAACCATTTCATATTCTGAGAGAGTCACAGAATTCATCTCAGGGGAAAACTGTTCTTTTGTTTAGGAAAGCGGGAGATCAATCCATTATACTTTTATGAAAGGGAAGGTCCTTGCTGTCTGGATGAGAGAATCTGTGTCACAGTGAAAAGGATCATAATGAAGGCTCAGGGAGGGGGCATCGCCTTAGGGGTGCCTCGAGGCTGGAGAGGGACCTTGTGTTTGGAGGAGAAGGAACTTGAGAGGGGGCTGGGGGCTGGTAGGAGACTGGGGTTAATTGAGAATTGGGTTGGGATTTGAGCAAAAGGTGACAGGCAAGTAACCACCAAGCAAATCAATGAAGTTGGGCATCTTCAGAAATACTGGAGGGCGTGCAGACTTCCCACAGGTACACGGGACAGCAGAGGACAGCGGAGGAGGTATTTTATTAGGATAATGAAGGGAAAGTGGTCCTAGAGGGCTGGACTACTTGGGAACAGTAAGACACAACAGATATAATAGAACCAACAAATCAGCACAAAATAGGTGGGAACAGCCAACAAGAGGGCTCTGGGTTGGGGGTGGGTTTAATAAAACAAACAAGGGCCACAACATGGCAAAGGGGTTGGAGGACTTTTTTCATTTTACTTAAGGAAAAAAAAAAAAAAAAAACAATGAAAATGGCCAGCAAAGCACCGCAGTTCATAGAAGTGACTAGTCAAAGGGCCAGTTAGATAAAGGAGCAAATGCAAATGCAGAATGAGTTAGTTAGAGGGAAGGGGGAAAACAAAAGGAGCTTGCAGACAGGTCTAGAAGAAATGTCAGAATAAAACAAAGATGCATTAAAATATGAAAAAGATAAGTTCTCAACATACCAAAGATCTAAAAACGTCTCTAGGAAACTAAGAGCAAAAAGAAAACTATTTAAATGATCAGATCTATACGATCAGAATTATAAATCCAGACAAAGGAGTGTTTTATGTTAAAAAAAAAAAAAGAGATGGAAATCACCCTCAGACACCCCTCTGATGTCTGATGATGGCCAAGGGGTCTGAGGCCTCACCTTCTAGACATTAACAGCTGGGTGGTCTGTGCCATGAAAATGAGGTGAGACTAGCTGCCCAGTATAATCCCCTCCAAAGCTATCAGCCAATGATCTATGATTATTTAACTCAGAAGCACTTAAGGTGACATCTAGAATTTAGAGGGGCGCCTGGGTGGCTCAGATGGTTAAAGTGTCTGACTTCAGCTCAGGTCGTGATTTCGTGATCCATGAGTTCGAGCCCCACGTTGGGCTCTGTGCTGACAGCTCAGAGCCTGGAGCCTGCTTCAAATTCTGTGTCTCCTGCTCTGTCTGCCCCTTCCCCCAATCTAAAAATTAATGAACATTAAAAAATTTTTTTTAGAAATGAGAGGGCTAAGGAACAAAAATGAGTTCTGAAAAGAGGCAGGAAATATTAACAATGACAATGGAGTAATTCAGTGTCAGGTTCACATTCAGAAAGGCTACCCAGTGGTTCACTTTCAGTCGTCCTCCCATTCAGTCACTTTTGTTCAACAATTATTTATCAAGGATGTTCTCTGGGCAAGACACTATGCTAGGTGTTATTAGGAAATACCAAAAATAGAGTTCGATTTCTGACAAAATGTAAAAAGGCAAATGTACAAATAACCACACAGCTTGTGCCACACCTGAAGCTCCACAAAGTGACAATTAAGAGCAATGGTTCTGGAGTCAGACCTAGAGTCAAATTACAGTCCTATCACTAAGAGCTGGGTGACCTTAACCTTTCTCCACCTCAATATTCTCCTCTGCTAAGGAGCATCCACATGGCAAGATATAGTGAGGATTACATGAGATTATGTCCATACGATAGTATAAAGCCCAATGCATGGTAAACGTTCAAAAGATGCCAACTATGATGATGGTGATGATGGTGGTTGACGATGAGCATGAGGATGATATGCTGCCTGAGACACGCGAGTTGCTGTTGAAATAAAAAATAAAAAGACCACATCCGGCCAAAAGGACAAGGAGGGGCTTCACGAGCCCAAGCCCAAATAAATGGTCAGGGACTAAGTCCATCAATGTGCCTGCCAGCTCCTGCCAATGTTCAGCAATGTATCCGAGAGCAAGCAGCAACAGGCACCATACATGTCCTTTTCAGTAAGGCACTCGAGTCCACTCCCAGAAGCCAAGCCAGCCTAGCCCCAATATCACTAACATCATGAAGACTGGAAGTGGCAGAGGTTAGCAAAGAAAAGGGGATAATAATAGCTCTGTATCAACACAGTCCTGACTCAGACGAAATCATAGCAGCATGGGCACAAGGATCTTGAAAACAAATTAGCCTTTATCTGTCAAAACATTCTGAGGTGGTTAGAATTCATATGGCTCTCTCATTTGTAAACCTCTCAGCCCGTCTCCGTCTCCTCTCAAAACCTCATTTCCATTCATTTTCCACAAACCCCAATCCACCCTGCCACTTTGGCTCTGCTCTGGAGAACGTCCATTTTATTATTCTGGGAACAATCAAGAATTGTTCACTGGTACTCTGCAAAACTGGGTTCCTTATTTGGGAATACAAATATGGATCCCCTAAGTTTGTTAAAGCTTAAAACCACATTCTCCATAATTCAATGAGCCACATCACCACATTAAAGCCTTTAAAGAGTCCTATACTGTTTCAGGTTAACTCACTGTATCTCCAACGAATTTGACCACACTGGGATATACTGTTAGTTGACCATCCAAAAGTCACTCCCAACCCCATTCTTGACACGATGAAAAAAAGAAAAAAAAACAGATTTCCCAATCTCCCTTGTAGCTATGGATGGCTATGTGGTTCAATTCTGGCCAATGGGAGGTAAGGGAAATTTGCTAAGGGATTTCTGGGAAAGGCATTTCTTTTCCCAATATGCAGGAGAAAGGCCTGAACCTGCTCCTTGTCTCCTGCCTTTGACTGTGGTGGAACTGCCATCTTGTGACTAGGTGACTCACAGAGACATCCATTTAGAGCCCTGACATCTCTGACTCACCGGAATAATGACAGTACCCGCTTACTCCTAGACTTCTTGTGAATGATCTTCATCTATTTCAAGACATATATTTTTTCATCTCTGAAATTGAGGTGGGTCTTAAAATTGTTGTTGCCTTGACATCATTGTCATTGCCTACACATGAATGCATTTGGTTGTCATCCCCATGGCATGAATGGACAACTGAACTGAATTGAAACCATTCAGAACCACCCACAGAAGAAATATGAGTCCAGGTTGTCTAAAACACACTCCATTGACACCTCTGGTAAGATCAAGAAAGTGGCAGCATCCACACTGGCAGAATGGTTATCAGCGGCATGGATGAAAATCCCAGAGACAGCAGCCAGCTGTGTATTACCAACGCTCTGGAAGGTGGAGCGTGATACAGCATGGTCATAAACAGACACTGACGAGCTCAGTTGAAAAGTGATTCAGAAGAGTGAGACTCAGAAACTGAAAAATCGAGGTTAGGAAGAAATTCAATCAATTTATTGTGCTTATGTGCTCCTTTTAATGTATGTGCAAAGTGATACACACAAAAATCTATGTCTAAACAAGTCTAAAAGGGTCCTTTTGATAAGTAGAAGTAAAAATTCTAAGTGGAAAAGGATTAAGCCCTAATTTGATTGGCAATATTTTCCTCCTTTAGGGGTAGATAACAATGTTATCTTACATAGTCTTAGAAACTATCCCATTCTTTTTTTAAATAGGCTTCATGCCCAATGCAGAGCCCAACATGGGGTCTAACGTGGGTCCTGAACAGACAACCCCAATATCAAGACCTGAGCTGAGACCAAGAGTCAGACACTTAACCAACTGAGTCACCCAGGTGCCCCCAAACCACTGCATTTTAGATTCAATACAATATGGTTGCACTTCTCAGAGAAGTTTTGTCTGACCATCTCCGCTCCCTGTCGTATGCTTTCAGTGAAGTCTGTACTTCTTTGTAGCACCTCACACAATTACATTTAACTATTGGCATTGTTTGTTGGTTTGTCTTCCCCTCCAGATTGTTTCATTTATCGGTGTCTGCCATGTTACCTGACATACATTAGGGCTCAAGGAGTTGAATGAGTGAACATACAGCCATGTATTGAGGAATTTCCTCAGTAAAGAGCAGTAACAGGAAATCCCCACCCCTACCCCAGTGCATCGGCCAGGGTCCCATACCTCAAGGAGCATTCTGTTGAATAGGGACATGTGCTCTGTCCACAAGGAGTATATGAGAAAGGCCAGAGGGCTGGAGCGTACAAAGGACAGACAGTGTGCATTGCAGCAGCCAGACATACCAGAGGAGACTACGTTTGACCTGGCCTTAGAGGACTTGGGTAGGTGAAGATGGGGACCAGGTGGAAAGAGAAGTATATTTCTTGGTCATCCAGCACTCAGAGCTGCCCATTCAATGACAGATGAGGTCTTTGCAGTTTTGTCTGCTAAGGGGATGGGGGTCCAGTTATACTGTGTTAATGGCCAAATGAATGCATTTGTGAAAGTGCCTGCTGAAAGGTCACAGGGTTTCTTTTAAAACAGCTGGACCAGTGGGGGACGGGGGCAGGAGTGACACATACTCTTCACTGCATGCCCTCTTTTGTGCTTTTGGAATTTTATACCATAAACATATATTACCTTTAAGAATCATTACCACTTCATTTTTAGAAACACTCATAGCACTTTCCCAAGATCACCTTGAAGATCCTATATTGTAAATATAGGGCTTGCATGATGCTGACAAGTGCCATCTAGACCAAAACAGAATGACATGAGACTACTTAAAAAAAAAAAAAAAACCCAAAAAACAAAAAACAAGATTAGAACAGAGAAGGAAGAAGTGGTGCCTCCAGAAACTGCAATATATTAGCTGTCTAGCCCCAAGAGCCTTGTCTCAACTCTGTTATGAGGGGCCTTGACCAAGTCACCTTGGTCTTTGTCAGCTTTGCAACCTCACTGGGAAATTAAAGCACTGAACAAGATTCCCTTCCAACTGGAAAATTCTAAGTTCAAGAATCTGTGACCCTCTTTGGTGGTTCATTATCTGGCTCTGATTGCAATTCCAAAATAAGGGTTTTTAGAATTAGTTGAAAATCTCTAGGATAATTGTTGGGTCTCCCACAGTAACTCTGTGTGTTTAACATGTGTGTGTGTTTAAAATTTTTTTTAATGTTTATTTATTTTGAAAGATTGAGAGAGAGGGCAGGAGGGGCACAGAGAGACAGTGGTAGAGAGAGAGAATCCCAAGCAGGCTCCACACTGCCAGCACAGAGCCCAACGTGGGGCTCGAACTTACAAACTGTGAGATCTTGACCTGAACCGAAAGCAAGAGTCAGATGCTCAACTGACTGAGCCACCTAGGCACCCCATGTGTCCGTGTTTTGAAAGTCCTGTATCAATTTCCTCCCCAGCCAACACTCAGTTTAGAATATGAGCCATAGGAAAAGCTAAGGATGTGGGGGCCCTTTCATGAACCAAGGTCAGCCTACTTCAAGTACATCTGAGTCTGTCCCTAGAGCTGTCATGTCACAAGTCAGCACTGTCCTTACCAGCCCACCTCTCAGCCTACCACCATATAATCTGTTGTACTCTTGACCTCTTCATTCCCTAGATATTATAAGCATGTCTACCCAGTTTTGTTATTGTTGCTTATTTACATGTTGTTTTAACAGACCCACCTTGCTGCTTTCTGGGCAGGTCAACACAGGGCCTGGTGATTCTTTCAGGGTGCTCCTAGAATCCCCAGAAATCCCACAGAAGTGCCTTGAGGCAAGGGAGGGTAATCCATTCCTGATTGTTCAATCTTTTTTTTTTTTTTTTCTGGCTAAAACTCTTAGAAAATTAGACTTCAAGAGGTAAACTGTGTCACTGAACTTTCTGAGATCTTTAATTTCTAATCTTTCCCCCAGTTGGTAAGAGATGAGGAAGCCACTTAGCTAACACACTGCCGAATTCTGTATGTTTTGATGTTTTTCTTCTTTTTTAAAAAAGAAGTGTATGTGTGTGTGTGTGTGTTTTAAGTAAACTCTACCCCCAACGTGGGGCTCAAACTCATAACTCTGAGACCAAGAATTACATGCTCTACCAACAGAGCCAGCCAAGTGCCCATTTTGATGTTTTTCTTAGTAAGGGGAACGGGTGTGTTCCTGGGAAAACCCAGACCTTTACTAATCTGGTATTCCGAGTAAAATAATTTACCACTAATAGGATGCCTGCCATGAGGGCCCACAAAGCCCAGATGCAACACAGCAACTAAGCTTGGCTGCAAGCCCCTGATGAGGTCCTCTTTTCCCGGGGGACACACCAAGTCACAGGGGAAGGCTCTAGCAGAGCCTTCATGGATATCGAATGCCTGTAACTAATGACAACAAGAATAAAGACAACAGGTTTTAGTGAGTCAGGCAATGGATAACAAAGCCACCAGCATAACCACATTCCCCACTGGTAATTCAGAAAGAGTTAGTATTTCCTTCTCCGTACCCACCTCGCTCACAGTTAACCTCTATAGCTACACATGCTCTACATCAATGCCAAGCAGACTCCTTATCAACATGCTGATGAAAATGGGCCGCCTTGATTGTGACATAAAATTAGATTAACAAACAAAGGAGAAAGAATGAGGATTTCTCCCCCAATAGCATCAGTCATCAAATTCAACTCGTTCTCCAGGCATTAAGCAAAGAAAAAAAAATCCAAGTAAGTTAATCACAGGTTAGATGCTACCAAACTGACACAAAAAAGAGGCTCTGGAAGAATGCTGAAGTGGGACTGGTTCTGGATTAACACACACAAACACACGCAGGTGTCGGTAGGAGAAACACCTGGTTCCAATCCAGACCATGTGTTGGTGGGCAGAGGTCGCTGCTGGCCTCTCTACCCGACTGGATCAGTTTGGAGTTAGTCACACCTCTCAACGGGGTTACCTGCCCTTCTCTGAGGTCCAAAGAGGAGACAAAATGAAAGAGTCGAGCCACCTGACAAATGGGAAAAGAAAAAAAGCCATGGGCACCAAGCCTACAAAACAGGATTGAAGAGAGCCATGCTGTCTTCACCACCTCACTCACTCACTCACTCACTCACTTCCTCCTTCCCTCATTCGAGCGAAGGCAGAGGGAGTGTTCACAAAGCTCTGTGTGAAGCCCCACAGAGGAACAAAGATGAACATGAAACATGATGTGATCCCTACTCCCAAGGAGCTCACAGTCTAGCTAGGGCATCAAGACACAAATGCACACAAGGCAGCAAATGACAAAGATGACAAAACATGAGGCAGAAGTTCCAGGGAGGGAGACAGCGCAGCTGGGTGACACCGGCGGAGGTCTCACACGAGAGCTCACACTCGAGTGGAGCCAGGGCTGCGGCACCGGAACGAAAGGGGAACAATACTGCAGCCTGGTCATCTGAGCCAGGCCTGCACTCTGGTGATAGGGCTTCGGGGTCACCAGGAAGGACTCTCCACACACAGCTGATGTCCCTGTCCTCGCACATAGACATCCACCACAGAGCCTCAGCTGGAAGCTTTGCCTTGTCCAAGCTTCCTCCTTGGAAAGGCAAAGGCCCTGAAGGGAGGTTGATGTGGTAGCGATCCCACTTCCTGGGCGAGGGTAGGGGGGGTGGTGCAGGCGGAAGACAGGAGAGATGTTGCTAAAGGACAATGAGGGGGAGAAAGGACTGGAGCGGGGGCGGGGGGGGGCGCATCCACAAGACAAATTTGTTCAGCTGTTGGTGAAAAGAGGAGCTACGGTTGTATTTGCACATGTGCCCATATTATCATAAAAATGATGAAGCTCTAAAGAAACTCTATCTTACGGTAACATGTATTTGTAACCCAAATTCCTTCACCTAGAATGTACTATATCCTGCATTTGAGTGTTGCCCCAGTCCTGCCTCAGGGCAAAGAGGGAGCCTGCTTTGGTGGCATTTGCTGGCCGCCTCTTGTATATTAATGCACCTTCTTAATTCCCAGGGATGTTTGATATAAAATGGTCACGAGAGGAGGTAGACAACCTTGACTATCTCCAGGGCTGTGACCAATTCTAAAATTCTCAGTGGCAAGACAGTCATCTCTCAGGTACTCAGCCATGTGTTCTCAGGGGCTGGTGATGTAACCCAAGTAAATAAAGGTCAGGAAACGTTAGCCCAATGTGTTGGGGGGGTGGGGCTGGGAGGAGGCCCCGGGGTGCTTGGAGAGATTCAGGGAAAACAGGACTGGGAACTAGAAAGTCTCACTCTGAGCCCAGCTTGGCCACTAATAGCTGTATGACCCTGAGTGAGCCATTCAACATCCGGGTCTCAGTGTCCACCCCTGAGAAGTGGTGGTGGTGGGGTTACAAAGACGGCATCTAAGGCTCCTGCCTGCTCTAGCAACCTATGGGTTTGACATTCCTTCTCTCTTGGGGGAGGGCAGATGCTGACTGTTGTAAGCTGACCCCAGGGACCCACTCACCATGAGGCTGAAGAGGAGGAGGAAACAACTGTATGGAAAATGGGGCGGAGAGCCACGAGGGACCTGAAGCCCAGGGCTGGAGGGTGGCTTGCCCAGGGAGACACAGCACCAGCAAGGCAGGCCAGGGACAAGAGTGCAAGTAACACCAGATCCTGTGCTCACGCTACCGCACCACAGAGAAAAGACGGGAAGAGAGCCTAGATCCACAGGACAGGGAAATTCAGTTTCCTCTCCAGAAGAGTCTGAACTGTAAAGAGCTTCCCAACACCAGCATCTGACTTGTTCCTTTTATTCTGCTCAACAGAATAATGATCAACCTCAGAGATCAAACCAGCATACAGAAGTGAGTAACAGGCAACCTTTATTAAGCATTTAGTATGAGCTCTGCATTCTTTGAAATCTTTATCTCCATCATCTCATGAGTGTTTTGTGGCATCATGCCTATTTTTCAGGTGAAGAGGCTGAGGCTCAGAGAGGTGCAGCAGTAATGTGGGAGCTGGGGTGTTTAATCGGGCCCTGCTTACCCCCAAAGTCCATGTGTATTGCGGAGTACTGCTCTATAAGCTGTGACAGCTATAAATATGTACGACAGTCCTTCATTCCTTTAACATTTACTGAGCACCTACTAGGGATGCAGATAAGATATGAATTCTAGGGGCACCTGAATGGCTCAGTACGACTTCAGCTCAGGTCACGATATCATGGTTCATGGGTTCAAGCCCCGCATCAGGCTCTGTGCTGACAGCTCGGAGCCTGTGGCCTGCTTTGGATTCTGTGTCTCCCTCTCTCTCTGCCCCTCCCTTGCTCATGCTCTGTCTCTCTCTCTCTCTCATAAATAAACATAAAAAAAAAAAGATATGAATTCTAATGATGACAACAGAGTGCCATGTGGGGACCAAGAAGCAAGAGAACAGTTCCACCTGGAATCAGAAGAGGTTTCCATGGAGAGACAGTGGCATTTGACCTTGAAGGGTGGAAAGGATTTCAAATAGGGGGTGACAGGGGCAGATGAAGGACCAACAAGAGCAGAGGCAGGAAAGAGAAAAGTCTAGAAACAGCAACTCTGTGTGCTATTTCTAGAACAGCACAGAAGGTGGTGCTGTAAGTGCAGTACAAGAGGACCCAGAAAGGTAAGGAGGGACAAGACAGAAAGGCTAGGATCAGAGCTCAAATGGCAAAGGAGGAGAGCAGCAGTGACTATCTGGGTGGCTACTGCAATAGTCCAAGCCAAAAGGAAGGGTGTGGGGAAGAAGGCCTAGAGAAAGGGGAGAGATGTAAAATGGGCAGGACTTGAAGAGTAAGTAGGAAGAAGGAAGAGCATCAAAGATGACTGAGATCTGGAGCCTGGAGGTCTGGAGGGGGTGGTGATTTCATTGTCATCAGAAAGATGGGACACAAGAGGAGGGGTGGATTCAGAGTTAGGAAAATACTAAGTAAAGATACCAAGGAGACAAGGTGAGGAGAAGTTCAGCAGAGAATCAGAAATGCAGTACTGGAGTCCCAGGCAGAGAAGCTAATCTGGGAACCAGGCATCAGGGGACAGCTGAAGGTGAGATGGTCCTGGGAGGGAGAAGAGAGCGAAGTGAGGCCCTGGAGAAATCCCACCCAACACTGCTGAGTGAGGGGAGGAGGAAGGGAGCTAGCAGGAGACAAGAGTCTGGAAGGAGGAGGTGACTAAGAAGGCGCCACATCACCACAGCCAAGAAGAAGCTCTTCCTGCTCACAAGTGATCTTGAAAACGCTTTCTCAGACCTCGTAGGTTCAACCAGGCTCCTCTCCAAGACCAGGTAAGCAGGCAGGCTTCTCTCTTCCCACCTGGACCCTTGATGCATCCAGCTATACACAACCTCCACAGGTTAACTTGGGACAGAGAGGGGGCAGGAGACATCCGTGTGAGTTCCTGGCCCTTCCTCTTTAGCTGACTGGTGGCACTGTGTCTTCTGTTGTTTTATTCTCTCTAGCCATCTACCAGGTGGAGTGAGGTGCCACAGTCGTCCCAGCAGAAACACGGGAGAGGAGGGATCCAGGATGATGATGGGGTGTTGAATAATGAAGGCAAACATGGTAGAACCACACTGGCAAGAGGTCTTGCTTGGTTCTGATTCAACAGGTTGCAGAGAGCTTAGCTCGGGTGCAAGCTGATTTGTTTGAGAGACTTAGACGGCAGGCAATACTTCCCAACTTTTTCAGCAGGTTGTTCAGCAGTTTAGATAATCTTGGGGTTTAAAACTGGTTGCCATGGTGAAGTGTAAATATTAATTTTATGTCACACTGTCCTTAGCTAAAACAGAAGAGAGAAGGCCAACTTGATGTAACCCAACACAATGGCTTGAAAGTGTTCCTCAGCTACTGGATGGAGCAGACACGAGGGTGTGACAGTGAGGTGAGACACAGAGACATGGAGGGGATGGCAGTCTTTTCTTCTTCCTTGGAAATGCTTTCTGAGAATGAGCTGACACAGGGAAGTTTTATAGAAGGAAAATCAATACCTGCCCTCTGATTAATTGTAAACAGGTGGTTTGCACCTAATTAGTATTCAACAGATAGCCAGAAACAAAAAACAAAAAACAAAGGCAAGGAAAAAACGACTCCAGTCTGGCCAGAAGCTCCAAATCACTGGTTTTATGAGTCTCTGGGAATGAGCTTCTGGTTCCAAAAATAAAGTTTCATGGTGGTTTGAAAACAGTATTTTTTTCAAGCAAGAAGTTTAGATAAGGCAGTGATGGATAATAGGGAGGGGACTTTTTTTGTTTAACTATGCCAAAAACTATCTCGTAGAGTTTGTTTTATTCTTAAGGCAAAATTGAGTGGGACTTTAAAAATGAGCGGGAAACACCACAAGTTGTCTCTCTGTGGCTCTAGTACCCATGTTCAGGTGCCATCCTGTAACCGGGGCTTGGCTATCCCTTGGCGGCTGTTGACCATAACAGCAGGCAAAGTGCCTGAGTTTTGGCTGGCAGATTGGGGAAATGGAGGTCATGGCGTGAAAGCAGCACTGGGCCAAGGAGAAGAAATAAAAGCAACACCATGGGTGATGCTATAGGTTGAGTTTCCATCTCCCTATTTGGCTGGTGAACCTCATTTAAGGAGGCCCCACAGTACTGAGTGGGTAAGAGAGGGGTCCTGTCAAAGCCAGGCCACTGCAGGTGAAGGGGGGAAATAAAGGCAAAGAGAACCCAAGACGTTTCATAGAGGGCTTGGGGCAGTGCTGCCCAAGAGAACCTTCCGTGATGTTGGAAACCGTCTATATCTGTGCCAGCCACCTGCTACCACAGCTGCTGAGGATTGGAAATGGGACTAATATTACTGAGAAACTGAATTTTAAATTTACGTAATTGTAATTAATTCAAATGTAAGTAGCCGCACTGGACAGAGCGGGACTAGAGAATCAACAACGTTTATTCTTCAGATCAACAAGGTTTGATGAGTAGCTATGAATGCAGAATGCTAAACAAGTAGGCACTGGTTCTTTATTTTGTTTTTTTCTAGGCAAGAAACAAAGGAAAAGAATCTAGAGTCCCTCATCTCCAGAAGCTAACAATACAATAGGAAATATTAGATTCTAGGGAGAAAAACCCACACACAATCTGGGGAAGCAGAACCCCGAATCCACAGCACCCAGAATCCACTGCACTACTTGGAGCAGTGTCTTAACGGGTGACTTTAACAGCAGAAGTGGTACTGGAGGAGCTGTTCTAAGGATCGGATCTCCAGGGGGAGTAAAACAACATTATTTTTCAAGTTATGGGACAAGTAAAAAGCAAGGTTTGTTTACTAGGTCTAAGAACGGGGCAGATGGAAGAGACCTAATACGTGCTTCCTAGTTCAAGAGCGATAAGGTGGCCTTGGACACCTCACAGTTTCAAAACTTTTTATCAATTGGTTTTTCTCCTCATGGTTTCTCTTTCTTGTGAGAATGTGTTTTGTTTATTTTAGAGAATTATTTTTATTTTTCTTAGGTTTATTTATTTTGACAGAGAGGGAGAGCACGAGAAAGGGAGGGTGAGAGAGAGGGAGAGTAGAATCCCAAGCAGGCTTCATGCTGTCAACGCAGAGCCCCACGCAGGGCTCAAACCCACGGACCTTGTGATCATGACCGGAGCCAAAAACAAAACTCAGATGCTTAACCGACTGAGCCACCCAGGCGCCCCTCTAGGGCATTATTTTTAAAAAGAGAGAAAGATTTCCAATTCTAGTCTTTAAAAAACCTGGGGCTCAATTTTCCCTCTGAGTGAAATTACTGGCTGGGAAACACCCAACTTTGAGGCTCAGAGCCCACTCAGAGAGCAGGGACGTTTAGACCGATGGTCCTAGAGAAGGGTGTCCTCAGGAAGGAGACAGAGCAGTTTCATAGAAAGAAAAGATGCATCGACATTTCCCAGGGACAGAAACCCTGGGGAAAACTGGGGGTGGGAGGGGGATTAGTAGTCCTGGAGGAGAAACTTCCCATGTGTAATTGTGTTGTTTTCGTTTTTCCAGTTCTAAAATAAAATATCAACGTTAATAACAACTTATATTTGTACAATACTGTTTACAAAGTTTCTTCACTCCTGATGATGCAAAAACCCTGTAAACATCTGTTTCTTTTTTTTTTTTTTTTTTAAGGAAAGGGCTCAAATACAAGAAAAATTACAAGAAGTATTAACTAAAAGTGTGGCCACATGTTGTACACCTTAAGCTAATATAATCTTACATGTCAATTATACTTTAATTAGAAAGAAAGAAAGAAAGAAAGAAAGAAAGAAAGAAAGAAAGAGTAACCAAAAGATCTTTTAAGCTCCACACTTTCCTCCTGGGGAGCCCTCAAAGGATGGGGAAAAAAAAGCAGAAGACAGAGGAGAAATGACCCTTCATCTAGTCACCTGATCCCAGCCTCCTTTTATTCTGAAGTAAGAGACAGTCTTTCGATTACCTCACACTCTCTTGCATGTCCATCTGCCTAAACGCAGTAGATGTTTAGAGTGAGAACTGATTTGTGAGTTGAGGGTGTTTTCTGGGAGGAGAAAGGTAGGGCCCAGGAGTCGTAAAATGGAGCCATGAGTAGGGTGACCATGGGTCCCTGTTTGCTTGGGATTGGGTTCGTGTATATGGGTTCCTGGTGTAATTATTCCAGAAAGGCGTACTGGACTGGTTTGGACATTAAAATTTATGGTCACCCTAGTCATGGGTGACTTGGCAAAGTATCTTTTTTTCATAAAATTGCTCTATTCCCGTTATCACCAAGGTGGTTCAGGGCTCAGCTGGGTGCAATGCACTGTGCTGGGCTCTTTGTAGCATTACAAAGAGGGAGAAGAATTTGTATTCCCACCATAATATTTCTCAAGTGGCATGAAGTCTTGAGGAAATGAAACATTCACACACACACACACACACACACACACACACACACGCGCCTTACTTTCTCATTCTCAAGGTTAATGCTTCTAAGAAGCCAAATCTGCATCCCAGGAATGTTAAAGAAGTTAAGTGTTTTAACCCTAATCACCTGTGCATTTCTGGTTCTGGATGGGGCCTCAGGCAGTGACCTGTTCAGAACTGGCTGTTTAACAATCATCCGGGCAACTTGTTAAAAATACAGATTGAGCCTACTGCCTGAGATTCTGAATCAGCACATCTGAGAATCTATTAAAAAAATAAAAACAAAGCTTCCCAGGTGGTTTGGACATGAAAGCCAGATTTGGACTCACTGGTGAGTCATCATCCTTTGACCCCTGCCTAGAGCGATCCATTGTTGCTGTGGAAACCACTGATTTACTCCTCAGCCAGACTGGATTCCACATCTGTTTCAAAAATAGAGGGCATTATTTTTAGAAGACAAGATGTGTTTTCTCCCTTAAGATATTTATATTTAGAGAGGAAAAGCAAAGCCCCCAAAAGGCAGAAAACTTTCTCATCTGAAACAAACTCAACAGGAAGCGGGCATCCTCACGACTTGAGCACAACTAGAAAGAACTAGTGAGCGGTTATTTCCTGAGGCAAGTTTCAGATTGTCTGGAGCTTCCTTCACGTTTAGTTGTTGTAAGGTGCCCGGCTGGAGGCTTGGGCTCACGGGGTTCCCCGCATGGTCTGAGGGGCTGGTGGCGGCTCGCCAAGATGGTATCAAGACTCTGGAGGCTCCAGCTTGAGGCAGACCTGGAAAAGGATGGCCCTACAGAATTACCATCGGAATAAAATTTACACACACGCAGTTGTATGGCTGAGCCATACACTGAGCCACACTGAGCCAACCTGATAAATATACCGCACTTATGCTCTATGACTGAGCTGAGGAAACAGCAGCACCCATCTTTCTTCAGGCTTCAGAAGCAGAGGAGATGGGGTGGAGAGAGGAACTGACAGAAGGTTTCTGGAGCTTTGTGTTGCAAAGTTGCCCTGATGACTTAAGAATTTAGCAAGTCAGAGTTCTCTTATCTTTCAGCTTAAAAAAGGAAAGCACAAAATGGTTACATCTCAAATAGAAGGATCTTGGCATTCGCTGCTCTTTGTAAATCCTGACACATCTCCTTGGGATACCACAGCAGAATGTCCCCTCCAAAGATACTCACTGGGATCCATCACCTTGCCAGCAACGATTGGACTAAGAGGGACACCTCACTACAGTTCTGTGTTATAGAAGGAGCTGGTCCTTCTCTGAATAGGAATCATTCCGTTTTGGTGTCCCTTCTCTTTCTCCCAGCCTTTGTCTGTAGAACTCCTTGACTTCAGGTAGACAGTACTTTTCAAACAAATGCTCAGCCCCAGTGGGTAAGTCTTTCTTCCTACTGTGCTTCTCTTGGGTCAGGACATAGAAAACCCAGCTCGGGCCCCCGATCCTGGCTGTCAACATGCTCCATCCCACCATCCACTCAGAGCCCATGGAGCACCAAGGTCGGTATCAACTGACCTCTTCCAAAGCCTTTCACAAGTCTGCCCCCTTGCCTACAACCCTCACGCCACCACCTAGGACATATAGCTTCCCTTTGCTCATACAACTCACTTCCCAGTCAGTGTGTCTGCCCAAACATTAGCATAACTGCCTCTCCTCCATCCCCAGCCGACTGTAGACCCCTACTCCACATTTGGACTGGGGGTAAGGGACTGTCACCAGGAAACACAAGGCCATCTCCTGAATTTACTCTGAGGGAAGATGTCTACCAATCGAATTTTTCAGGGCTGAGCACACAATGAGAAATGGACATAATGACAAGGAGAACGTGACGTGAGAAGAAGCTAGAAGGAACACAGAGGACGTGAATGGGGCTGGATGGAAAAGAGAAGTGATGCTTACATCACACACCAGAGTTTACTTTGAACCTCCTTCAGTGTTAATTGCGGCTGCTACAGGCATCTTCCTCCTCCATGTCCGTACCACTCACCTCCTCTGGGACCCTGGGTTCCTTCCCTCAGGTCAGGTGGGCCACATGAGCTTGGAGCCCACCCACTCACTCAGGTAGTCTCCCCACCTGGCTATTTTGAGTGTAGGTGACTCTCCCAGTGCACCCTGGGAAATTGTAGAGAAGAACTCACTCCCTCCCTTTTCATTTTCTCTTTCTCCCAGGCTTTAGCTCCAACTAAGTCAGAGGTTCTTAATCTGGGACCCACAATGAGTTTCAGGAGCTCTGGGAAACTCTTAATATCGCATACATCATTTGTGTGTGTGTGTGCACGCACACATAATTTTCTGGGGGCGAGATTCACTATTTTTTCCATCAGATTTTCAAAGGGACCCCCCAAAAAGATGAGGAATCCCTGATTGGTCCTGAGCCTGCCCTGTCCCATTTGTGTGGGTGAAGCAGGGCATGCTGACAGGGTCGAGATCCTCCCATGGTTGTAGTGCTCAGGGCCCCACACAGTACCTTGGAAGCAGCCATCACAGCTGCTGTGGCCGCCACATTCAAGCCCCGCTTCCCAAAGTGCACAAGGGCATCATAACTTCGGTCTTTTGCTTGGACCAGGCAATCATCGATTTCCTGTTGAAGGAAAAACAGAGGCACACTGAGTTGGAAGGTTCAAACAAATCTCTGTTCTTTCCCCCTTCTCCTGAACACTGGGCTTGGCAGCTTGCCCAATCACGGATTCTCACTGGGACTGAAAAGTCACTGGCACTTTGGGGTGTGCGTTCAGAGAGGGGAAGGTAGACGGGAGAAAGGAAGGAAACAAAAGATACAGGGAAGTAAAAAAGGAATTTTGAAAAAACAGCCATTTACCGACCCAGGAAGGTTTCCTTCTAGCAACACCCTACGATTGTTCCTGAAGCCCTCTAACCTCCCAGGGAGGCTCCAGTGGTCCTGGATGTGGACAGGCGTGCCATTCCACACACAGCCATCCTATTGACACTGAAGGAACTGAGGGTGGAGAGAATGCCAAGAAGGAAGCCTCTAACCTGAGACCTGCCACTAACTGGTTGTCAGGCTTTGGCAAGTGTTTATTTAGCCTTCTGAAAAATGAGGACAGTGATAGTACCTAATTGGTGGAGCACGGGGAGGATTACATGAGATCATTCCAGTAAAGTATCTAACACAGTGGCTGGTTTCAATGGAGTGAGAACCACTGTCATCTTTCTATCTCAAGGGGATCAGGCCCTTGCAGTTCTAAAATTCTACAATTCTTAAGAAGTGCCTGGGTACTTCAGTCAGTCTGACTCCTGATTTCGGCTCAGGTCATGATTTCATGGTTTGTGAGATCGAGCCCCGCATTGGGCTTTGCACTGCCAGCATGGAACCTGCTTGGGATTCTCTCTCTCCCTCTCTCTCTCTGCCCCTCCCCTGCACGTGTTCTCTCTCTCTCTCTCTCTCTCTCTCTCTCTCTCAAAATAAATAAACTTTAATAAAATAAAGTTCTACTATTCTGTAACTATTAAATACTATATCCAAATACCTCTCCATGTAAGATATTGAGGGGAGATATTAGGACACAGAAAGAGATACTAGTGCTATTTTTGTTGATAAGGGAGATCATTTTACAGATAATGAAATAAAAGCAGAGATGAGAAGTCATCCAGCATCATCCCCAGGGTAAGAGGGAGGTTGGAAAAAGGATTGAAATCTCTCTCCTTCAGGGGCAAAAATAATGGTTTACTTTAGATCTGCTTCAACGCTGGCTTTTTCTTTCTGTTTGTTACGTTTGGGTTGTTATCACTGTTGTAGGAGAACAGCTGTTTTGTAACTTACAGTAGCTCATTTTGGAGTTCAGCAACACAACGACACCTGGCCTCAGGCTCATTTGAAGTTCAGCACATTAGTGCATTTCCTTTGCTTTGAGGCATATCGTGGGTGAGTCAACCCCTGTGCATTCCTGATTTAAGGCTTCCCCAGGAAGTCACCACACTAAGTTTTCATTGTGACCCCTGACTGACTCTGGTAGGGATTCTTGGCAGCTCTTAAGTCAGCCACCTTCACTTCAATGGAAATTAGATTGGTGGCTTCAGGGTGAGCCCAGCATCTGGGGAAAGGGAAACAGAAAGAGTAGGGATTTGACAACCAGGGGAAGAGGGAGATCCTATTCCTCAAAACCCACCCTTCTGAGACAGGCAGTGCTGTATCCTAGTTCCTAAAAGCGTTCTCAGAAATGTCTATTGTAGTCTGCTCATGCAATTAACATGTTCCCTCAAAGCTTCCCCTGAGAAGTCCAAAGTACTCAACTTTCAGAGACAACAGAAATTGATATACAAAGCCACCTACAGTGCTCCTATTTATGTTAAGAATCATATCCCAATCAGTTTAGAAGGTCATGTAATATAATTAATGAATGATACAATATTGGGCTCAATAATCCCACCCTTGGCAATTTATTCTAAGACAAGAAGTCAAAAGAAATCTATCTCTATGTATTGTGGTGTTCATGAATCATGAATCAAGATCAAGTACAAACGGCTTATGTGCAAACATGTTTAAGATCTCAGACACAAATATTATATGTATATTAAGTGTTTTTGTTGTTTTTAGGTATTTGGGTCTTTTTTTTTTTTTTTTGGTTCACTTAAAATTTTATTTTAAAGAAAGGTTTAATAGACTGCTATCCATAAAAAAGAAGTTACCAAAACAAATTAGTGAGGCAGAGGTAATGGATAATGGACTTTGCATTCATTATTGTATGAAACCTTAAAAAAAAAAACCAAAAAACTATAGAGCAAGTCACTGAAAGCAAATCCAGCAAATTAAGTTCAGCGGAGATGTTAAACAAAAAAATCATTTTACAGACAGTGACGTTGTCTTATAAGAAGCTTAGAATTAAATTTCTTTTCAAGAGATACAAGTTGTAATTCTTACTTGAATTCTTACTTATTACTGACCCTTTCCTGCAATTTTCCCCTGTCTTATTTTTCCCATCTCTGACATTAGACAAATCTATATTTTCATTGCCAAGATGTTTGTGAAGTACTTTGATGCAAAATAAACACAAAAGGTAAACAGCATGAACAAATTATTATGACTGTTCTCATTAGTACTTACCAACCGATAATTACAAAAACAGCAGGGATTCCACTGGTAACACATATTGTATCACTGAACAATAAAGCAACCCTGCACAAGAAATTTATTATCTTCCAGTCTCTGTTGGTAGCTGCCTGGGTACACGCTCAAGGCATTTAATCTCTTTATGCCTCCACTTTTCTATGTTAAGTTTTAAAAGTGATTTTTAATAGTCTATGTAAAAATCAGATCTATAGAAGGACAGGAGCTGAGCATGATAAAAGGAAGGAAATTCAGTTTAGGGAGTTGAATTATGAGCAAATCTTTTGTTGTTTTTTGTTGCAAGGTACGCAAATGTTTTTTAGCAAGTAATGATAAATAACATCTTTTTGAGGATTTCACCACTATTTCTAAACATGTCAAAAAATAGAATACAAAGAAGATTAGAAGGAACAAATTGTTGGGGGCAAATACGGGACAATCTAGGGTCCCCTACAATAAAACACTCTGTCCTTTTTACTTATCACTTTTAAATTTTTTACTCGCTGGAAGGAGTGACAAAGGCTTAGCAGCATAAATTACCTTTTCTTTTGAAGACAGCGTGGGATGTACAAACTTCCTGTATAGGAGGCTGGAGCCTTTTGTGTAGGGAGACAGCAGCCAGGCGACAAATGCTATTTTTAGTTCATAATAGAATGGAAACCTGGAGAGAGATGAGAAAATACACGTTCTGTTAGGTTTTCAGCAACATTGCCTGGGCCTATGAAGGACGAGCCCAGCACCTCTCGTGCCTGCCCAAGGCTGCAAGGCTCCCAGATTCCTCCTTTCTCCACCCATGAAGCTATACGCATACACTTGCAAACACAGAGCAAAAGCCAAAGGCCTTTATTTTTTTTTAAAGATTTTATTTTTATTTATTTTTAATTTTTTTTAACGTCTATTTATTTTTGAAGGAGAAAGAGAGACAGAATGTGAGCAGGGGAGGGGACAGAGAGAGAGAGAGACACAGAATCTGAAGCAGGCTCCAGGCTCTGAGCTGTCAGCACAGAGCCCGACACAGGGCTCAAACTCACATACCGTGAGATCATGACCTGAGCCGAAGCTGGACACTTAACTGACCGAGCCACCCAGGTGCCCCTAAAGATTTAATTTTTTTAAGTACTCTCTATACCCAACATGGGACTCAAACTCACAACCCCAAGATCAAGAGCCACATGTTCTACTGACTGAGGCAGCCAGGCGCCCCCCAAGGCTTCTTTGGAAAGTCTGTTCTTGTTTTCATTTTTTGTCAAAGTCAGCCAGGGATCCAGGTTGTCTCCAGCCATCACCCTGCGGGCTATCCCTGGCAACTGCTCGTGTTTCTTGCAGGGTTCTGCTTGTTTAGGTTGGAGCTGGGGCTCCAGCCACAGCCTGTAGGTTCGGAAGGCCATGTTCCTCTGTGCCCTACATCCAGTCACTCACTCTTCACTTGTGGCCAAGGAAGCACAAGCACCTGAAGGCTTTATAACAGGGAGGAGCTGACAAAGAATCTTCAGACTGAGAATAAAAGCCTCCCCTTCTTGGCTGGGACAGGAGCCAAATTCTTGACAGCAAAAAGGATGCTACTCACCCTGCGTAAGTCGACGGCAGGCAAAAAGAGCTTGATCTTTTTGGTGCGAAAAGAAAGAAGGGTTCAGGGTGCAGGTAACATACAACTCCAGAGTCTGAAGTCCTGCACACTATTCATTTATGCATCACAGAAACACTGACCAGCACCAACAAGTGTCAGCTTGTGCTGAGCACTGTGTAGACAATGGTGAATAAAGAAGACCTGATCCCTGCTCTCTTGGAGCTTTTAGTCTAGCGGGAAACAGACAAGACTTTCTTGCACCCTTGGAACTGATAGTCCAGTCGGGAAAACAGTTTGATCAAATAATCACAAATAATATAGAATAGCAACCTGAGACAAGTGCTATAATGGGTCTCTGCCAGCTCACATGGTGCCTTTGTATATATAAGAAAAAGCCACCCCTCAACTGGATGCAGACCTGTGAGCACACAACTAGTGAATGAGCCTTCATTTGAACTTTAGCCCCACTTGCCACATTGGCCAGGCATCTTGCTCTATGAACAACCTGTGCAACAACACTTGGCTGTCCTGATGTGTACTGATACCATGTCTTTTTTGTTTTCTATATTCTGATGCTTTGACATCTTGGGTCCTTGCTGACTCTGGAGAGGGTGCCCCTCCTGGGATTAGCCAATTCCCAAAGATAGGAAACAACTCACCCACAAGCAAGCCTTTCATATGCAAACTGACCAATCCAGAGCCCTTACCCCTACCACCTCTTTTGTGAGCTCACACTCTGGGCCACTCTCCAGCTGCCCTCACCATCCCAGGGCCAGGTCCCAGCCACCAAAGGACAGCCCCTTCACCCCAGAGCCCACTGAAATTATTCAGTCCAGCTAATCCTAAACATGTTTACTCTGCCTTGCGTGCTCCTTCCATGGAAACCACAATAAAGGTTCTTGCCCACACTTCCTACTTCTGCCTCTTGACTGACCTCATGGTGTGCTGTGCCTCCAGTTTCTAGGGATCTGTGATTTTAACAAACTTCTTCCTTCATGACAGTCATTTCTGCATCTATGCGTTTTACCATACCTGATTAAAACAAATCCTGGGTGCCCTTAAAACATGATACTCTGAGGGAAAAGGACACCTGTGCTAGTCTGAAGAATCAGAAAAGTAAGTTCCTCCCACGTACCTTCTTTCCCAGCCCCCCTTCCCCCACCAAGGGAGCTGAAAATAAAGAGCAATTTCTGGCAAGTCAGTTCAGAGCCTTCAAGTCTCACACAGGACCCCCAAATCAGCAGCTCCACCCACTCTGCTTTCCTCATCCAGGTCTCTGGTCTGTCTTCTTCTGCCTCTGGCAGGCTCTTCCTGGATATTCCCTCAGCAACTCGAGAACACGGTCATGTCGAGATTGTTGAATGTTTCACAGCCATCACAGACAAGAGGCTGAAGGAACAGAGGCATGATTCTCCCACACCTGAACACTCTAGTGATTAATAATGGAGGGAATTTTGTCTTGGAAACAAGTATTTGCCAACCCCAAGGGGAAAGCAAATGAATCTAGCAAGCTCAGGCATCAACACAAGATACACACATAATCCCAAAGGATCTGTCACACGGCAGTGCTTTTGTTGTTTATGCAAAAGATGTGTTTTTTTCAAAACAGGTAATGCATGCATATATAGTTTTAAAAATCCAAATATCCAGAGGAGTATACAACAATCTCCTTCCCATCCCAGACCCTTAGTCCCTTTTCCAAAAGCAAAATCATTATCAGTAGTAAACTTCAGATGCCTAAGATATAAAATTGTGTGGGTATATATGGCTCCTTTATCACCCCCCCAAATATACACATTAACATTCTATAACCCCTTCTCCCCCACCCCCCACCCCAACACGCAATTAACAGTATACTTTGGGGATTATCTCAAACTGCCTCTGGAATTATCGCACCAGGCCCTCATCAGGTATCATAAGGGGCTCCCAGTTGAGCCACTCAGACCCTGTGTTTCGCAGACACCTTGGGCCCACTTGGTTTCACCAATGCAATCACCACCAACCAGGTCACTTTCCAACTGATCTACCACAGTCCCAGCCCTCACCAAGAAGTGGAGAAGGACCCTGATCATTCCTTAATGATTAACCCTTGAACTGTCCAGAACTCTAGGATGTACTGTCTCCCCTAGGTGCAGGTGCATAGCTCTTGGGTGTATGTGGGAGGTACAGACTTCCACCCTTCTGATGTTACACTTTCACACTCCTGAGGGCTAACTATTTTTTTTTCAATTTTATTTTATTTTATCGCTGTTATTTTTTCCAACCTTTTATCCTTAATATACAGAAAGTTGCACATATTTAATGTATACATTTTGATGAGTTTGGACATAGGCATATACCCATGATACCATCACCACAGGAAGTACATATGTCCATCACCTCCAAAAGATTTCTGTCCCTTTGCTTTTTAATTTTATTTTTTATTTTTTAAAATTTACATCCAAATTAGTTAGCATATAGTGAAACAATGATTTCAGGAGTAGATTCCTTAATGCCCCTTACCCATTTAGCCCATCCCCCCTCCCACAACCCCTCCAGTAACCCTCAGTTTGTTCTCCATATCTATGAGTCTCTTCTGTTTTGTCCCCCTCCCTGTTTTTATATTATTTTTGTTTTCCTTCCCTTATGTTCATCTGTTTTGTTTCTTAAAGTCCTCATATGAGTGAAGTCATGATTTTTGTCTTTCTCTGACTAATTTCACTTAGCATAATACCCTCCAGTTCCATCCACGTAGTTGCAAATGGCAAGATTTCATTCTTTTTGATTGCCAAGTAATACTCCATTGTATATATATACCACATCTTCTTTATCCATTCATCCATCAATGGACATTTGGGCTCTTTCCATACTTTGGCTATTGTTGATAGTGCTGCTATAAACATAGGGGTGCACGTGTCCCTTTGAAACAGCACATCTGTATCCCATGGATAAATGCCTAATAGTGCAATTGCTGGGTTGTAGGGTAGTTCCATTTTTAGTTTTTTGAGGAACCTCCATACTGTTTTCCAGAGTGGCTGCACCAGCTTGCATTCCCATAGCTATTTTCTAAGAGGGTTGGACAAGTGATGGAATTGTCAAAATACATGCAATTAATGGGTATAGAAAATTTCTGGAAGAGAACACAAGTAACTTTTAACAGGGGTGCCCCTGGGGAGACAGACTGAAGGCCTGGAGAGAGGAGGGACTTACTTTTTGGTGTACTGTTTCAATTTCATTTTGCCATGTGATATAGTATTTTATAATTGTTAAAAAAAAAAACTAAATTAAATCACCTGTAGAAATTATGAAGCAAGCCACCATCTATCTGTTCTGTGACCATATATAATTGCTGTTTACATCAAGATAGAAAGTCTTAACTATGAAGAGAAAACTGCCCCAGGGGAGGGACGGAGAGAGAGGAGTGAGGATGAGTGAGGAGTGAGGGGCCATCTCCAGTCCTGGAAGTGAACCAAAGTTAACGATGCTCCCCAGGAAGCCAGAAGGTGCTTCCAGGAAAAACAGCAATCTCTCTCTTTCTCTCTCATTATAAAGAGAGGTCAGAGCTGCTGAGCTGGTGTCCATATCCCTGAAAGGGACATAGGGCTCTGTCTGTGTGATCAGCCTGTTCTGCGCCATTCCCAGAGCAAGAAGGAGGAAGGATTACGAAGATTCTGCCGGAAGACAACTATGACCTATAATGGCTGGATGTTGGCAGAAAAAGAGAAAGCAGTCTGAGGGCATGACCAGGCTGTAGGGTAAAGCCGGCAGGGAAGGTTCCCAACCTCTTCCCTGCAGAAGCAGCACTAGGGGGGCCAGGAGATGGGCAACACCTTCACTTCCCACCCATAAGCCGCCTGGGCAGCTACCACTAAGATGGGTCAGATGAGGCCTCCACGTGGATCAGGAAGAGAGGGATTCTACCCATACCTGTGCACACATGCCCAATACACCAGGTATCAGAGGCCCTCCTGTGGTAGGCAGAATTTTGGTCCTATGACTTTCTCATTCTGATGTTACTCCCAGACTTTGTTCCCTTAACATGGTAAAAGGGATTCTGAAGATGTAACTGAGATTATTAATCAGCTGACTTTAAAATAGGAAATTATATTGGGTTATTGAGGTAGGCCTAATCTAATAACATGATCCCTTAAAAGCAAAAGCAGAGACCTTTCTCTGGCTGGTAGCAGAAGGCAGAAATTTGAAGCATGAAAAGGATTGACACGCCATTGTTGGCTTGAAGACGAAAGGAGGCACGCCAAGGAAATGGGGACCTCAGTCTTACAGCCACAAGGAACTGAATTCTGCCAACAATCAAAATGAGCCTGAAGTAGACTCTCCCCACAAGTCTCCAGATAAGAGCCCAGACTGGCCCACACCGATTTTGGCCTTGTGAGTCCCTAAGCAGAGGACTTAGTTGATTCTACCTGGACTTCTGACTCATAGAAACTGAAAATGATACATTTCTGTTGCTTTAAGCTCCTAAATTTGTGACAGTTTGTTACAGCAGCAATGGAAAGCTAATATACTTCCCAAAATCAAAATCAAATCAACTCCAGAAATAGTTGCTAAGCATTTATTAGGTATGAAACTCTAAAGTTCCGGGGCCATGGGAAAAACATAGTCCAGCTACCAGGGAGGGGCACATCCATCATTAGACTGGATTTTCACTTAGTCAAAAGCAGTGAGACTGAAATGCCGATGTCCCTGAGAAAGAGCTCGTAAGACTAACACTATCCCCCTTGAAGTTCATGAGGAGGGATAGGAGGACAGGAGGCCGCTCAGCACCAGGCACAGGACATTGTTAACAGGGAAGACTTAGCCATGAGGTGCTAGCCACGATGCTTAAATGACTATACAGTCCTTCACTGGGCCTAGCCTGTTGCTCTCATCTCCATGGGACACAGGAGCCTCCCCAGTGCAGCTCTGAACAATATGGGGTCTGACTCGTACTGCCAGCCCCTGGACCTGGGGAAGATGAAAAACAGCTCAGCAGAGCTCTTTCTTCACTCCCAGAGACTCAGCCCCATCCTGAGTCTGTTATTTATCTGGGTGCAGGGCAGTGCAGGATGGCACAAACTTGTTAAATTAAGTAATCCACATTTCTTCCCTACAGCTTGAGGCCACAATGGTTAAGACATCTATTTCTCCCAGTGGAAGTGAAAGCTGGGATCCCTCAGGGAAGAAACTATATACTAAGGTCATTAAGACCACTGATTCAAAATAGGATTCACAGGGGACGCCTGGGTGGCTTAGTTGGTTAAGCATCTGACTCTTGGTTTTGGCTCAGGTCATGATCTCATGGTTCTCAGGTTTGAGCCCTGCATCAGGCTCTGTGCTGTGTGAATTCTCTCTCTCTCTCTCTCTTTCTCTCTCTCTCTCTGCCCTTCTCCAGCTTGTGCTGGAGAATAAATAAATAAACTTAAAAAAACAAAACCAAATAGGATTCACAGAAACGGTGTTCAGGTCTGGCCCTTGGCCTGTGACATCCTGGAGAATAAATTCATACTGCTCCTTTTTGGGTATGGACTTTCTCCGAAATGGAAATATTTTTACTATCTTCTCCGACGATAACTGATCATGGTATAACATTCATGCAAAACAGCTAATACAAAACCAACCCCATGATTCCAAGTTGCAAAACTACTTCTGGTTAACTGATGGGTATTTCCAAACTACCTTTAGTATATATTCACATATGTACAGAGAAACCCAGGCCCTTTCAATGTAAATAAGATACTATATATTATTCATAGTCTTTCTCACCTAAGAAAATGCAGTATATCAATACACAGACCCAGCTTACAATTTTTACTTGCTCCATTGCTGTAATAGCTGCATTGTTTATAAAGGGAAAATTTTTTTCATCCAAAGGGGATTGATTACATAAATTATGGTCCGTCTATACCATGAAATTCCATGTGGCCATGGAAAAAATATGTAGATCTATTTATGCTTATACGAAAGTGTTTAAAAAATAAATTTAATAAGCAAAGTGAGAACCGTTACATATACTATAATATCATTGTTTAAAAAAGAAAGAAATATTTAAATAAATATTTAAAAAGTATATACAGCTGTAAATAGTAGTTATGGCGAGAGTGAATGGTGTTTGAAAGAAACCCAGTTTTATTAGTTAAGGAGAAACTTTTGTATACTGCTTTTTTTGCCTTTTTTTTTGACATTTGAATGCTTGTTTACTAACTCCGTTAACTGAGGAACTCCTTATTCTGTCCATCATTATATCATTGTATTTTAAGAAAAATACCTGCTCTTATAAAGTCACTGAATAAATATTTACTTGAAGACTTTATAGACTAATTTATTAAAAATATCCCAGTTAACATCCTGCACTTGCTTTTCTGTTCTGAAGTAAGGTTTGAGACTGCTTTCAGACCTTTCCCATCTCTCCACTGACACAAGGCAACATCTTCCCTTGAAAAGTCCCAGTTCCTGGAGTAACTTACCAACAGAGGAAGATGTCGGTAAATGTCTCTGCTGTGGTGAAAAGTGCAAATATAATCCAGTACATCATCCATTTGACCTGTTGAAAGAGAAAGCAACAAAGCTAGTAGAAAACATCAGGGCTAAATGGCCAGCTGCCCAACATCAAGAAGAAGAAGAAAAAGTGGACAATGAGGTATGTTCCGGTAGTGTATCCAGCATTTGTAACCCCTTCTCCCTATTCTTCCATAGCCTGTGTCCAGTTCCACTCCAGGCCTTGGGTCTGGAGGCAAACACACTTTTCCACAAGTGATCCGGGCTCCAGGTCCAAGTAGTCTCTGGGTGACCTTCAGTAGCCCTCAGGTAAGCTAGGGGGACCTGCAGACCAGGAGTGACTCAGGATTCAGTTAGGCCATTTTTTCCAAGACTAACACCAGGTTAGTAAACTCTCCAGAGTTTACACTGGAGAGACACACTTTGGAAAGAACTTTAACCAGATGAGACTTTCTGGAATGTAATGGTGGTCACTTAAGAAAGCTTTCCTGTGGAAAAGTCTCACAACTCCTCACAGAAACTGGATCTTTTTAAAAAAGTCTCTCCCACATGAACATCTCTATCCATTTCAACTGCCTCTCTCCCCCAGTAGAGTCTTCGTCACCTATCTCCTGAACTACTGCAAGAGTCTTCTAACTGCTTCCTTTGTCTTAGGGCTTCCCCCCGCTCCCACCAACCCATCCTATAAACAACCTCTATACTAATCTCCCAAAACCAAAAACTTATCAGACTACTCCCTAACTTAAAATCTCCCAGACTGCAGAATAAAGTCCAAATTCCTTAGTCTTCTCCTTCTAGTTTCTGGTCATGGTGGAGTGAGGTATTTGACTAGCTTTCCTGCCAACAATGATAACAAACTCTAAACAAAATATTTAATTTTTTTAATGTTTGCTTATTTTTGAAAGAGAGAGAGAGAGCACAAGTGTAGGAGGGGCAGAGAATGAAGGGAACAGAGGATCTGAAGCAGGCTCTGCGCTGATACCAGTGAGCCCGATGTGGGGCTCAAACTCACGAACTGTGAGATCATAACCTGAACCAAAGTCGGGTGTTTAACTGAATGAGTCACCCAGGCACCCCTAAACAAAATATTTAAAAACAACTGTTTGAAGGTACTAGAAAACTATCAAAAGCTGGCAGAAACTGGAAGGGATTCAAATCTTAAAATAAGGAAACCATACCAGGATAGATCCATGTTAATGTGGCTGGGAACAATCCCCAGCTGGCAAATCATGGAGCAGATAGAACTCAAGAAGAAACCCATAGTCCTTTTCTTTTCTTTTCTTTTTTTTTTTTTTTAAAGAGAGTGACATGCATATGTGCATGAACAGGGGAGGGGCAAAAGGAGAAGAAGAGAGAGAATCTTAAGTAGGCTCCATACCCAGTGCAGAGCTGAACACAGGGCTAGTTCCCATGACCATGAAATCATCAGCTGAGCCAAAATCAAGAGGTGGATGCTGGGGCGCCTGGGTGGCGCAGTCGGTTAAGCGTCCGACTTCAGCCGGGTCACGATCTCGCGGTCCGTGAGTTCGAGCCCCGCATCGGGCTCTGGGCTGATGGCTCAGAGCCTGGAGCCTGTTTCCGATTCTGTGTCTCCCTCTCTCTCTGCCCCTCCCCCGTTCATGCTCTGTCTCTCTCTGTCCCGAAAATAAATAAACGTTGAAAAAAAAATTAAAAAAAAAAAAAAGAGGTGGATGCTTAGCTGACTGAGTCATCCAGGTGCCCCAGGAAGAAACTCATTATCTTTTTGCCTGAGGAACTGCAGAATGAAATTTGAGACCCTAGAAATGTTGGAAATTAAGAGGGAAAAAATCACAGACAGGGATGCTATAAGGGGGCAGGACACAAAATCCACATATAAATTCCCTTTAAATATTTGCCTGGCCCCTGAATTGCACAGAATCAGGTAATACTCCAAGGTTTCTGAGAAAAAACAAAGATGGAAAGCTGAAAAAGTTGAGCAGAAATTTAATTTCACCCCACTGTAGTAGAAACAGAGTTTGGAGTTCAAGTCCTGCCAAGTTAGAGGAACTTGGTAAACATTCGAGAATCTCCACTGAAACATCTAAAAGGCATACCTTAGGAAGAAACATTACATCCCAGGACTAAGAGATCAGCTCTAAGACTACGGACAAAACTGAAATACCCTTGCCCCAATAAAATGTAAAATTTAGCTGCCATAAGATCAAGATGAGTTTAACTACCTACTAGAACAAAACTCAACATTCTTTACAAGAATGTAACATAACCTTATAGCAAGATTACAGGATATAAAGTTAATATATAAAAGTCAATTGCATTCCTAAACATCTGGACAAATGGAACTTGAAAGTTAAAAAAAAAAGTATCATTTACATTAGCAGCAAAAAAAAATGAATTTCTCAGGAATATAACTAACAAAATATATAAAAGATCTATATGAAGAAAACTACAAACTCTGAAGAAAGAAATCAAAGAAGAGCTAAATAAATGGAGACATATTCTATGTTCAGGGACAGGAAGACTCAATATTGTCAAAATGTCAGTTCCTCCCCAATTAATCTATAGATTCAATGAGTCTAAATCAAAATGCCAGCAAATCCTTTTGTGGATGTGAACAAACTGATTCTAAAGTTTATCTGGAAAGGTGAAAGACCAAGAATAGCCAACATAATACTGAAGAAGAACAAAGTTGTAGGCCTGACACTATCTGACGTCAAGACTTACTATAAAGCTACAATGATCAAGACAGTGTTATTGCTAAAGGAATAGATAAATAGATCTATTTTTAGAATAGAGAAATATAATAGAGAGCCCAGAAATAGACCCTATAAGTACAGTTAATCGATCTTTGACATAGCAGCACAGGCAATTCAATGGAGAAAGAATAGAGGTTTTTTTTTCCCCCAAATGGTGCTAGAACAACTGGACATCACATGAAATACAAAGATAAGTAAATTAGTAAGTGAATAAGAAAATGAGTGAATAAATAAATTAATGAATCTAGGCACTGGTCTTACAACTTTCACAAAAATTAACTCCAAATGTATCATAGGCCTAAAGGAAGATGCAAAACTATAAAACTTCTAGAAGATAACACAGAAGAAAACCTAGGTGACCTTGGGCTTGGCAATGAGGTTTCAAATACAACAGCAATAGCATGAACCATGGAAGAAAAAAATTCATAATTTGGACTTCATTAAAATTAAAAACTTCTGCTCTGCAAGACACTGTTAAGATAATTAAAAGATAAGCCACAAAATGGGAGAAAATATTTTCAACACATATATCTGATAAAGAACCCATATCCAAAAATACAAAGAACTCTTAAACTCATAAAAATCTCATAAAAAATAAACAACCCAATTAAAAACTGAGCAAAACATCTGAACACCTCACCAAAAAAGATATACAAATACATAACAACTTATTAACAAATCTTTTTTTATGAAACCTAAATTTTTCTTCTGTCACCACTTAACAAGACACTTATCCTAGGAGGACAAGGTAGGATTCAATATTATTTTTCTTGAAAAATATAAATATGTTAAAGAATCTATAGGAAAAAGTAGATATAATGAGTGAAGAGATGAGGAATTTCAAGAGAAAGAAGGAAACTCTTTAAAAAGAACCAAATGATACCCTAAAACTGAAAAACAGAATATTTGAAATTTTTTAAATTACTGAACAGAATCAAGAGCAGACTGGATGCAACAAAAGAAAGGATCTGTGAACGTGAGGACAAGACAATAAGTCAATAAGACAAAAATATAGATTGGAAAAAACAGAGAGGCTCAATACCTATGGAACAGCATCAAGAACTAACATATATGGAATAGGAATTTTCAGAGGAAAAAGAGAATGGGACATAAAAATTATTTTAAGAAATAATGACTGAATTCTCCAGAATCAGTCAAAAATAGCAAATCCAAAGAACCAGGGAGCTCAGAAAACCTCAAACAAGATAAATACAAAGAAAACCACACCCAGGCACATCACAGTAAAATTGCTGAAAAAGAAAGAAAATCTTAAGAGGTGGGGGGAAAGACATACTACCTACAGGGGAACAACAATGGATGACTTTTCATAGGAAATGATGAATACCAGAAGAAATAAAATAACATATTTAAAGTGCTGAAAGAAAATAAATCAACCTAGAATTCTATACCCAGCAAAAATATCTTTCAAAAATAAAGGCAGTTCTGGTGAATGCACATGGTCATTGTGATTCTGAAACATGTGGCTCAAGAGATTATTTAGAGGTCTTCTTTATTCAGAAAAATGACTGTCCCTTGGTAACCACCCTGGTTTAATCCATCAAAAGTAACTACTGTCTCAGAGACTACATGTTATCAAGAGTACCTGCAGCAGAACAGGACTGTCAGTAGGGGGCAAAGAAGGTCTTTCCAACTGTACATTTCAAGGCATGCTAGGGCCCAGGATCCAGGAATTCCCAACAATGGTATCCAGATACACAACCAGGAGCCTGATTTCCCCCTCTATTTTCTTTTTCTTCTTAGCACTCAAACCATGCTCTAATATCTTCAATTAAAAACAAAGGTCAATGAGGGGCACCTGGGTGGCTCAGTTGATTAAGCATCCAACTCTTTATTTCAGCCCAAGTCATGATCTCACCCCTTGTGAGTTCAAGCCCTGGATCAGGCTCTGCCCTGGCAGCACAGAGCCTGCTTGGGATTGTCTCTTCCCATCTCTCTCTGCCCAGCCCCCACTTTCTCTTTTTCTCTCAAAATAAATAAACTTTAAAAAAAGGACAATGATAACAACAATAAAAAATCCCTTTCCTTGAAACAACCCTTAGCTACAAACTTCTCTAGTGAGTCATCTATACTCGCAGTGTCTACTTCCTCATCCTCCACTTACTCAGTGCACTACATTCATTAAATTAATACTGCTCTCACTGGGGTTCCCACTTTGTAACATACTTCAAGGGAGTATAGCTGACCCTTTTTCAGTTTGTTTACTAAATTTGCTTGACTTTCAGATGGATACAAAGCTATCATTTCCTGAAAAGCTCCCCCAACACCACAACTGTCCTGGTTTCCCTCTTGACTTTCTGGCTACTTCTCAGGTTCACCAGTTCGTCCACAAGGCTTTGTCCTAAACATTCTCTTCTAACTCTAAATAAGACAATCTCCCTGGGAAAACTCTCCATTCCTCACCTAATACAGCCAATCAATCATCAAGTTCTGTCACTTCCTGTCTCTTATTTCTGTTGAATCTATATTCTCTCCATCCCCTTTGCCGTTTGCTTATTTCAGACCACCAATATCTCCTACCTAGAATAGAACTACAGCCTTTTTCTTGGTCTCTAAACCCCTGACCTAATCTGACCTTTAATCAAATCTACTAATCTATCCTCCATATTCCAGTGAGAATGATCTTCTTAAATCCAAATTTGAGATTCTCCTTCCTACTTTAAAGTCTTCAACAGTGCCATACTGTTGTTAAGATAAAGCCCAAATTCCTTAAATTGGTTTACAAGTCCTTGCATAAATGAAACCCTCATTATTTCCATAAAAAGCTCCCTTCCACCCCAATACTTTCTTGAAATTTTCACTCCAATTATAATGAACCTCTTTCAGTTCTCTGAACAGTGCACCTTCTTTTGCCTACAGATTTCAGCCCTCAGATCTCAGCCTAAATATCATTTTCTCAAGGAAGTGTCCAAAGTTTGAGTAAGTACCCCTCCTTTCTTCCTCCCACGCTGTCATACATGCTCCCTGTCATACACTTACCAGTCTGCTTTGAAAGAACCTATTTATTTCTATGATTTTATTACTAGGTTGTAAGCTCCCTAAGAGTGGAGACAAGTTATTCTTGTACATCAGTATATCTCTAGTACTTAAAACCATTATTGGCACATAGTAGATACTACAGGGATATGTTTTGAATGACTCGATTAGAATGTTGGCTTTGTGAATGGGAAAGAAACGATGGGTTTTGTTGGTTTGTTTGTTTCGAGAGAGGGAGAGGGTACAAGTGATTGAGGGGCAGAGGTAGAGGGAGAGAGAGAATCCCATTAGGGGCAGAGAGAGAGGAGGGATACAGAGAGAAGTGGGGCTCACCTGAAGCAGGGCTTGTGCTCACTGGAAGCAGGACTCAAGCTCACCCAATGTGGGGCTCGAACTCAAGAACTGTGAGATCATGACGTGAGCCAAAGTCAGATGCTTAACTGACTAAGCCACCCAGATGCCCCAAGAAAGTATGGTTTTTATATGTTGAGAAAGAATATACTTTGGTAAATACTGGTTTAGGTGGCTTTTTGAGGAGAAGAGACAAAATTAGACAGCTTGCAAGGCAATAGATGTTCCCCATGAGTGCCTGTTGAATGGATGGCTGGGTATACATAGGGGGAAAGGGGCTTACTGAAGCTAAGGCATAGTGTGATATGGAGCCACTCACACCAGCAAGAAACTAAAGAAAAAGGCAATTTAGGGAGGAAGTTGAGCTGCATAATGTTGAGGAGAGTCTTAGAGGACATTCAAGAAGAATGCCTAACAGGCTCCTGATAAAAGGATAAGACCAAATCTCAGAAGGGAGGTTGAAACTATGGACAAAGACGAGGGAGCCATGGCAAAGAGGAGGCTTGAAGTGTTAACCTAAAGAAGTTTCCATCATGGACTCCTTCACTTTAAATATTGTCATGCAGAAAGAAGGGTCTGAGAATGATTTGCTGAGTGAGACTAACAGGGTAAATGGAATATGTGACTCAGAGATGGAAACCATAAATAAATTACCAGGAAATGGTTTTCCCCATCATGCCACGGAGAAACCAAGTAATGGCTGTTTTTCCCCAAGGTTTGAAATAGAACTTGCCAAGTTTGAGGGATTCTATGTAATACTTACTATAAGATGAGGGGAAGCCTGAGTGGGCCAGCATCCAGAATAGAGAGCACCAGAACAGAGAGAGGAAGCTAGGCTGATTTGAGAAGGAATGTCCAGGAGCAACTCAGGAATAGATCGTTGACAGCATGACTGGGAAGTCCCTCTCAACTGGTCAGAGGCAGGATTCAGGAGTGAGGAGATAGGTGAGGAGCTGAGACTCTAGACCATAGCAAGAGGGTAGGAAGCAGAGCCTAGACACTTTTCATGAACCACAAAGGCAGGCTGAGATCGCACAGCTCATTGGACCCTACCTCCCGGGACTCCTGGCAGCCTTCAAAAGGCCTCCCCCATGGGCTGGGGAGGTAGTAGGCTTAGTCACCACTTTTGCCTCACCTCATCTTTGGACCTTCCCCTACACCAGCCACACTAATATTTCTTGAGCCTTTCACACGCTCTTTCATATCCGAGCCTTGCTTCAGCCCCACAGAGAATTACCTATGCCTGTGACTGAGAAAGAAAAAATATGAGCCTGGTTTACAGATCACTCTGCACCATCTGTTAGCATGAGCTCACAGCAGACAGCTGTACAGTCAGGGGTGACCTGGAGAGAGTAGCAAAAGTGACAGTCCCCTGCAGGCAGAACTTTGAACAGTGCACTTAGCCTGGAAGGAGAAATGTCCTGAGGTGATGCCTTTACACTGCCACCAGGTATATTAACTGTATTTTCTTATTTTCTGTATTTCTGATCCTCTGGCATCTGAAGTTTCACTGGCTGGGGAAAGACCGCCCCTCCCAGGACTAGCCAAGACTTAGAGATAGCAAAGGACTTGCCCTGGAGCACATCTTTCATATGCAAACTGACCAGTCCAGACCCCATACTCCAAACTCCCTCCTTCACAGAGCTCTCACAGATTGAGCCAATATTCCCCAGCCCTAATCACTCCAGAACCCACTGAAATTACTCAAACTAGCCAATCCTAAACCTGCTTACACTGCTTAGCCTTGGCTTTCCCAAAGACACCACAATAAAGAGTGTGGCTCCCTCTGACTCCTGACAGACCCTGGTGTTCCCCCATGTGGCCCTCCCTGGCACGCTGGGCCTCCTACTTCTGGGAAATGGTAAGAACTTCTTCCTTCATGACAGTCATTTCTGTGTCTGCATGCCTTACTTAACCCGATGAAAACAAATCCCAGGTACGTTTTATCTTTTTATTATTTTTTTAATTTTTAAAAAAATCTTATTTATTTTTGAGACAGAGACAGAGCATGAGCAGGGGAGGGGCAGAGAGAGAAGGAGTCACAGAATTCGCTGTTAGCTGTTAGCAGGCTGTTAGCAGAGCCTGACATGGGGCTCGAACTCACAGACCTCCAGATCATGACCTGAGCCGAAGTCGGACGCTTATCCGACTGAGCCATCCAGGTGCCCCCAACAAATCCCAGGTACATTTTAAAACACCAGATAAGGATCGACTAAATAGTAAGGTACCTGGAAGGAACAAGACTGAGTGACTGGTGTCGAAGTGGTTTAGGAATGATGTGAATCGGCCCACGGAATTTAGATATTTGTGGTTCTTGCTCATGCTCACCAAAAGGTCCCCATGGCAGAGGATGCTTTTGGTAATCAAGAGGATAGATGACAAGCCCTGTGGATGTCAGCAAGACACTTTCCTCAGGGTGATAGGTCATGTTCAATGTGCTCATAAACCAGTGGCCATGGGGAAGTGACAGAGGTAGCAGATGGGCTTAGCGATGTGGAATCCCTCTCACCAAGGCCGACCTGACCACAACCACTGCTCAGAGACCAAGCTGCCAGCAGCAGCAAAAACCTCTATGATGGTACCCTATCTCATGGCCTCAGCCAGACTCCTGGGAGCAGGCGCATCATACCAGACATCTTCCCCCACAGAAAAAGTAGGAGAGTCTTTTCTGGAACACTCATTTATTCTGCATGTGGACTTGCTTCCCCCCCCCCCATGTTTCTGGCAGCCACAGAGTAAGCTGTGGACTCAGTGTCCTTTTCATTTTGATGCGTGCCACCCCACACTCTTTCTAACCAAGAGCCTTCTTTTATAGCAAAAGAAATCCAAGACTGTTAATAGGGTGATGCTTTTGGAAGTCTCTGATCTTACCATGCCCCCCCCCCCCCCCCCGCCTCCATTGCCCTGAGGCAGCTGGCCTTAAATTGTGTTGCAACAGCTTTGGGAGAGTTCAGGAAGAGAACCAGGTGGGAACAGTGAGCATTCTGTGTGGTTGATGCACTGCCCAGGAAGATGCAGTTTCTTCCATGAACCAGTAACCAACACAGGCTTCCCCAGCTGAGCCAGAATCTAAAAGTTCAGGGACCAAGGAAATGAGAGTGGTGTTTCTTATGATTGGGCCTTTTGCCAGCTCCTTGCAACTCAATTTGTGGCTCATGGACCAGGACCACTGGAACCACCTAGGAACTTATTAGAGATGCAGAATCTCAGGACACACCCCAGACCTAATGGATCAACGTCTGCATTTTAGTAAAACCCTCTGTTCGTTCCATATGCACACTGAAGTTTGAGAATCACTGGTCTAACGGATTCACAACATTTTTCTTTTTGCCCTCAAACCTCTGAGTTCTGCTTTTTTTTTTAATTTATTTTAATGTTTATTTATTTTTGAGACAGAGAGAGATAGAGCATGAACGGGGGAGGGGCAGAGAGAGAGGGAGACACAGAATCTGAAGCAGGCTCCAGGCTCTGAGCACAGGCTCTGAGCCTCAGCACAGAGCCCGATGCGGGGCTCGAACTCACGGACTGCGAGATCATGACCTGAGCTGAAGTCGGACGCTCAACCGACTGAGCCACCCAGGCGCCCCTGAGTTCTGCTTTTTAATACTTAACGGTACCTGAGGGATGAATGCTTTCATTGGGGATACCAAATGCTTCCAATGAAGTGAAAGCAGAAACTATACTGTTACCTGGCCATTTCAGGACCGCGATGTCCCTAGAAAATAGTAAAGCGACTCATGGGCTTTCATGGGTGACTGTTCCTGATTATCAAGGGGAACCAGAGTTGCCGCTAAACAACATGGCAGGAAGGAGGGTGCGTGGAAGTTAAGGAACCTTGGGGGGGAATCTGAGTGTGATCATTCATACAAGCGAGTACAGCCTTGTTCAGAGGTAAAAGTCAGTGGATCATTACCACGGCCTTACAGAGGCAAGATTACTAAGGCCTCAGATTCCCTAAGAATGAAGATTTAGGCCACACCCTGGATAAGGAACCCCACTCACTAATGCTCTAACTGAAGACAAAGGGAACATGGATTAAATGGTAGAAAAAGGAAGTAATAGGAAAATGGTGAAAGATTTTGGAATGGGTACCCTGTAGAATGCTAGATGCTGTCCAGAGCCCCCTTCTGAATTATGTTGATTCTACATGTCTTGTTTTTCAGTATCTTTGAGCTATTTTAAAATGTTGTAGGGGCGGCTGGGTGCCTCAGTCAGTTAAGTGTCTGACTTCAGCTCAGGTCATGATCTCACAGTTTGTGGGTTTGAGCCCTGTGTCGGGCTCTGGGCTTACAGCTCAGAGCCTGGAACCTGCTTCAGATTCTGTGTCTCCCTCTCTCTGCCCCTCCCCCGCTCACGCCCTGTCTCTCTCTCAAAAATAAATAAACATAAAAATTGTTTTTTAATTTAAAATATTGTAAGTTATAGAAAACTGACTACAACGCAAATGATTTTGTCCATAGAGGTACAACTGATCTCCCCACACTCCCCCAAAGTCAGCTGAATATCTATTAACAAATTCATTTAATCATTCCTGCCTGCTTATATAACATCTGTTCTTTGGCATCTCCTTTGAATTGTTTTTATTTTTTTAACACCTTACTGGTTCCCTTATTAATTAATAAGTTAAGTAAAACTTTCAACGTGTGTCAACTTTATTTTTGTACAAGAGTCATGAGTTTGCCTTTAAAAAATTATCTTTTAGCAGAATACATAATATCACCTATGAACTCATGACTACTTGCATGACTAAGGACGATAGCTTCTATCCATATTTTCTTCCTTTCTGTGTTATCTATAGACTTAAATATTTTAACTAGTTTTATTCTTATGTATTCTCTTTCTCTCCCTCATATAGTATATGGGGTATGTCAATGATGGGTCACTTGCTAATTTAATTTTTAGAGTTCTGCACATTAAGGTCAGAGTCTGAGGAGAAGGCTTTGCCAGAAATACTGGATCTGGTGCTGGACTCAGGTAAAAAAAAAAAAAAAAAAAAAAACTGGATTTGCCAAGGACATATATTATATAGCATTCTTGTTGGAAAGTTTTTTTTAAAGCCAAAATATGGGCAAAGGAGTGAATGTGGGTGTTGATCAGCCAAAGAGGTAACTGACATGGAGATGTATATTTGTTTTTTTCTACCAACATCCAATGCCTTCTAATTTGGGGAAAGTCTCCCAGTACGAGGATGTTTGTGGGAGGCAAGGCCTGTTATATAGGCTTAGGAAAAAAAATCAAACACTTGCATTTAGGATTTTTGAATCTTCAGGGAATGTTCCCAAGGCACAGATAGCTGGCAGCCAGTGTCCCTGGTGGTGACATTGGCAGCAGATTCCTCACCAGAGCCTTCCTGTGACGTGAGCTTGGCTGTCATCTCAGTGAGATGTGACTATGGAAGAATGGTCAGAGATGCTACTCGCTGGCTCTGAAGATGGAGGAAGGGGCACGAGCCAAGGGACACGGCTGGCCTCTAGGAACTGGGACAGACGAGGAAATGGACTCTCCCCTAAAGTCTCCTGCGGCGCCTGGATGGCTCAGTCGGTTAAGCGGCCGACTTCGGCTCAGGTCATGATCTTGCGGTCCATGAGTTCGAGCCCCGCGTCGGGCTCTGTGCTGACAGCTCAGAGCCTGAAGCCTGTTTCGGATTCTGTGTGTCCCTCTCTCTCTCTGACCCTCCCCTGTTCATGCTCTGTCTCTCCCTGTCTCAAAAATAAAAATAAAAACGTTAAAAAAAAACAAAGTCTCCAGAAGGAAGGTAGCCCTGCTTGATTTGAACACAGTGAGACCCATGACACTTCTGACTTCTAGAACTGGGAGACAATATCTTTGTGTTGTTCTAGGGCCCTGCATTCCGGTAATTTGTTAGAGTGGCAATAAAAAACTAATACAGTGGGCTACTGTAACATGCCAGGGAAAACACGAAGAGAAGTGCATTTAAGAGAGTGGCAGCACAGGAGGAGAGGCCTGGTTGAAGGATCATTAGGGGGGGCAGGGACGAGGGATGCCGTCTCGAACCAGGTGTGTGTACAGGGCTGGGTGGTGAGGGGGAGGCGGAAGTTGGAAGCAATTCCAGGTTTCTTTCTTGGATAAACGGGCTTAGTGGTCAAAAGGAGGAAAAGAGGTGAGTGTAATGGTGAGTGTGAATGTGTGTGAGAGTGCATGTGAGAGTGTGGGGTGTGTGTGGGTGTGTGAGAGTGAGAGAACATGTGTGAGAGCACATGAGTGTATGTGAGAGCACATGAGAATGCGAGAACATGTTGGGGAGCATGTAAGTGTGTGTGAGTGTGAGAGTGAGAGCACATGTGAGAGCAAGTGAGAGGGAGTGAGATTGTGAGTGCGTGTGAACGAGTGCAGGGAAAGCAGACGGGTCTCTCCTAATACCACGTGGCTCCTCTGTCTCAATGCCATTTTTACCAAGAAACTTTCTAATCTTAACTCTCAGGTTTTCCCTCCTGGGAAAAGCTCGTGCTCGCCAGCCAACGCAAACAGCTGCTCAGCTCGTCAGTGATATTTTTCACTCCAAACTAATGAATTGCCATTTTAGTCATAAACCAGGCTCCTGTGAGTTTGGTCAGAGCAAAACAATTTACCGGCGTCTGAGCTTCCCCCAGATGAGTTGACAGAATTGAGTTTCTGCCCCTGCACAGATGAGTTGACAGAATTGAGTTTCTGCCCCTGCAAAGTAGAGGATCAGACCCCGCACCACGGTGGCCCTGATTACGCTTCCTTACTGGGCTCAGCTTTCCCGCACCCCAGGCTGAAAGGAAGAGAGAGACACCTTGGAAAGGCTGCCTTGTGTTTTACCCCTGTGCCAAGCCAATCTCGAATCATGAGGTTCTGTGCTTGCAACCTGACACCTATTTATAGTTCACACTCCGAGATTCCCTCGAATATACCAGGGACCCAGCCTCCAGAGAACACACCCCTATCTAGACCCCCTGCTTCATAGCAGATGCAAGCCCAGGCCAGCAGTTCTGGGAAACTGAGGGAACGGGGCGGGGGTGGGGGGGAAGTTCTGGTAGCAGTTGATCTGGAGGTGGCTGATTTCATCATAAAGGCACCCTGGAAAATCTGAGAAAGAAAGTGACTTTCAAATATGCTTTATTTCTTTACCTGTGCCAAACTTCCAAAATGACAGCTGAATAAAAGAGGGAGAACAAAGACCCTTTGTCCCTCGCAACGCTAGGGGCCGGGATTGTTGATATCCACCCCTCAGATTAGGATCCAAGGCTCTTGGAAGTTAGGTTTCCTGTCCAGCATTGCATCAATCAAATGACAGAGCCAGAACTTGACTTCAGACTCCTGATGCCCAAGTCCACATGTTTTGTACTTTGACCTGGGTTTCTGTGCTACCACAGGATGGGGTACCCTTTCCTCATCACCCACCCCATGTAGGTCTTTGTCGAGCAGGGGCGGTCTGATGATTCTCCTGCCTAGAGGTACCCCGCACATCTAGACCTGTGATGGTGCCACCCAGCAATAATATGGTCCTCCAACCTCTAAGTATTCTGGATTCCCTTCTCAGCGCCTGCACCAAGGAGGGCATAGGGCATCCTGCTTCTCTCAACACTTCACATCCAGCTTCCCCGCAACCATCAGGCCCCCACCAATAAGAGCTACTTACATATTCTTTAATGTCCTTTGATTTCACAGCCTTGTAGGAATAATACGCAGGGTAAAGGGTGCCAAATATAAGCCTGGAGGGAAGACAGAGAGAGAGAGAGAGAGAGAGAGAGAGAGAGAAAGGAGAAATGTCATTTTCATTCATCCTATTTGATGGAAAAGGTCTGTCTACAATGCCAAAAACACTTTTCCATGCTCCAGAAAATGCTGCTGAGAGGCTTGATCTAGTTTTTTGAATGCCCTAAAGGTTTCCTCCCCTAGCTGGGATGTGCTTGGAACCTCTGTCTTCTATTTCAGTGGCACATCCACCTTCCTTCGGTCTGTGATTTGGCAACATGAAAGAGTGATCCAGGGTCATGGAAGCCAAAACCGGGGGTGAGAGTGGGTGTGGGAAGCCAAGTTGAGCAGCCACGACCCCTGAAATTAAAGGTCAAACTCTCCTCTCCTGCTAATCCCCACTGCTGCTCTATAAAGCCCACCCATACCTTGGGCTTCCTCCTCTAAAATAAACTTTTCACTTAAAGTTCCTTCAAATTTCACTCCCTTCACGCTTGATTCCCACATCCTGCAGCCAGAATCAGCTTTTCAAATCGTAAATCCAATCAAGCCAACCCCTCTTTCCCAATACACACACCCCCACCCTGCATTAACCTGCTTCTCACTGCTCTTAATAAGAGGAAGGAAAAGTGAGACCAGCACAACCGCTTGGGTATCAGCTCCCACTGATCCCTGCCCAGGGCTGCAGGGGGTCATTGAATAATTTGACTCTCACCCTCTCACCCCTGCCCCTAAGGGCCTGCATGGCATAGCTCCACCACCTTGCAGCATCCCCTCTCAAAGCCTCTGCCTGTGCTGTTCTCGCTTTCTGGAATCTTCCCTTTCCCTTCTTTGCTTGTTAATGCCTGTTCATCTATCAGATCCTGGCTCTATCATGACTTCCTCATGGAAGATATCCCCAACTTTACCGACTAGGTCAAATCTCCCACTACATGAGGTACACAACATCAAAATGCTCACTTTGATGGACAACATCTCCCGAACTCTAAGTGCCTGCAGACCACAGAATGAATCTGTTTTATTCCACAATGTGTTCTCAGCACCTCAATGGCTCTCAGTGGATATTGAGACACCTCCAAGTGTCAATTCAGGTGTAAGCTGATTGGGAACAGAGGCACTCTGGTCCCAGACCCCACATGAGCCAACATCTCCTCTAACAACCCCACAGATAGAGAGCCTCTAGGGTCCCTACAAGGAGACACCACACTCAGGAAGCCCAAAGCCATGGCTTCCTCGTCAGGGATTCAGAGGCCATACAGAGAAATTCCAGTCCAGATTCAATGTACCAAGCAGGGGTCAGTTTTACTAAAAGCTCTGTGGCCAGGTAACACCTTCACATTTCACATTCATCAGGTTTCCGGGGGAAAAACGGAAAGTGAGTGGAACTGAGTCCATTTCTGATGCTGAAAGAGAAAGGGCTTTTTTTTTTTTTTTTTTTTTTTAATTTTTGGGACAGAGAGAGACAGAGCATGAACGGGGGAGGGGCAGAGAGAGAGGGAGACACAGAATCTGAAACAGGCTCCAGGCTCCGAGTCATCAGCCCAGAGCCCGACGCGGGGCTCGAACTCACGGACCGCGAGATCGTGACCTGGCTGAAGTCGGACGCTTAACCGACTGCGCCACCCAGGCGCCCCTTTAAGCTGCATTTCAATTAAATACGATGAATTTGTTTTTAATTAACCTGATTTAACCGACTGCGCCACCCAGGTGCCCCAAGAGAAAGGGCTTTGTAACCTTGACTCATACAGGCCTTGCATTAAGTGCTTTATACGCATTACCTCAGGCCTCAGACTTGCCTTGATTAAAAAACAAAAAACAAAAAACAAAACGTCTTTTACAGACAGGATACCAACACATGGAGTAGGCAGTCACCTGCTTCTCTAAGGTTGTGGGACCATAAGAAGTAAATCAGGGGCTAGGACCCAGCCAGGTTGGCCTCCTCCAAGCCTGGCTTCTGACCACCACTGCCTACTGCTTTGGACAGCCAGGCCATCCTTTGGGAAGGCCAGAATTATGTGTGGGGAGGAAGAGAAGCCAGCAAAGGGGACAACAGAATAGTCTGAAAGGAAGGGGAGAATGAAGGACTGGGGGAGGCAGGAAAGGAATTTCAAGAAAGAGAATGAAGGCAACAGTTTCGAAGGCACTGGGCAGGCCAAGGGGGATATCTCTTGTGGGAGTCCACTGGGCTGAATAACGAGCCAGCTTGGTGAGGGAGGTCTCCCCAACCACTCCTCCCAAGCATCCTCAGATGTCAGGGAGTCTCAGTTTCTTGTGAGGCCTTTCCCCTTATCCAAACCACCCGTAATGGTTTCTTCGATGTCTGTCTCTCCTAAAAGACTGTATGTTTTCCAAAGCCCAGGATGGTATCTGTCTCATAATGCAACCCCCCCCCCACCCGGGGCCTGGCAGGTGCTCAGTAAGTACCCATTCACTGTGTGAAGTTTCAAGAGTGGGGAAGTGAAAGCCAGAGCCGTCCAGGGGACAATTGTGACCTTGGGACTGAGGTCTCAGCATCCAGCGGGGAAGCCAGACGGCACCAGGCTGATTCAGCAAAGCCTCAGGCACAGTGCCACAGGTTCCGGAGAAATAAACACACCGCTCCTTTGGCACAGATGCCCTGGTTATTAGCCACGTCTGCCAGGATGGCTTCCAGCCCCTGCCTTGAGGCAGCATGTGAGCTTCAGAAATGAGAGAGGTGGAAAACACATCATGACCCAGGGCCAGCTTATTGATTTGTTCCCCTGTGAACCCCAGCAAGTAGAGTGGAGACACTGACACCATCTGAGTGGTCACAAAACCGGAAAGCCTCAAGGGCACCCAGACAAGAGAGGCTGTGCTCCGTCTGCTGGACCCCTGCTGTGACACGGTGGCCAGTGTTCCCCTGCGTGCCACCCCACCCCATGTTTGACGGCACAGGGACCACAAGACAAATTTGTTTTCCAGCCTCTAAAGCTTCAATTAGGCCAGCAGGTAGTGGGAAACACCTAGCTCTTCACTGCTCAGGACAGAAGAATGAGATTAAAACGGCAAGTTCTGGGGTGCCTGGGTGGCTCAGTCAGTTAAGCATCCAACTCTGAATTGTAGCTGAGGTCATGATCTCACGGTTCGTGAGTTCGAGCCCTGTGTTGGGCTCCGTGCTGACAGTGCTTGGGATTCTCTCTCCCTCTCTCTCTGCCTGTCCCCCCACTTGTCCCCCACCCCAAAATAAATAAATTTAAAAAAATTATTTAAAAAATGGCAACTTCTACCAAATCTGTTCTGGAGAAAAGAAATAACAAATGAAGCAGATCCAAGCCAAAGGGTTTTGGCACTTAATGTCCATTCAGATCAAGTCCCTTCTCCAGCGCAACACTCCCCCCGCCCCCCACCTTCCTTCCCAGCCTCAGCCTCCGGATGTCACAGCCAGCAGCTCTACCCTATAAGCCATGCTCACTTGCTCCCAATCTGTGACTTCCTGCCCGCATCTCAGTGCGTGACTTTTCCACAACTCCCCAACTTCTTTTTTCCTGATAAAGTCCGACTAATCCTTTAAGACCCATCTCAAAAAAGCCACTTCTGTGTACCTTTGGTCACTTGCCTCTCAGAACGTTCTTGGCACTCTATTACAGCCTTTTATGCTGTAGTATAATAATCACAATAACAAATCAATATAATAAATAATAATAAATATAGTAAATCAATGTTAATAATGATATTAATATTGCTGAGTGCTCACTAATGCCAGGCACTGCTCTACAGGCTGTACACATTCTCTCACTTCATCCTCTCAACACCCATTTGGGTCAAGAATTCTCACTACTCCATTTTACAGACAAGGACACTGAGACCTAAGGAGACAGAACAGCCAGGAGCAGAGGTGGGATGTGGACCTGGGAAGCCTGACTATGGGGCCCGCCTTATTTCTTCTCCCCGGGTTGCCTGTCCTGGCTGAGTTGTCTCCCCAACCAGAATATGCAGGTCTGGTCTGATTAGTTGGGTTCCTATTGCCTGGCGCAGTCCCTGCCCAAGTGGGTGCTTGATAAATGTCTGTTGAGTGAATAAAGACAAAAGAATTGCGATCTTGCTCCAAGGAGCTTAACCCACTTGATAGATTCATGTTACTCTCCCCACAAGGTCAGGAGGAAAGCAGTAAAATACTTAGGAGGATTTAAAGTGCTCCAGGTACTCAAGGCTGGCCCCAGCAGAGGGAAGGTGGGGGGCTTCAGTGCCTCCCTCTGGAGAGGAGACCAGGTCTGGCTAACACCTTCGTTCCTGTTGTTACTGAACAGAACCTCACGCCACACCCCACAGCCTCAGAGCCCAGCACCTACCCTCTCTTCTCGCTGCTGTCATTTACTGCTACCCTGAAGCCCCTACCCCTAACTTAATGGCTCTATTTATTTATCTGCTTGACTCATTTCTCCTATCTTGGCCTTGCATTCTTTCTCTTGCTCCAAGTTAAGGGCCTTCATCCAAGGGCTGCCTCTCCCACCACTTCCACAGCTGTAGTATCTAGAAGGGACCATGAGTCTCATCTTCCAAGGCAGTGGTTCCCCACCAGAGGTGATTTAGTTTCCTCAGACACCTGGACAATGTCTGGAAATCCTCTGGTTGTCACACTGAGAGAGTGCTACTGGTATCTAGCAGGTGGAGGCCAGGGATGCTGCGAAATATCTTCCAATGCAAAGGACACCCCTCCCCCCAACAAATAATGATCCAGCTCAAAAAGCCCAAAGTGCCAAAGTGGAGAAACCCTGGTCTAGTGTGCTGTTTCCCAGTCCTTGGCCATGGATTCTTCACTCAGTCATCAAGGACAATCTGCCCGAGTTTGATTTTTGTTTTGTCGTTTGTTTTTGTGTGTGTGTGTGTGTGTGCCAAGATTGGGGGGTAAGGGGGGAAGCCCAGCATCCCAGGCAAGACAGCAGATGCTCAGATAGGAAAGGGCTACTCAAAATGGCAAAGACCACATACCTATCCCATCGGTCAGTGTCAGGGAAAACACAACTCTGAAGCTACTTATCAACTTCCTGGAGCTCTGGCCAGGAGAACAGAGGTATTGCTCACATGCATAAACCGTAACTATGATGCCAGTTACAGTTACCAAGGAGGAGTGCTTACCATTCCGGGAGCCTGCAGGGGAGCAATTGCTGGCCTGGAGCTCAAGTACAAGCTATGGGACAGGCGGTTGCTAACCTTGGCCAAGACTTCTGCAAACCACGAAACAGTATTTTCTACAGTCTTCTCAGACATCCTAGTGTTGGACTGACATTTCCCAATCCCAAATTATGTTGAAAATTTAAAAATCAATGTTAAGGACATTTTCTTCTAAAATTAATTTCTCAATATAAGAAACATAACAGGCCTAGTGTATGGTTGTTCATATTATGATAAAACAAATTGAATTTAAGGAATAGTATACCACACACAGGCTTCTGGAATGCTGAATTTCTAGACCTGCCAGTAGTTATGCAGAGTTCTGCTTTGTAATTACAAATGTATATGAAAATGTACACATATATTCTATGCACTTTTTATATGTGGATATTTTATAATTTTTAAAAGCAGTGTCCCATATCCAAAAAAATGAATTTGCACAAAAGGTCTTCCAAATCATGAAGGTACACTGTTTCTTTTGGACATCAAAAGGCTATTAAATTTTTTTTTAATCTTTTTAATGTTTATTCAGCTTTTGAGAGAGAGAGACACACACAGAATCCGAACCAGGTTCCAGGCTCTGAGCTGTCAGCAGAGAGCCCAATGCGGGGCTTAAACTCACTGACTGTGTGATCATGACCTGAGCCAAAGTCCACAGCTTAATCGACTGAGCCACCCAGGCACCCTGCTATTAAATTTTACATTGATTACATTTTGTGCTTTCTGTTCTTAATAAAATAAAAAATAAATAATTTCTAATAGTTTTACTCAGAAGGTTTTTTCCTAAAAGCTTATGAATCAATTTTTATTACTCTCTATGAGAATTAATCCCCAAGACCACTTTGCTGTCTATGCTAATAGAAGGATGCTCCTTGGTTTTTGAGTTCCTACTGGCATTTGAGTAAGTATACCATAATTCTTAATACGAAAAAACTTTAAGACATGGCATATATTTGAAGTTTCCTATATATTCTTTCCTGATGCATTCCATTCCCTCCCCCCCCAAAATAACCACTATCCTGAATTTGGTCTCACTATGTTTTTATTAACTACATAAGGCATGCAAAAAAAAAAATTATAACTGCTTAAACATTATATATATGGAATTACACCCCATGCATCCCACTGAAATACGTTATTTATTTATTTTTGAGAGAGAGAGAAAGACAGCACAAGCAGGGGATAGGGACAGAAGGACAGAGAGAGAATCTCAAGCATGGTCCATGCTCAGCAAGGGGCTCAATCCCACAACTCTGGGATCATGACCTGAGCAGAAATCAAGAGTCAGACGCTCAACTTACTGAGCCACCCAGGTGCCCGTGAAATAAGTTTTTAAATTCAACTTTGTGCTTTTGAAATTTGATCTATGTTGATACATGTCTTTCTAGACCATTTGAAACCACCAAATGGTATTTCACCATGTGAATATATCACAATTTGTTTATCTATATATAAATATGCATTTATTTATGCATATTTAGGTTCTTTCCAATTTTTTACTATTTCAAACAGGGCTGTAATGACCATTCTAATACACGTCTCCTGTGCAGTGTGAGTCATGGCGTACAGCACCTTCTACCATACAATGCAAATCCACTCACCAGAGAGGTTCTGCCAGTTTCTTTTTTTTTTTTTTTTTTTTTCAACGTTTATTTATTTTTGGGACAGAGAGAGACAGAGCATGAACGGGGGAGGGGCAGAGAGAGAGGGAGACACAGAATCGGAAGCAGGCTCCAGGCTCTGAGCCATCAGCCCAGAGCCTGACGCGGGGCTCGAACCCACGGACCGCGAGATCGTGACCTGGCTGAAGTCGGACGCTTAACCGACTGCGCCACCCAGGCGCCCCAGGTTCTGCCAGTTTCAACTCCTCCCTGCGGTGGAGAAGACTTCCCATGCTAGCCATTCTTGCCAAACTGATATAGATTTAAAACTTTTTGCCAGTCTGGGGGTGCCTGGGTGGCTCAGTCGATTAAGTGTCTGACTCTTGGTTTCAGCTCAGGTCATGATCTTGCGGTTTGTGGGTTTGAGCCCCATGTTGGTCTCTGCACTGACAGTGTGGAGCCTGCTTGAGATTCCCTCTCTCTCCCTCTCTCTCGGCCCCTTCCCTGCACCTGCTCTCTCTCTCAAAATAAACAAACAAACTTAAAAAAATTGTTTGCCAGTCTGATAGATGTGAAATGGTATCTCATGCTTGTTTTAATTTGTATTTCCCCAATTACAAGTGAGGGTGAGCAGCCTCTTATGCCTATTGGCCATTTGGCCTGCTTAACTGGCCTATTTACATCCCTCATTAGGTTATGTTTTTCTTACTGATATTTAGGACTTCTTTGTGAATTCTGAGTATAAATCTTTCCTTGAACATGTTCATTACAAACACCTTTCTCCAATAAAAAACTATTTTAACTTTGTTTGTAGTACCTTCTGTTGTAGAAGTTTTAAATTTTACATGGACAGGGATGCCTGCGTGGCTCAGCCGGTTAAGCATCAGACTCTTGATATCAGCTTAGGTCATGATCTCACAGTCATGGGATTGAGCAGGCTCAGTGTGGAGCCTGCTTGGGGTTCTCTCTCCCCCACTTCTCTCTTTTCCTCCCCCACTCCTGCTCTCTCTCTCTCTCTCTCAAAAATAAGCATTTTTTTTTTGGGCGCCTGGGTGGCGCAGTCGGTTAAGCGTCCGACTTCAGCCAGGTCACGATCTCGCGGTCCGTGAGTTCGAGCCCCGCGTCGGGCTCTGGGCTGATGGCTCAGAGCCTGGAGCCTGTTTCTGATTCTGTGTCTCCCTCTCTCTCTGCCCCTCCCCCGTTCATGCTCTGTCTCTCTCTGTCCCAAAAATAAATAAACGTTGAAAAAAAAATTTATAAAAATAAGCATTTTTTTAAAAGTCTCTTTAAAAAAATAAGTACATTTTACATGGACAAATATATCAATCTTTTGTAGTTTGTTTTTGTATCTTGCTAAGGAAATCCTGGTCACATATTTTTTCCCAAAATACGTTCAACTTTTGCTTCCTCACTATAGGTTTGAATTCATGTGGATTTATCTTTATGTATGCTGCAAGTTCAGGATCCAATTTTATTCTTTTCTGTATGGATTTCAATTGTCCCAGTAATATTTACCAAATCCTTTCCCATTGGTTTTGAGTTCTATCCATCACATATAAAGTCTTCCAATGTGTAGAGGTATTATTTCAGCTCTCTGTTCCATTCTACTGGTCTGCCATCTAAGCATACACCTATACCACAGTATCTTAATTCTCATAGCTTTATAATAAATTCTGATATTATTAAAATGGTCTTGCCTATTCTCAGCTTTTTTCTATATGAATTTCCTGACAGCTTGTCAAGTTCCATGAAAAACTTAATTTGGATTTTGGTTGGAATTGCACTGAACTTGTAGGTTTACTCAGGAAGAAACACCATCTTTGTGTTAACTGGGTATCTCCTTTTGAACATTATCCTTTCCATCTACTCATGCTTTCTTCAACGTCTTTTCATGATATGTTATACATTTTTCCATAAATATCTTGGACATGTTTTGTTTTATTTACTGCTAAGCACTTCAGGGATTTTAGGTGGTATTGTGAATTTTTAAGTTAGATTTTCTTTTGGTTACTAATGGCATACAGGAATGTTATTGATTTTCCACACTGATCTCAGAACTGCTAATCCTTCTGCTAATCCAAAAGCACTTGGAGTCTCAAATGCATTACATTATATGAAAAGGCCAGACTAAAGAGTCGACATGCTGTATGATTCCATTTACATGCTATTCTGAAAAAGGGAAATTTATAGAGACAAAAAAAAAAAATAGATCAGTGGTTGCTGGGGCTAAGGGTGGGAGGGACTGACTACAAAGGAGAGTGAAGGAATTTGGGGAAATGATGGAACCACCCTGCATGTTGATTGTGGTGGTGGTTACAAACTGCATTTATTTAAACTTGGAATTCAAACTCAAGATTGAAAGAAAAATCACACTAAAAAGAGTGACCTTTACTAATTATAGCTCAATAAACACGACCTTTAAAACAAGCATTTGGAGGAATCCACACTCTTAAGTGTGAGTGTAAGTGTATGTGTGTGTCTCCAAAAATGGATAAAATCAACTGATGCCTCCAAGCTCTGAGACAACTTCCTGACAGCAGAGGGTCCATATGTAATGAAACAAGGACTCGCAAAAACCATAATGCACCTCCAGGGCCTGTTAATACTCTAGTCCTGAAAGATGCGCCATGGACCTGGGTCCTAAATACAGCTGAGCCAGCCTGATCTTTACCATGCTGCTGCAGGGAACATCCTCACAGCAGTAATCCAGAAGCTTACCTGGGCAGAGTTGCTCAGGCTGGGCACACAGCTCTGGGTTCCCTCAGTGCGTTGGGTTCCCAACGGCACAGTGAACCACCTGGGAAATGGTTGCCATGAGTCCTAACCCTTGGGCCTCTGCTTCTGCTTACCCACTGTGACCTTCTAAAAGGATAGAGGAGAAACTATGAAAACAGCAGAACCGGCCCATTTGCATTTTGGCTCCTTGACAGGTATATGATTAAGATGTATAAACAACTATTTATTTATTAAATGCCCATTATGTGCCAAGAGCTGTGCAAACCTCATTATAAGCATTATTACTTTAATTTTATATAACCCTGCGAGACAACTATTATCATTGTCCTTGTATTGCAGATGGGGAACCTGGGGTTTAGGGAAATTAAGTAACTGAGTTTAACATTAGTTAGGGGAGGAGGCCAGACTCGAACCCAGGTCTATCTGACTCCACTGCCCAAGATTTGCTGCTTTATTAACTTGACTGCAATGCATGGCTCAGAGGCTGCCATGATCCCTGAATGAATGAATGAATGAATGAGGATCAGAGAGAGAGAAAGAGAGAGAGAATATTGCCTGATTTCTTGCCCAAGACAATTCGACCCTGGCACTGTATTATATATTTATTGACACAGGTGACAGTATAACTTACAGGGTTCCAAATGCACAAACTTTTCACACAAACGAGGTTCTCTCCCTCAACCTCTGCCAAGATCAGAACACAAACAAGCCACATCTTTTGGACCACAGCATGTGATTCTGCTGACCTCTCTCTGCAGTCTTTCTTTCCCAGTGTGTTCCACACCCCCCCCCTCCAGATTTGGAACTAACACACACAAAACTCCTCCTGGGGTTATGCCTCTCACAAATATCTCATTTGCTTATTTGCTCATTTGATCCACACCACAAGTGTCTGAGATCACTGGGGTTACCTTCCCGGTGTGCATGAAAATCAAAGAAGGAAAACCACGGAACAATGAAAACCTGAGGCTTAGAGTGGTTCAGGGGTCTGCCAAAGGCCCTCCCCATCCAACCAGATGCAAAATCAGGCCTCCTGACTCCAAGTCCACAACCATTGTCCAGCCCACACTGCCTCTCTTAGCACAGAGAGGGGGGTTTTTATTGCTTACTTAGAGCTGTCTGTAATTGGTGCGATAAAAAGCATGATTCAGATTGGATTACAGAAATACTCCCAAACCCAATTTAGAAAAGCACAAAACGGAACAAACATTCTGCAAATTTTCAATTCATGCTGTTAAGCTTGAAACTCTGCAATCCAACCCACTCAAATCCTGCTCAAGTATCAGTCTGGATATTTTTTAAGTCTAACTTGTAGAGATTTTTTTTTTTTAACGTTTATTCATTCTTGAGAGACAGAGAGAGACACAGCATGAGCAGCGAAGGGGCAGAAAGAGGGAGACACAGAATCTGAAGCAGGCTCCAGGCTCCGAGCTGTCAGCACAGAGCCTGACACAAGAGCTCAAACTCACGAACGGAGAGATCATGACCTGAGCCGAAGTCGGACACTCAACCGACTGAGCCACCCAGGTGCCCCTAAATTGTAGAGATTTCTATTCTTAAGAAATCTAGAGGCTGAGTTTTGGCATCAGACCGGAGACTGAATCCAGCTCCATCACTGACTACCTACGGGACTGTGGGTACATTTCTTAACAACTCTCAGCCAGTGTCCTTGATTGTACAAACCAAAATACTTTCAACAGCTGCTGTGCAGATGAAATGAGACTGGAGGTAAAGATTTAACATACCAGAAACCCCAATGATGAATGACAAATATTAATTCCCTTCCTTTCTGTAGAAATAATAACTTCAAATGCCAATTATTAAACACAAAATATTTTTCGTTCAATATTAAATATCTGTTGAGCACTTAGTATGTGCCCTGTGTCCTCTGGTAGGGAAGGCAGCCAGCACACAGGTAATTATACAAATAATTGATTAATAACAATCCTGTGTTGAGTGTTGCTGAGTATTTTTTTTAATGTTTATTTGTTTATTTTGAGAGAGAGTGTGTGTGCGTGTGAGCAGGGGGAAGGGCAGAGAGAGAAGGAGAGAGAGAATCTCAAGCAGGCTCTGCACTATCATCACAGAGCCTGATGCGGGGCTTGAACTCACAAACTGTAAGATAATGACAGGAGCCCAAATAATGTCGGACTCCTTAACCAGCTAAGCCACTCAGGCACCCTGCTGAGTGTGTTTTGAAGGGAAGAACAGATTTCTTTACAATGACCATCTCCCAGCTCATGCTCCTCCCCCCACCCTGGGTCTGAGAGCCTGAGACCTGACACTCAGCCAGAGGGTCCCCTGGTAAAGGGGTTATGGTTTTCTCTTCCCAGTGAACTTCCCGTGAAGCCCCCTACAAGGAATGTATTTCGTGAGAGGAACAGACTGACAGAGTCTGAGAATTAGTGGGAGGGGCTCTTTGAGCTGTACTTGTGGGCTGGTACCTGTGGGGTTTCCTGGGGACGTGTCTGCTCAGCTCATGCCCTTCCTGCCTCCCATACAGCAAGTGCTGGTATCATCCTGCCTAGCCCACTTGGAGGTCTGCACAGCGTGAATGTGCCTGTCTGGGGGAGGATATCACAGGGCTCTCGGGAAGGAGAGGGTAACAAACCTTTACTGATACCCACCAGGCACTGTATCCCCCCAGCAGTCAGGTGAAGTTGCGACTATTATTCCCTTTTTACACAGGAGGGACCTGGGACTTAAGGAGGCTTCCTTCATTCATTTATTCAACAGACATTTACTCAATACATTCTGTGCCAAATTCTGAGTCCAACACAAGGTCACGGAACTACTAAGTGGGTGAGGTGGATTTGGAAGACTCCGAATGGGGTCTGGTTTCAAACCCTTTACTCTTCCCCATCCAATATGATGCCTCAAGAAGGTCAGAGATTTTATCCTCAGGGTGATCACAAAGTGGCAGGGGTGCCAGTATATCAGAACAAGATAGGTAGTAGGACAAAGCTGCATACTAAGTATCAAAGGAAAACTCTAGGATGATGGGGCCAAGTGCCTCCTCCATTAGACTGTGAGCTCTCTGAGGGCAAGGACTGGGCCTCCTCCATCTCAGCATCTCCAAGGCTGAGCATAGAGTAAGTAATGCATACAATGACGGTGATGAAATTCAAATGCACTAGCCTAAGTGAAAGAAGTCAGGTTCAAAAGGCTATATGCTACATGACTCGAATTATGCCACTCTGGAAACAATAAAACTATAAAGATAGAAAACAGGTGAGTTGCCAGAGGCTGGGGTGGGAGGAGAAGATGACTACAAAAGATAACCTTTTCCAAAAAGGAAAATTTTGGAGGTAATGGAACTGTTCTATATATTTTGACAGTGGTTACACAACTATAAGCATTTGTCAAAGCTTGTAGCAATACACAATAGAAATAGTGAATTTCACTGTATGCAAATTATACCTTAATTTTTTTTTAAGTTTATTTACTTAAGCAATCTCTACCCCAAAGCGGGGCTCAAACTCACAACCCTGAGATCAAGAGCCACATGGTCTACCCGCTGAGCTGGCCAGATGTCTCCTCTAATTTTTAAAATGGGGGGGAAAAAAGAGAGGGGGAGTGAGGAAAAGAATGAATACAAGCAGAAGTAGATTTACAGTGAAGCTAGTGAAGTTAAAGCTTCAGGGCTCCTCAACTGCATGGGTCCTGGGAGGGGTCCCAGCTATGTGTTCATCAAATTTTGAATGATTTTTTTCTGAAAAAGCTCCTTCTCTCCACCCTAAAAGCTTCAGGCCCCAGGAAACGTAGGTCCATCCCTGAAACAAGTACAAGAGAGTAAGAATGGCAGGCTCCCAAGGAGTTGTGGACTCAAGTGGAACCCTAGAGAAAGGGAAGACCTGGTTCTCACAGACAGAGGTACAAAAGACAATCCACAGAGAGGAACCAGCATGGACGAAAGTGCAGAAGCCTTCCAGGATTTCCAGTGATGGCACGAGCACCAGGAATTTGGTGGTTCTACACTAAAGGTTCCCTATCCCAGACCGGTTTTCATGGCGTGATCTCCGAAGCCACACCAAGCCGTTCTAGGCAAGTAGGAAAGCTGTGACCTAATGTGATGTGAAAATTCTAGGTGCCGCTAAGCTGGTCTAACAAGCATTTATCATCCTTCTGGCTCCCTGAATAGCAAAGACACGCCCCACCCTGACAACCGCCCTGTGCAGGGAGGTTTTCACCTTACATACCTGAAGCTGAGAATGGTTAATGCTCCCGCTTCCCTGGCAGCAGGGATGTGGGCTTGTGGCAGACACACCTGCCCACGTATGAACCCAGGTCCTTCCAACCTCTCACTCAGCCATAAGGAGGCTACACTCCTCAGGCTTACAATCCCATGATGCCACATGAACACACATTGCCAAAGAGGCTGGTGTTGAATGTCAAGTCACTGAGTTCTTGATGGTTAAAATAAGCCAAGTTAATATATATATTTTATATATATAAAATGGGTGAGATAAGTTATAAATATAAATATAATGGAATATAATGGAATACTATTCAGCCTTAAAAATAAAGAAATCCTGACACCTGCTACAACACAAATAGACTTTGTGGACATTATGCTAAGTGAAATAAGCCAGACACAAAAAAGACAAATATTGTATGATTCCATTTACATGAATAGACAACCTCAGATAAATCTACTACTCATGTAGATACTACTCTAGATAGGCCAAATTCATAGGAACAGAATATAAATGATAGTTGCCAGGGGCTGGTGGGGGGAGAAGAAATAGGGAGTTGTTGTTTAACAGGCATAGAGCTTCAATTTTTAATTTTGCAAGATGAAAAAGTCCCAGAGATTGGTTGTACAATAACACAAATATACTTAACACTACTGAACTGTACATTTAAGAGTGGTTAAGATGGTAAATTTTGTTATATCTTTTTTTTTTGCCACAATTAAAGTAAAATAAAATAAATGTATGATGTTTATGAACCAAAAAAAATTTTTTTGACACGGAGCACCTGGGTGGCTCAGTCGGTTAAGCGTCTGACTCCTGGGTTTGGCTCAGGTCATGATCTCACGGTTTATCAGTTCGAGCCCCGCATTGGGCTCTGTGCTGACAGCCTGCTTGGGATCCTCTCTCTCCCTCTCTCACTGCCCCTTCTCTGCTCACTCTCTCTCTTTAAAAAAAAAAAATCTTGACATGAATATTTGTTAAAATCATCCATATTTGAAAACTTAAAAGAACACAATTTACTTCATATAAGCCATCAGCTCATTTAATCCACAAATGGTTCATCCTCACAAATTCTAACAAAAATTCTAACAAATTCTAGCAAATTTTAAAAAAGTGGAACATATAATTGTTCAAGTTACACCTGTTCTGTTTCATGGTACAATGCTATTTATTTAATTTACTGAAATTTTCAAACAAAAGAAAATTTACCAACTTTAGAAGGCACTGTCATCTCAATTCATTACAGAGGATATCATGACATAAAATGAGTGAAAATTAACAAGTGATGCAAATATCGATTTTTTTTAAATGGTTTTGGTTGTAGAGAAAGAAAGAAAATGCTGTATGTTATGTTCTATCCAGAAGTCACACTACTAAATGTGTTCCCTCTATTGATATTTTAAATATTTTTTTACACCTTGATTTGTTCCAGAAAGGATCTGAGGGGGCTCGGTTATAAATAGTCGTGTGATTCATAAGAA